>NC_045697.1:17035260-17337076 GCF_009834535.1 Camelus ferus | reverse complement strand
CCCTTTGTTAAGTATTGGCAACATTATACGCTAACATTTTTTAAGGTTAAGTCTAGGCACTTGGTCTGACTTTTCAATTAGTAATAAATTGCCTGTTAAAATTATACCACTGTATACAGTTGGTAAACCAGTGGCATGTCTTTATAATCTGACCATCTATCCAATTTTAAATAGATCTCATCGTAGTGTATATATTGTTCAATCTTGTGCTTTTTAAAATCTGGAGTTAGAACATTAGGTTTTCTTATAGAGAAACAAGTTACAGAATGGTATGTATAACGAAATTGGGTATTTATTTAGCAGTTTCAAGGAAGGGCTAGTGTTCTTTACAACTTACAAGTGATGAGTCTCCATTGGGCATGGCTGCATGGAAACACGAAGCAAACTGAGTCTTTATTCCCTATTCTCATGAGTACCCCACTTCTCCAGTTTTTTGAGGTTGGCCACAACTGACTAAAGCTGGGGTGTTACTGGCAAAGATGTGGATTTTTAAACTTGTGTTCTCCAACCCCATTATTTTACAGATTTGGAAGTTGCTTACAGTTTCCTTTGGTCACATAGGTGATTACTACTGTCAAATGGTCGCCAGTGATCTAGAGCAAGAAAGTAAATGTTAAAACTTCCTCAGTAATCTTTTCTGAAGATTTGCTGAAGAGATCTCCTTATCTCTCAGTTTAAAATAGAACTGTTTTTTGTTGTGAATACAGTCATTCTCAGTTCTGCGGAGGATTAGTTGTAGGACCCCTTGTGGATACCAGAATCTGTGGATGCTTTAGTCCCTTATGTAAAACGGCATAGTACCTCTGTATCCATAGGTTCCACATCCCTGTGGATGTGTGGTTACAGAACCTCTAGACAGATGGTGCAGACTATGTAGTATAAGGAAGGAAGGAAGACCATCAGCAAGTAGAACCTTTGCCTGTAAAGGCTGAGGGAATGAACACCACATGGTATAGGACAGTCCATAGCCAGAATCCCCAAAAAAGAAGGATTCTATGCTCAATGTTTTTATGTAGCATGTGATTTAGTCCTCAAACTTTAGGTCTGTAAGGTACTTGGAAATACTGGAATTCTCTTCTGAATAATTTTAATGGCCATATACTCTGCTCAGATGCTTTAGAGAAAACCATTACTTTTGAAGACATCTTAATAGTTCTGTTAGAAATGCTGTGCTAAATACTTTCTCTGTAACTTGAATTCTAGAGCAAAGGTAAAAGTAAGCCTGGCTGTTCTTCAGCATGGTACCATTGAGTTCCTTGAGTTAACTGTCATCTTCCTTTATTATTTAGGCTGAGTAGTCTGTCTTCCCTTCAGCCTTCCTCTTTGATACAGTTTCTAGATAGGAACATTTCCACTTTACCTCTGCTAGGTGTTCTCTGGATTGTAGTCAGTATTTTGGTCTAGACTGGTCAGAGTGCAGTGGAACTTGTATTTCCCAGGGGGCCTGGCATGCCATCGCTTCAGTTAATGCAATTTAAGATTACATTACCCTTTCATGCAACCATAGCATACTTTCGGCTTATATTAATCTTATTATAAATTTAAGGTATCTAATTATTATACGATAATTTTGAATGTGGCTTTGGGCCCAGAAAAGACCCTCACAGACCTTGGACAACATTAATCTTTGGAGACCTCACCCCACATATTTAAGGACATTTATAGCCCATTAAATAACATTTTAAAATTAAAGACATTTTACAATGTTGTGTTAATTTCTAAGTGTACATTGTAAACTGACTACAATAAAAATAAAAGAAAAAAGATTTTAAAAATTGCTTCTTAAATAATTGGGATAGGAATGTCTTAATTGTATATATTTTTTAATAGTTCCAGAATTCTTGTAGTGTGAAAATAACCTACACATTGTTCTCAAATGCACTTTTTGTAATATTGAATGTAAAAATAAAGTTGACAGATTTGGTATATATTTAAACATTGATTTGAATGTTACAGTTTCTTTTTATATTAGTGAAAGTATAGGAGGGGATTATGGTCTGGTTCCAGGCATTTTTAGAGGTGTCCTATTACTGTAACTATGCATAAAATGGCCCAGTAGATAACCATCACACAAGTAGTCACCTTGCCATCACCAGGGTTTATTGAGAACTTACTGCTGTGGTGACTTTTAATTACTTTTACTGGCATACAGTAGTTAGATTCTTGGAATTTTCCTATATGGCTTAATGTGAATTCTGTAGCTTGGACTTGATAATTGTTCATTTCTAGGGTATTTGAACTTAATCAAAGCTGCTCTCTACCCCCCTCAATTATTGGTTATATGCTGATTTCAATCCAAATCTGGGAGTTACTTATATTTGGCAAGTTTCTTAATTCTTTTTATTAACATGTGGGCATATTTTATTGTTTGAAAAGACTTTTTTGTAGAGTCTTCATTTGTAATTAATAGTAAACTGTAGTAAAGGGAACCTGATTGAGAACTCATGGTAACCATGGGAAAACTATATTTATAACTTGTTAACACTTCTCCCAGATAGAAGTTTTACTTGACTTGCTAGTGGTAGGTATTCCTTCATAGAATTTCTGTATAAATTGCTTAGTAATACCGATCATTGTTCATTTTATGAAGTACCAACTTTGGAAGGCATTGTGTGAATTTGTAAAAATTGATAATTCAGAGACTGTCTTGAGTTATCTTTTGGTTGCTGCTTAAGAATTGTGTTCGGAGATCTATAATAAAAAGCAAGATACAGTGAATGTGATAAAGATGAAAGAGCTATAGTTATCAGAAAGGAAAGGGTGGTTAAGGATTAGCCAAGTATTGAGGAAAGTGAGATAAATAAGCAGCCAAGTAAGTTAAATGATAAGTGTGAGTCATTGGAAGTGGTTAAGGGCTGGGATAAGCTCCCATCCCTAGCTCTGTGTCTTGTGACAATGCCTGATGGTATTTCAAACCAAGCTGGAAATTTGAATTTATAAGTTAAAGCCAACTATTTTAGATTTTTTTCCCTTAATTCTTAAAGCTGGATTCTGTGTGACTGTTTGCGACGTTGGGGTTAAGTAATCAGAAAGTTTTGTTTAGGAGGCTTAGTTGGATGTCAGACAAATAATTTCAACAGGCTCTAATGATTTCTTAGATGATTAACAGGATTTCAGGCCAAGAGTCATGGTTCAGAGACAGTTTTTAAAGTTCTACTTTAATTGAGGTATAATTTACGTAAAGTAAACTACCTTTTTTAGATATGCAGTTTAATGGAGTTTGACAGATTTATAGTTGTGTAATCACCACAGTCGTTACACGACATTTTCATCACCCCAGAAGGTTTTTCCCTGTCCCTTTGCACACTAATCTCCGTAGCCCACTCCAAGAGCTTGGCAAGCCCACGGACTTATGGTCGTTTTAATTTAGACTTTTCCAGAAGGTCATAAATGAAATCAAACTGGTTGTAGTTTTTTGTGTCTGGCTCCTATTGTTGGGCATGATACTCTTTAAGATTCATCTGTGTTGCATGTATCAGTATATTAAGTGTGTTAACTTAATATACTGCCATGTTTGTTTATGTATGCACCTGTTTCAAACCACTTAGAGCCATTGTTTAGAAAGGGACAGAGACCGCATAAAGTTTTCTCAAAATATTCATAGGTCAGGCAAGGACAGGCCTGCCTGATAAGGGTGACACTCAGTAATCTGCATTGGGGTTGTGGCTGTTCCCTATAGGGAGGCTCCTGTTCTTCAGCATGCCCCACCAGGCATTAGGACATTGTTGAATGAAAGAGAGGGTTTTGAAGTAGGAAAAGCCTTCAAAGTCTACTTGTTACAAGAAGTTGCATGATTAGGATTAAGATTAACATAGGAGGAATATTTTTTTAAAGAAGGGGGACCTACCTTAACCTTTTTAAGCAAAACCTGGACCTATGGCTTAAGAGGGACTGAGGTGGAGGCCAGACTTGGTGGTGTTAGCCTTGGAAATGAGAAAACTTACTTAGGAAGACTAAAGTGAAGACAGAAGGGAGGGTTAAGGCACCCCAACTCAAATACCTCTTTTTTAAGGTGAATGGGGGAATCCAACTTGATCTGAGTGCACTGGATATCTTGTTCAGGCTTGAGGGAAGGCAATAGTGTATGAAAGGAACTTGGCAAGTGGTCTGATTGTGAGTAGGCAAAGGATCGTCAGAGGGATGCCTTAGGTCACGGGCAGGTTTAGTTAGATCTTAGGTATTTGACCGTTCGCTGTGCTCAGGTTCCTCCTCTGTGATCTCTAGTTTGGGAACTGAAACCAGGGAGGAGGCTGCCCCAGGTTGAGGATGGTTATAGCAAGCATGGAGAAAAGTAGTTAAGATATGGCCATTAAAAAGAAATATATATGTATATATATAGGCAAAGCAAATGTTCTTTATACTTACGGATTAACTGAGCTCATGTATTTAGGTTTCGATGGCAGCTATAAACTCATCAAGTATCTGAATTTTCTTTACGCTTTGTTCTCGTGATTTTTGGTTAGTTGCCTTGGCGAACACATTCTATACTTGGTAATAGATGTGTTTTTGCTGAAAGGTGTCTTATTTTTTAGCTCTTAAATTTGTTCTCATATGAAAAATTGTTGGCAATTGACAAATTTTGACTTAGCCAAATCTAAGGCATGATCAGAGGCTTGCTATCAATTTTAGGGAGTAACGTTTAAAACCCTTAGTGAATGGAAATTTATTTTAATGTTTACAGAGGTGAGTGTTGTTTATTTTAGATCATATAAAGAAGTAGAATTGTTCAGATTAGATACTGGGGAATATTTCAGCTCTTTGGCACTCATGGTATTTAGTACCTAGTATTCGATTCAAAGGGAGAATTTGCCAGTGCTAACATTCTTTAAAAGGGAAACATTCCAATTTTTAAGGAATGGTAGATAAACTTGTGCAGTAAATTGAAGAAGAAATGATTAAAGTTTCATCTCTGAATTGTGACGCGTATGGCATATTACTTTAGCATGTTTGCTTTTTATTGTACAGCCTCAGTTCTGCTTAGTACAGAAACATACTGGAGACTATTTTGTAAAATATTTACTTAGAAATTCTTAAAAAAGCTATCTATGGCTGTTTTGTGTAATCATTACTTTCCAGAGTTAACTGTATTGAAATTTTTTGTAATTTAAAAAATAGTTTTCATTTTATCTTGTTAATGTTTACTTTTTTACATTTAGGAGAGGCTGGACTGATGACTTAAAGCTTTGAACACCTGATTCATTCTTCCTTGCCTTTATAGAGACAGTTAATTACCTTAGAGAAACAGGAGTTTGTACAGAAAGTGCTGATTGCTTTAGAGGTGTCTCCTTAAAGTGGTGTGATGATCAGGATCTGCTCATGTCATTTTTGGTACAAGGTATTTTGTTTGTCAGGGATAAGAAAAGTCTTTGAAGCCCTAATTTCCCCCAGTTTGTTTATTACTATAGAGAAATGTAGTTTGGGGTATCTTTGAGTATCTAGGACTTCTAAATGAACAGCTCTCTTAGACAGTTACTGCACTGTCTTCACCAAGAAACAGGTAGACTGAAGGCAAGAAATAATTGGGCACAGTGGAGTGAAAAAGAAAGCAGTCAGTAGCAACTTTAAAGATAATGTGTAGGAACTCTTCAGAGTCCCTGATCAGGACTGAATCTCATGCCTCTGGGGTGGATTGCGCCTTCTCCCCCCACCCCCCAAGAACTGAGGTCCAGGGTCACGTGGCCCACTCATCAGCAGAACTGGCATTCCTCATTCTGCCTACCTAAGGGATCCCTGCAGTACTTGGTGCATTTTCCCTGAGCTTGAATATATAATATAAAGCCTGGTTGGAGTCCTTGATGCACTGCATGGTTCCAAGATTGTGATCTCGTAAGTTGAGAACATTATCTGCATTATGTATTAGGTACCTGTGTGAGCAGGGTGGGTCTAGTTTTCCATTCTGGTTTAATGTTCACAAGAAAATGGGAAAGGAACATCACTGCATCATCCTCTTCCTGAAGTGGTACTACCAGGGGCTGATGGGATCTTTTTTACTGATGATTTGCTCAATTATGAATTTGCGGTGCAACCACTTCTTGACTTTTTAAAATGGATCATTGATACTACGCTGGTCTAAGGGAAACATCCAAAAGTCACTTGTTTAGGTTAGTTTTGGGGTTAGAAATATTTCCAAACCAAAGTGAATCCTATTTCTTCCTGCTTACACTAAACTGCTTTTCCCATGAGTTGGAGCCATCGTGGTGATTGTCTTTCCCATTTCTATCTTGGAGCCTGAGTATTTAAGGCAGGTTTTCTCTGGTAGGCTTTGAGCTCCTGAAGGGCAGGGACTGTGTCACATGTCACCGTGTCCCTAATACCTAACACTAGGCCTGGTACACAGTAACTTTTTAGCGGCTATTTAAAAAAAATATACCCACCGTGGCTTGCTTTTTTGCATCTACTTTTTTATTGCGTTGTTCCCTTCCTCACTGGTGGTGGGGGAACTTCTTAGACTGCCTACTCTTAACCACTGGGCTAGAAACCAGATTGTCCAAGGACTGTGGGGTAAGAATATGACGTAATGAGCTTTAGAAACAGACTGATCAAGGTTTTAGATCCCAGCTCTGCCCTTAATCAGCAGTGGGATTGTGGGATTTGTGATTTAGCTAACCATCTTCCTCATTTGTAAAGGGACAATTGGTTATAGTATTTTGCCAAAGGATTGGGTTCACTAAATGAAATAGTATATAACTAACACCTGGTCCAGTGAATGCCCATAGGTAGCAGCTTTTTCTATTTCATTGTTACAAATATGATCGGGTATTTCGTGGGGCCTGAGTAAAGCTCCATTCTTTACATGGATTTTGGAACAGTTACTGTGACCACCTTCCAGCAGTCTGTCTTGCTTAATTTCTGACTCTTAAGATTCTTAGTTAAAGTCATCTGGAAAGATAACCCTGTGTAAGTGTCAGTAGTATTGTGAATTTGACAAGAAGGTTTAAGTGACCTGAATGCCTTCTTTTTTTTCTGATTCTATGCTAGGGGATGGGTGCAGAAAAGTATCCAGAAAGAATGTATTGAAAGGAATCACCACAAGCTTTTCATGGATAATCTATATTATGTTTATGAATTGACAGAGTGTAGTGTCTGTGACAATGTTTACAGATCCTGTACTATAATCTGCTGAAGTCAGTGTCTGATTACAAATAAATGACTAAAATATTTGTCTACAAGAGAAACTTAGGGTGTCATACACTCACTCCCAAAGGATCCAGTTGAAGTTCCCGCAGCAGGGCCTCACTTGCTTTTACCTTTCTTTTTCAGTCTCATGACAGGGTTTAGGCTCAGCTAGGCAAGGAGGGGCAGCTACAGAAGACTTTCTGAACTATTTGGCAGAAACATCCACTGTTTTTCTTCTTTAGCATTTTTCCCCCAGTCTCATAAGGGAAGAGAGAAAAATAATGTTTAAATGATATAATTAAGAGAATTAGCTTATATTCATATTAAAATACTGATAATACTGATAGCTTTTGTATAGCTAGTCATTTTTCAAAATTTACTTTTATTGTGAAAAGGTATATTGTGTCTTTTGCCAAATTGTTCATATTCATTATTAAGTAATATATGAACAATGTATCTGAATAAAGACCTACTAGAAGTGCTTGAAATGTTTTCCATGGCCATTGGGTTTCCCACAGAATTTCTAGGTCTGCTAGATTTATTTTTTAAGCTAGTGTTTCCAGTTTAGTTTTGCTATTTATTAAAAAGTAGAAAACTTAGATAAGTGACAGTTCATCAATTCTCCTCCTTCCCCCTTTTTTATTTCCAAGTCATTATCTAGTTCCTGAGTGTGGCATTGCAATCTTTATTTATTTATTTATTTTACTGTTCTGAACTAAAAGCTTTTGAGATAAGTCCTTAGTGTTGAGGAAATCCTGAATCCCAGTGCTAGGAGGGGGCAAGGGGTTAAAAGAACTACGATGACAGGCTATGAAATAGTGTTGTCATAACTTATCAGTGGCTAGTAAATAGGATAGTTGCCTTCTGACACCATTTTGAGTGAAGGCCGCTTAATTGCATTTCCTCTGTTGAGATAAGCATTTAGGATCTGCAGTCAGCTGTGTGAATGCTGTGTGCTTAAAGTATTTCTATTATATGAGATTTGATTTCTTAAGTGATTTTTCTTTCTAAGTTCCGCCTTACATCAAAAGTTATTTGGACAGTGTCTTTCACTGTATGTGTATATGGAGAAACACCACTTACAAATGTATGTAAATCCAGTGACTGTAAGAAATGGGAAATTTTGCAAACGCATGATTGACAGTTGATTTACTCCCATGTGTTCCCCCCCCAGAAAAAAAGAATCCTGTGAAAACAATTAAATCTTTTGATTAAGAATTAGTAGTTTTTTAGTTGTGTTATTTTTCCTTGAAGAAGACGTCCCTGTTGAATGAAGGTTCTAGTTTCAGGGCATATGGGTACATTCATGCTTCCAGACTCATGGCTTTTTGCTGCATAAACCATAAACAAACCACTAAGCAGTTACCAGGATACTCACAGAGGAAGGCTGCAGCTATTTGAGCTAATTTTTGCATGCTTTGTCAATTCAAATTTTCTACTAGGTTGAAAATCCACTTTGGTTTGCAGTGGTGATGGGTTTTATCCTCTGATGATTCAACCTTTTCGATTTTTGAAAGAGAGGAGTTTTAACCTTAGCAGTTATGGAGCACTTTAAAATTCAAAACAAGAATTTGACTCTTTGACTCTTAAAATGATACTGTGTGTTTTGTTTTTGTGGACTAGGAGGGCCAAATGGATAGTTGGTTTCTATTGCAATTGCAGCAGCTGTCAAAGTCAGAGAAAATGCTGGAAGGGACCTCAAAAGTCATTGATTTAAAACGCTCATTTTCAAAGAAAACCAAGGCCCTGAGATAACCAAGTTGGCTTCAAGGTCATTCAGTTTGTTATTTTGTCTCCTCATTCAACTGAGGGCTCTTCTCCCTATGCAATTATATACACGATAGCTTTTATATTTACAATCCCATTTGATTCCTTGCTTTCCCCAAATAAAAACTTTTTTAAAAAACTATGCCAGTGACATTAAGAGAACTTGAGTAATAGTTATCAAAACATTTGTCTGTGTGTGTGTGTGTGTGTGTGTGTGTGTGTGTGTGATTTTAGTAATTTAATTGTGACGGAAGTATAAAAATTTTGCTAATTTCAGGCAATTTTTTCTAATAATTTGATTAGCATCTCATACGGCTGTGAAATCTTGGTTCCTTAAAACTACAGATGGAGTATATTTCTTTTTATTTAGTTTTCAGATAATGCCTATCATATTTTTTTACTTTCTTAAGGAAAAATCTGTTGAACTCTGAAAGAAAAACATACTTCAAACACATTTTGATAGGCCCTCCCTTTCTGAACACTCCTTTTATGTACTTAAGCACTTAACATAAACTAAATGTATCAATCCTTCACAACTGCCCAGCCAGGGAAAATGAGGTGCTGTGAGGGTATGTAACCGGCCCAAGTTTCCAGCCTGTTAACGTACATACGTGAGGGGGAGCTGGTTTCCACCGTTGCAGGTGGAGGTGGAGGGAGGGGAGAGCAGGCCCCAGTGCTCTGTTTGTTAACTTTCCTCTGCAGCACTGTTACTTCCATTCCCCCAGCCACAGCCAGTGCAAAACTGAACTACCTTGTCATATCTGTGCCACTTTATAGACATGCTTTTTTGAAGGCCAAGGCTCTACGTAGAAATCACAGTTGTACTCCACCCCTTAGTCCCATTCCTCCTGTCCTTGTCTTGCCAAGTTTGGCAGATGTCAAAATGTGCCCACCCACATCATCCTTACTTGAATTTCCAGTCCCTTCCTCCCATCCTATCTTGGGAATTTACCCTATTTCCTGCTATGCTTGCTTGTGCATTTAAAAAGATCTTACTGTATTTATCTTCTGCATTCCCAGGTGTTTTGTTGTGGGAAGGTTTCAGGTTATCTGTCTCTAGAAATGCTTGATACAGAAGTTGGCCACTCCCCTTTAATTTTAAATCAAGAGAGAGGTTAAGGTCATACCACTGTGTTATCTAATGAATTATTCGTACAGATGCAGAAAAGATAAATATTGCTTGATTGAATCACAGGAGTGAAAGTTTAGTGGGCATTCCCTGACATTGACAGACTTGGGCCAGCTAATTTTCTATCCTTTAGCAATTCTCACTTGAATTCCATTGGCATAATTAAGTGGAGTTGGTAAACCATGTCTATTTTCTTTCCCCCTGAAGCCTGACACCCAGTGGTCACACTTTGAAGCCAACCTTACCAGGATTAACTAAGAAAAGCGGAGACTGTTCTTAGCCTCCTGCCTCACACTTTCATCTTCAGGGTGGAAGAGGTAGGTGAAATACTGAGCCAGGGGCCAGATCCAGAGAGCCACAGGGTTCCTGAGATGCATCTAAGCTCTCCATTCACAGGGGACTTGAGGAGATGGGGAATTTGAGGTGCTTCCTTTCTCAATATTCTTGTTACTGGACTGCTGATGAGCCTTTGTTCATTCCCTCACCTTCTAGAGGGGGTAAAGTGCAGTCTCGTCTTTCACCCAGGGGTCAGACTCTGAACTCAGCCCTTAGGCAAAAATCACTAGATAGTCCACGTTAAATCTCCCCAAGAAGGTGCTGGTTGGAGATGCATGCTGGGCTATTTCAAGGGGAAAAAATGGTCAGTTTTTCCTTCAATACTGAAAGATCACAGTTTTAAAGCTGAGAACTGATATAGCTGGCCTTCATTCAGAGGTGGTTTACAAAAAAATACCAATCAAAATGAAAACCCCACTCATAACAGAAGACGCACTTCACGAGGCAGGCGTGTCTTGGAATGACCAGACAGCGGGTTCAGCACTTCCGTTCCATACGCTCAAGGTGCTTCCACGCAGAGTAGTGGGCAGAGTTGACCAAACTGTTTGCACTGGGTTTTCTCTGTTTTTGCTGGTGTTTGCTGACACCTTATAATTGAATTATCACATTTAATTAATTAATTGCTATCTTGGATATTGTGTGAATTGGATAATTATTGTGACAAATACCTTGTAAACTGTAAGATCTTGGTGATCGTTATTAATGTGATTCCCCAAATATTTTTGGTTCTGGGCAGGTGGTATTTTTTTCCACTCCCCCTTGAAGTTAGGTGTAGCCGTGTGACTTGTTCACTTTAGGCCAGTCCAGAAGTGACATGGTCGCATCTGACCGGAAGCTGTAAGAGCACAGTCTGTGTGCGGTTCCCAGGCTCCCTCCCTCTACCACAGTCCAGAGTGAGGCCACACAGCAGGGTGCCCAGCTGACCCCAGATGGGAATAAGCAAGAAATAAACCTGTGTTTGTAGAAGCCACTGGGGTCTGGGGACTGTTTGTTATTACAATATAATTTAACCCATCCTGACTCATGTGCACATAACACATACAGGTCTTACGTGAGATTGTGCTGTTTGATGCATAAGCTTAATCCAGTCAACAAGGTTTATGGTGAAGGTACAGGTGCAAATTGTATTTAAAACAAACTTCTGAGTTCTTAACAGAAAAAGATAGCTCCAAGATCCTTCAAGGATGTTTGAGTCATGCCCTGTATC
Organism: Camelus ferus; assembly: GCF_009834535.1. Lineage (NCBI taxonomy): Eukaryota > Metazoa > Chordata > Mammalia > Artiodactyla > Camelidae > Camelus > Camelus ferus. The sequence continues at coordinate 17,325,521 of NC_045697.1, read as the reverse complement.
CAATAATCTAACATGAGCTTTTATAGGAAAGGTGGAGAATTGCTATTTTGTGAGCCTTTTTCTGTTCCTGCCACTGTGCAAGACCTATTGGCACAAATGAACACATTCAGTCTTAACGGCAACACTGGGAAGAAGCCTGGGTATTATTCGTATTGCTCAGTATAGAAAGTAAGGCTGAGAGATCCTACATGTCCCAGGTCACATGGCTAGCTAACAAGCAAGTGATAAAATTATTTTAGAGAGCACAGAATGCTACTTCAATGTACAGTGACAGTTTTCAGCTTAAATCTAGAAATTGGCCAGGAGTACCTACTTGCTGAAGTTCAGTTGCACAGCTTGAGGGGTAATTACTCTTATTTCGAGTTTAAAAGGGAAAATGTAAGTCTCCACTGCACCTTGACCTTTCTCACTGACCTTGACCTTACAGAAGTCACCCTGATGTAAACTTCAACGTAACAAAACCCTAAGGGCCACCCTTGCAATTTGGGACTCCTGTTTGGGAATGTTGGCTGGACTTGTTTTACCAGAGCTCTGTTTTATTGCTTGATTCATATTCCAGATTTATATTACTATATCTTTCCTTAAAAAAGAAAAAAAAAGAAAAACCCAGCAAGCTAAAATGATATCAGAGTGCTATATCTTTCAAATTCAGATTTTTAAAAAGTTGCAAAGCCAAAATACTCATCTGCATTTATATAAAGTAGTATGAATAACTAAGAGCAATATTTAACTGCTTAAGAATATCATCACTTACCATACATTATGAAGCTTTTTTATGTTAGTTTGTTATACAGCTGTATTAGTGCATTTTGGTGCATTTCTGTATCTGAACATGGGCTGGGACTTTATCAGTTGGCCAGTTTTTAATGGGGGGGCTGCTTTAGAATATGGTTAAGACAGTGATTCTCAACCCAGCCCCCACCTTAGTTAGACCAATTAAATCAAAATCTCTACATTTTGGTCCAAACATCAGTTTGTTTGTTTGTTTCCAAAACTCCCCATTGGGTTCTATCATGAATCTAGGGGGTTTAGATACCTTGGGTTAAAATCACGGGCTCCTGCTGGTCAGGCAGGCAGTCTCGGAGTCAGATCCTAAGTCCACTGCGGAAATTACTTAACCTTTCAGCTTTGCCATCTGTAAAGTGAGGATAGTTTAGTATTTAACTCATGACATTTGTAGTAAGTATAAAGTGACGTAGTATATGCAAAGGGCATAGTCCCTGCCCAAGATCAAGTACCCAGTAAAATATTACTGTTGTGATTTATTTTTAAGTGACTGGGAACGGTGTGTCAGGTTAGAGCAGGAGAAGAATATCTCCACGTGCAGTGAAGCAAACCCAGCTGGACAAAGTCTCAGAAGCTGCTTGCCCAAGTTCTCTCGCCCAGGCCTAGGGTCCTGGTCCTCCTCCAAATCCGATTTTCTTGTCATCATGCTGTCTTTCCATTAAATTGCAGCTTCTTGGTTACATCAGATAGGCTTCCCCTAAGCCGCCGGCAGCAGTGAGCTGGGCGCCTTGAGAGTGTGCCCATGCGGCTGCCGAGGCCCCTCGACCGCATCGTTGTCTCCAGCAGCATCCAGTCTGCTTTCCGCTTCTTAGACGTTCTGTCGGATGACGTGGCTTAGGACCTGAGGAAGTGAGGAAGCTTTCCCAGTAAATGGTTGTCTGGGGTGCGGATCCCAAGGAGGCATTTTGAGATGAAAGGTGGGACATTCGGAGTCACTGTGGTTGAGGCCCTGCCACTGTGCAACTTCAGTCGGTTCAGTGGTGGTGATGCTACCTTGTCGGGTTGTGGGGAGGGCTGAATAAACTGCTTCTGCCGCTTCCCAGTTGTGTGGCCTTGGAATAATTACTTAATCCTTGATACCCTCAATATTTTCATCTGTCAAATGGGATGAAGATAATGAGGTCCTTGTGATAAATACTGTTTTGTATATGCAGTGTTTAGCAGACACCGGGTACGGGCTTGGCATCTAAGTGGTGGTCACAGTTGTACCTTGTTACTGGGAATGGCCAACCCCTCGTCCCTGTACGTCAGGTGTCGTGAGGTGACAGTACCTAATGAAGTCGGCAGTCTTCTGAGGCTTGATGGACCATGGCCACAGTCGGGTCCAACCTGTCTCTCCTGGGTCTACTTTTCCAGTTTTTTCCGAGTTTGCTTCCCGTTTGTGGCTCCTGTTGGTCTGCAGTTTCTCTTCTCTTTGCCTTGCCTTGCCTTCTGGCTACTTCCTTATCGTTAGCTTCTCCGTAGTGTGGGCAAGGAAAGTAAAGGAGAAGACACTGTGAGTAAGTCTGGGGAGGAGACAACATTGGATTAAAGGAGGACACAGGTGTGCAATACAATTCCTACCTTCTTGTTACCCCGATAATAAGAAACCTTCACGTGTGAAGGGCCATTTGTAATTCACAAGGCACTGGCAGGTGTACTGTCTCTAAGATGGGTATTGCCCCGTTTTTCCAGTTGGCAAAGCTGGGGAGCAAGCAGGGAAAGTGACTTCCGGGGCTCTGTTAGCTGGTGAGAACTCAAGTAGGTTTTCTGGCCGCCGCCTTTGTTTCTTTAACCTCTGGGTTAGTGTTTGGCACGTTACCATCGTGGTGCAGATGAGCGTCCTCTGACGGTGCATGAATGAGTGCCTGTGTGTCCCAGTAAAACATTATCTACAAAACTAAGGGCAGATCTGACCTGAGAGCCAGAGTTTGCTGATCTCTGTTATTAAGTAACCATTCTTTCTTTCATGCGAATTTCCTTCTTTATATGTGTCTTGCCAAATGAGTATTTAGTTTTCTGGGATGATATTTTGAATTTACATTTCATATACCATTTGCTTCTGACTTTTTTTGGTTTCTCTATCGACTTGATGCCTTTTAAGGTCCATTCTTGCCGTGGATGCATCTTATCTGTTGCTCCAGACTATGCCATATAGCTCCGTGGGGTGCAAGCCCCATGGTTTGCCCACCCACTCTCCCCATGACAGACACATGAGAGTTCCCAACTCTCCACTGCCGTGAACGAAGCTGCATGGAACCCTTCCTTGCACGTCACTGTGCGCCTGTGTAAGAGTCTCTGTGCTGCGTGCCACACCAGAGTGGGGCCATCTTACTGTCAGGGCACACTTCCTCCCACATCTCTGCCAGCAGTTGGGATTCCACTTTCTCATTTTTGCTGGTTTAACATCTCATTGCTTCAATTTGTGTTTCTCTGATTACTAGTGAGTTAGAACAGGTCTTCATGTGCAAATAAACCTTAAATTTTCTAATTCAAAAGCTAGGTTCTTTTCCTTAAACCTCAGCTAGTCCTTCCCAAAAGACTTCAGATTTTTTAATGGGATTTTTCAAACATGTACAAAAGTAGAAATGTTTTATAGTGAACTCCCTTGTATCTCCATTTCCCTGCATCAACAGTTATCCATTTTGCCATCCTTGTTTTGGGTCCCAGCATCATGACCAGTCAAGCGTTGGCTGTACACCAGTGGGCTGAATAACGACCCCCTACACCAAGTTGTCTACTTCCTAATCCCTGCATCCTGTGAATTTATTGCCTTACACCCCAACAGGGATTTTGCAGATAAGATTTAAGGATTTTGAGATGAGCAGATTATCCTGGATTTTTTGGTGGGTCCACTGCAACCATAACGGTCCTTATAACAAGGAGACAGGAGGATTACAGAGTAGGAGACTTGATGACTGACGCAGAGAAAGTTTGGAGTGATTTAAGGAAAGTGCCCCAAACCAAGGAATGCAGGTGGCTTCCAGAAGCTAGAGGAGTCAAAGAAACAGCTTCTGCCCTAGAGCCTACAGAAGGAACACAGATCTGCTGAAGCCTTGATTTTAGCCTGTAAGACCCATTTTGGACCTCTGATCTCTAGAACTGTAAGATAGTAAATATGTTTTATTTTAGGCCACTGATTTTGTAGTAATTTGTTACAGCAGCAATAGGAAGCTAATACAACCTATATCACGTGCTTTATGAAAAAGTTATAAACTGATATGGTAATGCCCTCTTGTTCCTTCTTCCTAAAACACCCTTTCCCCCCAGTTACCTGCCTGGGTTTCTCCCCACATTATTCACCTTCTTAGGTCTCTCTCTACCATATGCCTCCTTCTCAGAGAGGCCCATTTCAAATAATACACACTCCTGTCAATCACTGTATTTCGTCTTACCTTGCTTTATTTTTCTTCATAGCACTGATTACCTAATATACACATATAAATGTATATTTTTATTTATATATGAGAGCAGAGACTTGTTTTGTTCCCTTTGACACAAAATAGGGGCTCCATGAAATATCTGTTGAAGGAAGGAAAGATCTTGGCTTGTGATGCGAATCGTCTAACTAAATGACACTCCCCCTTCACCTGTATTCTTGGTGTAGTTTGTGTATTTCTTCCTTGAATCTTTCATTAAAATGAGGGCACTCTGCTTACATCAAGGAATACTTCAAACACACGATGGGTTGCCAACAGGAAATCGGCATTAATTCTACTTTGCAAGTGGGGAAGAAGTCCAAGGCCAGCAGCTTTTTCAAATCATAATTGGAGGGATTTGGGCCACTGTGGTGGGCAGAGGACAAAGGTGAATCCGATGGCTCTAATCAAGTGGCTCCACCAGGGCCTCCCGGGAGGGGCAGATTTGTTTTTCCCTAATTCCAGTCTTAACTACTGTTAACCGCTTAACTGTACCTATAGTCCTTCCATCCATCCATCCACCCTTCCATCCACCTTTCCCACTAGAGGCACTTAAGCTCTTGGTGTATCAAGAGAAGCTTACAGACTCATGAGGGAATCATGGACAAGCCATTACAGTGTGAACTGTTAAGTAAGAAAGAAAGGAAATTAGCAAGCCAGTGGAGTTGGGGGGGAGGGGGAAGCAAGGAAGGATCATATATCTCAATCACTTAGGTAGTGCCTGATAAATATGAATTATTTGTTGATTAATTTGGCACTGTTTGCTCCCCAGGAAAAGCATCTGTTCTTACGATGAAACGAGCATGTGGGTAATCGTTGTTTGTAAGCTTGAAAGCACATGTAAGGAAATGTGCCTGGGGCTCCCTGACAGGTGACAGGTGAAGCAGTGGCCACACATAGTAGGCGCTAAATCCATGAGCGCTGTTATTGAAGACGAACGTCAGGGCACAGCTGGTGTGCTAGCCTTGGTAATTTAATGGAAAAAAATGTTTAACGTTGTGAAAATACTCCCTCCGTCCATTTTCCTCTTCAGTCCCCTAGCAGTTATAAACCTGAAGCCAGAGGGAGCACAGGTTTTCACGAAAATTCTCCACTTTTATTTTACTTTATTTTATTTTAGAATATGAGGTGCCTTCCCTTGCACCCACACAAACTCGCCATTCATTCTACTTTTCTCCCACCTATTTTGTCCCTAGCATATTTCAGGGATTCTCCTAAACAGCTTCCTCGTCATTAAAGATGTTGGAGACAGACGAAACAGGGTTCCTGTGGGACTTTGGGTGAGTTTCTTAGTTTGCCCAAAGCCAAAGTCTTAATTCTCACATTTGTAAGATTAAAAATTGACACCATGGAGGGTCTTGTGAAGATGACAGGGGTAACAGACACCACCACCTACCTACTTTGGCACCTCTCATATAGTAGTAGCTCAATAAAATTGTGTCCCAGTTACCTGTTGCTCTTTAACAAATGACCTCAAATTGAGGGGCTTCAAACAGCCCATTGTACTGTATTCCAGGTGTGTAGGGTCAGGCTGTTCGGGCAGGGCATGGCTGAGGTGGCCGGATTGGAGCTGACAGATCCACGTCCAGGGTAGCTGGCTCACGTGGCTGAAGCTCAGCCAGAGCGCCACGGGGCTGCTCAGTCTTCCTCACAGAAGAGGGGCTGGGGTCCAAGAGCGTGTTCCCAAATACTGCTGATGGAAGCTGCACTGCTTTGGATCTAGCCTCAGACGTCCCAGGACATTCTTCCTGCTGCGTTTTCTTGGTCAGGCAGGTCACTAGGGCCAGTTCTGATCCAATGGGAGGGAAATTAGACCAGATGTACTGAAAGGAGAAGTATCAAAGGATTTGCATGTACCTTAACCCTCCAGGAACAGTGACTGTTGTTTTTATTTTATGTCCTGAGGCATGAGGTCAGCAAAAGCTGCTGGGCTTTGGTGCTGACTGTGGGTCTTCTCAGGGTCAGTCCTGCAGCTGTCCCTTGTGAACTATCCTTCCTTCCTTCTTTCCATCCTTCCTCCCTCCCTCCCTTCCTTTCCTTGTTTTTCTGTGTTTTGATGACTTTCATTTATTTATTTATTGATTTAAAAAATCTATTTCAAGTTCTCTTGAGCTTGTTATACTGAGTAATCCTCTGTTAAGAACTGGTTTAAATTCTTATTGTTTGGTTATACTGAGTTATAATTGACATAGTACAACTGAATGAGTTTAAGGTGTACTACAGAATGACTTGATGTACATAGACTGTGAAATGAGTACCACAGTAAGTTAGATAATAACCAGCACTTCGTATAGTTATTAATTTTTCCCCTTGTGATGAAAACTTTCAGGGTTTACCCTTTTAGCTGCTTTCAGATACACTGTACAGCAGCATTAAATAGTTATCATGTTGTTATACATTACATCCCCAGTACTTATTTATCTTATAACTGGGAGTTTGTACCTTTTTTGGTGGGGGGGGGGATTTGTACCTTTTGACCACCTTCATCCAATTCCTTCACACCCACCCCCACCACCACCTTTGGTAACCACAAATCTGATCTCCTTTTCTTTGAGGGTTTTTTTTTTTTTTTGAGTTTCTACCTATAAATGAAATCATGCAATATTTCCCTTTCTCTGTCTGACTTACTTCACTCAGCATAATGCCCTCAAGTTTCATCCATGTTGCCAATGGCAGGGTTTCCTCCTTTTTTATAGCTAAATCATATTCCATTGTATATATATCACATTTTCTTTATCCATTCATCTCTCGGTGAACATGTAGGTTGTCTCCGTGTCTTGTCTGTGGTAAATAGTGTCACATGGATTGTACTTTTCTGAGCCACCCACTGCAGGGTATTAGCAAACATCTGATCATGCTGGTGAACACAGCAGCCTCATGAATAAACTCATTCCATGCTAAGCTCTTATCTCTGAGCATGAACTAATGAAATACAGATTTTGTACCCCACAGTATGAAGCAGCTTGGTCACCATTTTATTTTGTCTTCTGGATTATATTTGGGAGTCATCCTAAAATGTTTTTTCATATCATATAGACTTTAGGTTTCTTTATGGTTCTGGTTCGATTTGTTTGATAACCCAGACTTTCCATGAGTCTCTTGCTTGGGCACATTTTCCTCTGTCTTCGAGACATCTGTGTCAACTCATTATTCACGTGTGTTAAGTTCCATTTCTTCACTTTCATTTTGTTCCTTATTTGCCAAAACCAGCATTTCTCAAAGTGAACACCCACAGATGTCGTATGTAGCTAAAAACCCTGATGTCAGGCCAGGGAAATGCTGATTCTTAAAGTCAAGCAATTGTCTTTACTGCAGGACTTCTCAGAACCTTTAACAAACTAATGCATACTTTGCATTTCAGAGAGAATAGTGAATGCCACATTTCACAGACTGTATGACCCCAGGCCCTTCTTACAGAGCACCTCCCAGGACTTATGTTCCATGGGACACACTTTGGGAAACAGAGATCTGTGCTCCTTTTGAGGGGAGATGCGCGTGACCCACCCTTTGGTCAGTGTCCATATTTCAGGTGTCTGTCATCTTCCTTTCCTCCAGGCAACGCTGAGTGCTGCCCTGTCCTGGGATCTTGGGGCAGCCTGGCAGAGTGGAGAAATCTGGGTTCCATCGTAGCTTCTCCTCTCAGCTCTGTGATCCTGGGCAGGTTAGCCTCAGATTTCACGGTTCTGATATGGAGTTAATACAACTTCCTGAGCTGGGACAGTGGGAGGTTATAGGCAGTAGTGCACACAGAGAAGGGCCTGGAGCATGTGCCTGGGACACGCCAGCTTTCCCTTCCCGGTTCCTGGACAATGAGTGAACGCGCTCGCCCCCTAGTGGGCATTTCTGCCTCTGCCACCTGAGTTGACCCATCCTTAGGACTGGATAGCTTCTGCTCTTGGCTTGTTAGTAACTGTTCTGAACTAGTGTGTGGGCAATTCGTTGTAGAGGAATGAGTCAAGCAATTATTTAAATGAAGGTTTTAGATCTGAGAACAAGGGTTGTAGATGCTTTCCCAGCAAGAGACAAAGCCTCATTCCCATTTTACAGATGCTGACCCCACAGAGGGGCCATCTCCACCCACCTGATTGCTTGTGTAGACAACCAGGAGCAAGATCGTATTACCTTTATCATGCATGGTTCTTCATGTTGAGGCCAGGGGAAAGGTAAAGGCTTTGCTTGATTCTATCTGTGATCCAAGGTAATCTCTAATATCTAAAAGTCTTGCAAATAGTAGGCAGTCAGTGATAACAAAAGTTAGTTTATTCAGAGCTTGCTCTGCCAGGAACCATGGTAAGTGCTTTAGTTATTGAATCCTTGCAACAAGCCTTGGAAGATGGTAGAATGACTCTCATTCCATTTTAGAGTTGAGGAAACTAAAAAACACAGAGCATTTGAGTAACTTGCTTGAGGTCACACAGCTCATAAGGGATGAAAAACAGCATTCAAACAAACCCACACGGTCGGATTTCCCACCCATGTACTCAACCAGGGCACCAGCCTGCCTTTCTAAAAGTCCCTTATTGACCATCTTGGTGGCAACAGGTATTTATTGTGACTCTGTGGTGTGCCCACCCCTGTGTCAGGAGCTGTGGAGGATACAAAAGATTCATGAGACAATTTGATGTCTATGATTGCTCCAAAATTGGTTTTGACTTCTTAATAAAGGGTAAAATCCCTGAGGAAAAAACTGAATGATGAAATTTAAAAGAGCAAGTTTTTCAAAGTAGGAAGAAACTGGTTAATAGCAAGCTGAAGGGCAAACATGTTTAAAAAAAGAACTAACGCAGGGAAAACCAACACTGTATTAGTGACACATATGATTTGTATGCCTGTGAGCAGGAAAATGTAAAAGGGGGAGAGAGCTGTCTTCTTGAGTAAATGAAGCATAGAAGTTCATTAGGACTCTAAAGAAGTGTTAAAAGAGGAAACCCTGCCTTAAGAGCATCAATGGATTGTAATATAAACCATGTCAGGTAGGTGCAAATTGGAAACTGGAGATGCAAAGGCACGATCTGAGGAATACATTTACCAAAATATCAGATAAATAATAAATTATTAAATATGTTAAAAGCTAAAAGGATCTTTGTGTCTGCAAGGCTCTTAAAATCGAGAGAGAGAGAGAGAAAAAAAAAGGCCGGGCTGGTCTGGTGCGAGAGGGTGAAAGGAGGGGAATGGAGACGGTCTGGCTGGATTAGTCCTAACTCTGAAGACACAGGAAAACACCCCTGGTGGAGCTTTCACAGGAAATCATTAGGCGCGGGTCGCAGGCGAGTGAGGGTGGCTGAGAGCCGGGAGGTCCCCCGTCCTCATTCTGTGCCCAGGAGCCCCAGAACTGGCGGGAGATCCCACTGCCCGGGGTGGGGGTGCAGGGAGGTCTGTCCCCCTCCCGGGAGTGCCCTTCAGCCCCTCTGCTGCCAGCTTTGCTTCCAGCTGCTCGGGACATGGGGCGAGGTGAACCTTGCGGGGCCCCTGGGCTGGGGGCTGGGGGCTATGGAGAGCATGTGACGATGTGCCTCCCTCGGAACGTTTCCTCCGAAATTTCTGCGGCGCCCCTGCCACCTCTCCCACCCGGACCGCACCGTGGGCTTCGACCCCACAGACGGGGAGAAAAGCCCCGAAGGCCGGCGCCTGGCGTGGCGGGGGCGGGGGCGGGGAGTGGGCATGCGCACAGGAGGCAGGGCCAGGCTCAGCGCGGCCTCTCACAAGCCGGGAGGCCTGGGACAGGAACTCATCCGCTGGTTTGTAAAACGAGATGATGCCACAGTACCTTCCTGAGTCCTCCGGATACTGGTGGCAGGCCTGCCCCTCTGGGCGCCGGGCCGGGCACAGTCCTGCCCTGTGGAGCCCGCAGTGTGAGGGGTGGGCCTTCCGGGCCCTCCTGCAGGCGCCTCCCCGAGCACGTCAGCAGCACCAGTCGAAGTCATCGTCGCCGCCATCCTGGGAAGTTGTTATTCCATGTTCCTCGTGTTATAGCCCAGGAAGCTGAGGTGGAGGGAGGCTGGCTAACTTGCCCAGCACTCAGCTGGGAAGAGGTGGCGCTGGCCTCAGCCCCACGTGCCTGGCATCCCAGCTGGGCTTTTAACTCTGACTTTATACAGGAAGCTCCTGACCCATGATCGCGAGGACCGCTGTACCATCGTAGCGCTGACAAGCGGTGTGAAGGAGGACTCAGGGCTTGGTGCGCCCACAATTCGGGCTTTTCACTGAGGAAGTGCCGGCGCTGGAACTCGAACAAGGTCGGAGTCGACCAGGAAAAAACGGAGCGAGTGGTCCTTATGCAAGGAAAGCTGAGCCCCTGCTGAGAGGACCAGCTTGAGGATGTGGAAAGGGCCTGGCCCAGAGCTAGCTGCCTGGCTGGCTGTGTGGCCTTGGCCCAGCTCCTGAGCCTATTGGACCCTCAGTCTCCTCCTCTGTAAAATGGAGAGAACGGGAGGTAAGACAATGAAGTTAGATGAGGGATGTAGAGTGTTTAGCCCATGGCTCCTCATAAGACAGGAGCCCTTGTTAGTATTATTTGTTGTCGTGAACAAAGAAGTGTGAGTGAGAACCCTCCTCTTTTCCCACTCCAGGCCTCTACCTCAACAATGACACCACCTGAGAGCTGAGAGAGGTTGGAGGTGGTCAGGGGGGCCCAACGAACCCTCTCCTTCCGTTTATCAGAATAAACAGATTAAATGAGAAGCCAAAGTCATTACTCAGAATTGCCTAAGCTGCCCTGGTGGTGAGACTTAGCAAACGATGTGCCAAGGAGTATCTGGATCTTAATCACGACATGTGACAATGCCCAACAGGCTCCTGAATAGATGAGGTCTCAGGAATCTCCTTGCTCTACTATTGATTACCCTTGCTGTCTTAATAACCCGGATTTGACCCTTCAACAGCCAGGCCAACCAAACACTGACTGTTGAGGTCAACAGCAGCTGGAGTGTCCCATGTCCCCCGTGTTATTCCATTTCATATTCGTAGCAGCCTTGCCCTTGGTAAGTGTCACAAGCCCATTTTACAGATGGGGTAACTGAGCCTGTCTAAGGTCCCCTCCAGCCTTGCTGTACCCATTCTGTGCTGGCTCACATGTTCTTTAGGAGAATTTTGTAGGTACTTCTGAGTACCATTCCCTAGAGTCACTATTAAGCTTTTATGTTAAGAAATTTAAATAAATCTGACTCTAGATTCCTGTGTGGTTCCCTCCTCTTGTCATTTGGGTATCACGTCAAATCTTACCTCATCAAACACTTCCAAAAATGATCTCTACCACTCCCATTCGTCATAACACAGAGTGGAATTCTTTCTCTAGCAGTTATCAAAATCTCACATTGTCTAGTCCGTGTGTTTGCGTGCTTATTTTATTGCATGGCTCAGCTCACTGGACAGTGAGTCCCACCAGAGTAAGAATCCTATTGTCTTCCATTCTTCACTGAGACCAGTACATACCCTGCACATAGTAGGTGCTCTGTGTCTCTATGTGTAGAGAGCATGGTCAGGTGGACAGAGCTTAGGACCCCAGACCGGGCATGATTGTCCCCCTTACTGTCAGCCCATCTATTGAGGAGCCAGGCCTTGCTTTTCCCATCTATAAAATGGATGATAGAATACTATGCAGCCATGTAAAGTGATGTGCAAAAATATGAAATGACACAGACAGATGTTACTGATGCGGTAAGTGGGTAAAAATCAGGCAATAACACAGCGTGTCAGGATGAACCCATGAAGGGTGCCGAATAGAGAAATTAAAGCCTTGGGCTGTCAAATTTCCAACCTGAATTCCCCATTGACCAGTGTGCTAGGTCAGTGACATTCCCTGTGCCTCGGTTTTCTCGTCTGTAAAATGAAGCTGGTAAGAGTTCATGCTGACGTGTTGTAAGGTACTTAGTGTGTGAGAGGGGTGCTTGGCACAAAGTAAGAGCCTGATGAAGATGAGCTATTGCTATTGTTGACGTGACTACTCTTGTTTCTGTTGCTACTGTGATGCATCAAAGGAAAATGAAAGCTTGTGAAATGGGATGGACAATAGAATTCTATTATTTAAAATATGTGTGTATGTATGACAGGAGGTATACAGATGGGTTTTCTCTTACTCTCTTGTTTCTTCCCTCCCTCCTTCTTTACCTCTCTTTGTATCTTCCTCTCTTTCTTTCTTTAAGCCAACACATATTACTTTGTGTAATGAGACAATAAAATCAAGAAAAGTCATTTAAGAGTAAAAATAATGAAATAATGAAATGGGCCAGGTACACTTCCTGGGGATTGGGGACCGTGGGCCCTGGTGTCAATTCCATCACAAGCGACTTGCCAGGCATTGCACTAAGCCCCTCATACCCATTCTACAATTTAATCCTCTTGGCCACCCTGCCTGTTAGATGCTATCATCACTGTTAAACAGACAAGGAATCCAGGGCCCAGAGAGGTCAAGTCATGTGCCTTAGGGTGCCCAGCTGCCAAGGAGGCGGTTCCCAGCCAGGCCCACCCATCTGATTCAGGGCCTAAGGTCTAAAGTACATCATTTGAATTGTGGGCTCAGCATCATCAGCATCACCCACGAGCGTGCTAGAAAACGCAGGCTCTCAGGCCCTGGCCAACTCCACCACAGTCTGCACGGTGGGTGACAGGGTCCCCAGGTAGTTCACATGTGTGGTCAAGCCTGAGAAACCCTGGTCGAGTCAGTCTGCTGTGTTGTGTCCCCCAGGTTTCCCCCATCGCCTGCCTTCCCTCCTGCCTGGCCCCCATGCCTTCTCCCACTTTGCTGGCATCTCACTCTCCAGACCTCGGCAGGGGAAGCCGGTAGAAGCGACCTCCAAACCACTCTCTTTAGTGACTACTTAGCAGCTCTGAGACAAAGGTTTGAAGAAAAAAAAGATGTTTGAATCCATAGACCTGATTCGAGAATTATCTACGGCGTGTCTGTATCCATGTTATCCCTTTCCAAATAGTGGACTGTAAGGAGAATATTTTTGTTATGATTTAAAGAAAAATAAATACTGCAGGCTTCACAACCAGAGGCCCTTCTGATATGCTTAAATGTGGTTCAGGGCGCCCTGATTTAAGGGGCTAATGCTAGAACAGCAGAGGTAAATTATCCTGGCCTGTGGGTGTTTATATATGATGATGGAATGCAAACAAGCCTGGTTTGGCTCTGAAAGCAGAACCGGGGAAAACTTCATCTGGGTATTTAATTACACAGGGCAGAGTGGAAACAGTCTTTTGTTTCCTCATTGGCCCACGCTTGGAAACCCATAGGTCACTCTAAATCAGAAGGCATTACAGTGTATACGAAGCAACTGGAACATAACATTTAGCAGAAGTTTTCTGCATTTGTGTTTGTGTTCTTCACTGCCACAGCTGTTTGCACTGTGTAATTCACATATGGAGTTGGATAACTTGGTCAGGGCTCACGCCTGCGTGCAGGCCCTTGTATGCATGCGCGCACACACGCACACTTCCCTAGGGTTTACATGAGAAAACAAAATGACCAAGTCTGGTAATTTGGCATTGAATTCCACCTAGGCAAAAGAAGGGCTGGAGACTAGCGTTCCTCCTGTATGTGTGTATATAGGGGGTGCACAGCCAGAGAAAGTCAAGGTTCTGGGCCCCAGCTTCTGTTTTTGCCCATTTCATATGAAATATTAGGGCTTTCTCACTAGTGTTAGAGCCAAGGCAGAGACCTCGAAAGATAAATGATTTAATTCAGGCTGTCAGGTTCTGTTTGTTTGGAAGTAAGGACTCACGAGGAGAAGAGCACATTAATTGAAGTCTCAAGGTGGTAGTAGAGCACATTGTCTTTATTACTGCTTTCTGTGGAGGGGGATTGCTTTTTTTTTTTTTTTTTTAAGTTTATTCGATCTCGTTCAGTTAACTTTCATCGAGTCAGTCCTGTGCTAGGTCAGAAAATCTGAGTGAATGAGACCAGTGCGAGGGTAACGGACTACAGACACATTCCTCTGGGCTCTTACAAAGGGCTCCCCCCCCACCCCCCCAGAGGTGATGTCCAACATGACTCCATGTTGAGAGGGTATTTGCCGGGGAGAAAGGTCGGAAAGGCATTCCAGGCAGATGGAACAACAGGGGCAAAGTGATGCCCACGTGGAGAATCTGATTCTCTGGATGGCAGTGTTGGCAGCACCCAGGCCGGGTGGGCTGGGAGCCCTGGGAAGAGGAGCAGAGGAGAAAGTCACTGGAGATGAGACTGGGGAGGGACACGGTATCTGGTTGTGAGGGCTCCTGTGGCTTCTTAGGCCTCACGGGATCAGAGAAAATCCTGCTAGACTTGGGGAGGGGGAGGATGGCTAGACTGGAGGAATTGGAAGGGGTCCTTTTAAGAACTGGGGCTTTGATCCAAAGAGGAGTGGAAGCCACTGAGGGGAAGCCATGGTTAGACTTGTGCTTTGAAAGCTTATTCTGTTGGAATGGCAGATAGAGGATGAGAGTGGAGACCGAAAAACAGGCAGGGGGCTACTGTAAGGTCCTGGCGAGAGAGGAAAGTGGCTGGACAGAGGATGTAGAGGAAGAAATGGAGAAAAATGGGAAGTTTAAGGGAAGGAGATAGTAGATATGGGTGCTGAAGGGGAGGGAGGTGTCAAGGCTATTCTTCACACAACATGGTCCAGACCTCTTCCTCTGCCTCCTGTAGACAACCACACTGTGCCACCATCTGTCCTCAGACGGCACCTGGGACTTACAGGTCTGGTCCAGGAGTGATTGGAAGAGCACGGGCTTCTGCGGACGCCTTACCGCCTGGCATTGAGATCCTGTAAATTTTTTAGCAAGTCAGACAAACTAGCATGATAGATGATCAAATCTGCATGCAGCCTTTATTACCTTCTCTCCCCCTAAACTCCTGGCATCTGCTCCATGGCAGGTACTGTGAATTTACTCCCTCAGTTTCCATTACAACACCTCCTCATTAACCTTTTGGTACTTGGGGGTCAGAAAGTAGAAAACTACATTTCCCAGACCCCTTTGCAGGTGAGGTCGTGCATGTGAAAGATACTTCCAAGTGCACACACCTGCTCTAGGCTGACAGGCAGAAGTGAGCAATGTTTGGTGCTGCTTAGTGTAGGAGATCAGGTGTCCTGGCCAACGAGGTGGCACAGCCTTCTTGTTCTTCCGGACAGTGGGTGGTAGAGTTTTCTGATATCTAGTCCCTATTGTCATATAGCTTCTTTTTCTGGCTGCTTTGTTCCTATTAGTAGCATCCAAACCCAAGTCTCTGGCCACCCCTACCAAGGAATGATATGAATTATGGCAGATCGTCTGCTTAAAGTATTGAAGTCAGTTCCGTTGCCTGCAGATAAGAACCTGCAATTAACTTCATTTGTTACTATATATTTTCTTTGTGGTTTTACACATAATGTTCCTTTTCTCTAAACAGATTATGAGCTCCTTCAAGACTACAGAGAGGTCATGTGTCCTCTGTAATGTCAACCACAGAGCTGCTGTGGATGATTGCCATTTTTGTCTGCTTGACAGCTAATCACCGTTCTTCTAGAAAGAGGAGATTACCAGATTGCGCCCTAGCTTTCCTCTGGGGAACTACATCTTCTCCAGTCTCAATTCATGTGCTTTGGTGGGGTGACTCCACCAAGAGAGCCAAGGATGGGCATGTGACTGAAGTCCAGTCAGTCAGAGCATGGCATCCCACTGGCTCTCGTAATAGTGTAATGATGGGCACGTGACCCAGTCAGAGCCAATGATTTGAAATGGCAGGGTTTTGGGAGGAACTCTTGAGAAGAGAGGGACATCCGTTTCCTCTCTTTCTGTGAGGACCATTGATAAAAAGGAAGAGGGCAGCCAGAAGCTGCTGGAGGCTCTTTGTGGGATTGAGGATGAGGTCAATCCAAAGGCAAGCACAAGTGTGTTGTTGATGCAGGTTGAGTCCTGCATACACCCAGCCCTTCTAGAAGACAGCCCTGTTCTTGGTCGTTTCAGTTAGGTAAGCCGATAAAGTTTTCGGTTGGTTTTTGCTTCAGCCAGTGAAGTGGGGTTTTTGTCACTTACAACCAAGGGTTTTGACTACAACAGGAATTGTCCATAAGTAGCTCAAGATTGGCTCATCAAAAACTGAAGGTCTTAATTCCCCATCTTCTTTTTAAGCTTTCTCTCGCTTCCACTCCAACCTTTCTTAAAGTGACCATCCTTAAGACATGGTTGCACTTTTAACAATTTGATGGAACAAACAATTCAAATAAAGCAGAGATGCACCCTGATCCATTATCCTCTTAAACACTTTGGCAGTGGCTTCTGGAAGGGAAGAAGTTCCAAGTGAGGGCCAGGCAATGAGAAGGGTGCTGTAACTGAGCTCTGTCCTGTGGTAGATGCTCCTTGCCACTGTAAAGCATGAGCTCAGATCATGGGCCTTAGCACCGAAATGAATTAGGGTTACTTGTTGAATATTACATTCACACTCATTAGAGGTGTGATCTTGGCAAAGTTACTTAACTTCTGTGAATTTAGCCCCAACTGGTTCACAGTTAAAGAAGAGTTTCTTGGCTTACACACTTGGGAAGTCTAGGGTGGTGTCCGGCTTCAGGTTGGGCTAGATCCAGTTGCAAAGATGTTAAGTCAGGAATCTGTGGTGCTTCTTTCCAGTGCTGGCTTTTCAGGCTGGCTTTCCTCTGGGCTGGCTTCATTCTCAAGCATTTGGGTTCATTCTCGTGGGCATAACATGGAGCTGGGATGAGCTCCAGGCTTCCTATCCTCCCAGTTTTGCTCTCCTGGCAGAAAGAAGACACCTCTATAGCTCCCATAGTCCTATAGCCCCAGTGAAAATCTGAGCTAGTGCTCTTATCAGGTCAGCTTGGGTCACCTGCACATCCTTGGAGTGAGGGACTTAGATCACCATGATGGGGGGAGGGAATGTTTCTCGAAGGAAAAGCAGGGGGCTGTTATCAGAAGAGGGAACTGATGCTAACTGGCTAAAAACAACAGATGCCCCCTCTTACTCTCCTAGATTGTGTTCTCTTAGGAAAAAGTGGAAATGTTTCCACTTCAAAAGGTTTTTGTAGCTTTGTGCAGTGGCAGTATGGTAGCCAATGAGGTTTACCCGAGGCACGATTATTGCTAATTGAAATCTTTTCCCAATACCTAACTTGAAATATAGTTGGCATTGGCAATTTTTGACACTCTCTGTGGAGACTGAATTTTAAAAAGGGGGTGGAGAGTATAGCTCAGTGGTAGAGCACATGTTTAGCATGCAGGAGGTCCTGGGTTCAATCCCCAGTACCTCCATTAAATAAATAAATAAATAAATAAATAAATAAATAAATAAATAAATAAATAAATAAATAAACCTAATTACCCCCCCCCCAATAAAACAAACAAACAAAAAAGGTTTTTGTAAAATGAAATGAGTGACTGTTTGGGAAGCAGATGCCCTTGGTGCTCCACCCATATCCCCACAGCCCATACCATTTCCAAGTACGTGGCTCCAGATTCTTATATCAGCCTCTGCATCCCTTTCTCTGGCTGCCAGACCCCACTAGGCCCCATACTTGCCACAGGTTGGATGTGCTTGGGAGTTAACAACACCTGGGAGCCGCCTTCAGCTGAGGAGTTGGAGGATCAATACCCCAGCCCCCTTGCCCCTCGAATGGGTCACTCTGAATTGTGCCTTCTGCACTGCCTCCCAGAGGTTCCCAAGAAGGATTAAGCTCTGGTTGCCCATAGTTGCCCTTTAATGCTTCCTTCACTTCTTTTTCTCACATCTCCTACTTCCCTACCTGTGTTTCCTAGGATCTCCTCCCAAATAAACAACTCGTATTTTGACGCACTTTCCTTTGATCAGGGAAGCCCACTGTAAGACTGTCCTACGTTTAGCATCATGACTGGCATATTATAAGCATTCCATACACGTTTGTTATTACTAATGTCATAGTTATTTTGAGGTTCATTTTCTGCTGTAGTTTGTTTTTGCATGAACTGCTGCATCCTTTCTGCCCCTGCCTTTCTGCACTTTTCACAAAATCTCTCTCTCATTACACAATCCGGCTACCCTCTCAACTTTTTCTTGTCTCACCACTTCTTCTTAATTTTAATCTTTCCCCAGGGTAATTACAACTTTGATGAGAGGATGTACATTTTTAAATAATTACAAAGAAAATTGGCAACTAAAAACAGTTGGTAGACCAAACAACATGTCTTAAGATGGTAAACTTCTTGAAGGCAGGAATGATACTGGTTTCCACTGTGCCTGGAATTAACACATATGTTTGTATTCAGAGGGCTTTTTTAAATAAGACAAATTAGCAGACTTTATTTTAATAAAGGAAAGAGACTGAGTGAAATCTACTTCCTCTGTACATTACATCTGCTTCCCATCTGCAGTTTTTGCCAAAACGATCATTTTTTATCCACATCCACAACAATTTGGCCTCTCGCATCTGCAGAACGGAGCAACCATTCACTAAATGATACCCTAGTGGTATGAGAGTGCTAATGCATCTCATTTATAAACAAGGAAAACACCCCAGCATCATCTGGGCTATTAACCAATTTCCAGTATGAAATTAATGCAAGACTTATTTCTTGGGGAGAAAGTGCTTACCAATAAAGATGAATTTTCTTGTTAATGGAAAACCATACATTCAACAAATCACACATTTTCAGTGTGACAAATCGTGACTTGGCAGGATGACCGAGGAATGTATGCAGAAGACAGTTTGGTCTTTCTGGAGAGGACCAGTGTGTTTGGAAATCATATACTTTCTGTTTTGGGTTTCCATCTTCAAATTTCTGGATACTGCACAGCAGGGAGTTGGCGAGGTGGCTGGGGTGATCTTTTCTCAATGAGCCTGTGGCTCCCTCTGCCTCCCAAGGGGTCGTCTCCATCTGTTCTGGGCCCCAGTGGAGGTAGAGAGGGTGGCTTGTTTTTATGTTGTTGGGAACCAGCAAACAAACCTCTACGTTACTGCGCTAATGCCCAGAGTGCAACCCTACCGAGGAAGAATTCTTTCAGGGCGGTCGGGCTACTCGGGAGAGGGACAGGCTGGGCAAAGAGGACGGCGTTTCATCAGAAGTCTGTCCAGGTGGCCCTCCTTGGGCCTTCCTTGTTTAAAAGAGAACTGGAGACTTGAGGGCAGCCAAGCGTTTGTGGCTGGAGGCCAGACTTCATTTATACAAACGTTCCCCTCTTTGTTACTCAGAGGAGATTCTTTCCACCTGTCCCTGCCTCTCCCTCCCTGGATGTCTGGGCCTCCTTGGTGCATCCAGGGACCCATTTTCCTGTGTGTTTGGGGATGGAAAAGACTACTTTTTAAGGAAAGAGAAGTCATGAGCCAGAAATTTTGGTTCAAGACCTAGTTCTGCCACTTACTAGCTGTGGGCAGGATAGGGAGTCGAGGGTCTTTCCCTGAGCCTCAGCTTCTCCATCTATAAAACAAACAAACAAACAAAATAGCTTCCCAACAGGGCTCTCATGAAGAGTGATCCTGTGAACATGCCATCAATTTTTAAATGACCACATCTCACAGATGTAGACTTAGCACCAATTCGGGCAGTTAGAAGGTGGAAACACTGATGCTGTTCTGGGGGTGATGTGTGATATGGTCACATAAGAGCAGTGCTATGATGGGCTCAGATCTGGATGCAAGAGGTAGGTGGGGGTCACAGAGCTTGGGTTCAATTCCCACTACTTTGTAGCTGAGTGGTCCTGGGCAGGTTATTTAGTATATCTGAGCCTATTTCCACATCTATGAAATGGGTTTCAAGAGTCCCAGTTTTTCCAGGATTGTCATGAGGAGTAATTCTGTTCATGCAACAAATAGGAAAAGGGATCACAGAGATAAGAGTTAACTTCTACTGGGGAGGAGGTGGAACCTGAGCTGAAGCTTGGGAAGCAGTTAAGTGTCTGCAGGAACAGAATGTAAACCTGAGCTAAAATATATATGAAAAGCACCTTACAGACTAAATTTCTATAGTGCTCTGTACGAATATTATCTAAAGGATTTGATTTAGACAGGAAACCTAAGAAACCCCAGGCATTGGGCCTAATTCTATTTTCCAGCCCCTTTTACGTTTAGTATTTATTAGGCGTGAAACTGCAAGGGGTGAAAAGGGGGGACTGCATGAAGAATGTTCCCCTCTTTCTCCCAAACTGGAGAGCCAGGAAACAATAGAAGGAACGATGGAGGAGAAGCCCCTCTCTTCAGTATTGGTGAGATCAGCACTAATTTTGATAGCTGAATAGAATTTCTGTGGGTCTAATACTTCTTAAAAACTGTTATATTTTTGAAGCCAGGTTAGTCAGCATTATTCGGGTCTGAAGTTAGTACATTAAATTTCATCTCTCAATGTTCTTTCTTTTTTTTTTTAACATCTTTTATTGATTTATAATCATTCAATGTTCTTTCTGACATTTTTTAGGGAAAAAAAACCAACTTCTCCCACTTTATTAAAATCTCCAGTGGCCAGTGTGGTTAGGGACCACTGACTCAAAACACCATTCTTCATGAACCCTGAGAAGAAGATGGTGATTTAAAAAAAAAAAAAAAGATCATTTGACGTATCTTTGAAAAATAAGTCAATCTCAGAAAAAGAAAACAGGTATTTAGCCAGAAATACAATATGTTTTCTGAATCTCTACTAGGAGCAATGCTATTTGCAAGAAAACAGAAGCTGTCGTTCTAAAGAGATCCTTTTCTCTTGCTTTATTTCCCCTCTGAAATCATGAGCCGATGTTTGTGACATCACTGGGTTGCTGTGGAAATGTTTATTTCACAGAGGATTTTGACCTCAAGTGGGGAATTTAAAAGAGTTAGTGTGGAGTCTTGGAAAAACACAATTGGTTTAAATAAAGGTGGGTAGCATTTGGAAAAAAGACTCAGAGAGAAAACAGTATAAATTGTCTATAACAGGTTGTTTCAAGTTTTCCTGGGAGGATTCAAATACTTGTAGGAGCACCTTACACCAAATATGCCGATTTTTATTTGAATTTTACTTACTATAAATATCTATAGAAAGTTGAGGGGAGCAGGTAAGGAATGGCTTTTTGCAGAAAAAAAACTTTCAGCTATTCGGTTATCAAAGCTGAGGGAAAGGTTTGGTCCTAAAATACCATTTTTTGGGGGGTATCCGTTTACAGTTTTATAATATACAATAGACTTAAGAGAATAGCTCAGTTTAAAGAACTGTCACTCAAAGGGCCTGAGTTTCAGTGCAGAAGCTACAGAATCCTTCGTTTTAAACTGTTAAATCAACAGAATGCCAAACTAGAGCCTTTCTTCCTGCTGGGGCAGTATTGTCCCCTAAATCCACTTTCCAGTTCTCTCAGCCTAGCCTAGTTTGATGTAGCGTTGACTTAACTACAGCAACCGGCAAAAGGAAGTGGGTTTGCATTTGGGATGGGAGGCGGCGGCCACGGGTGTGTGTGTGTGTGTGTATGTGTGTCTGCGTGTGTGCGCGCGCGCGGAACGAGGGGCATCGGGAAAGAACATCGAGACGTAGAAACTGTGTGAAAAAAAATTCCCCGTGGTTGAAAGAGAGGTCTCTGCAGACAAAAACAATTTTAGGAATTAAAAAAAAAAATTCTTCAAAGAGGGTGGGAGGAAGGCTGGCCAGGAAGGTGCGGGGCGTAAGCGGGGAACATGTGCGCCTCCGCCGGCATCTTTCCCCTTTCCTGGTTTGGGGCGACCCCCTCCCCACCCGCCCATCTACCCGCGGCCGCACCCGCGCCCCCTGCTGTCCCGGGGCCCGCACGGCCCCGCGGGGAGGGCGGCGGGCGGGCTGTGGGGGGCCTGCAAAGGTCTGGCGGCGTGGGCTGATTTAGTGGCCGGGGCTGTAGTACAGGCTGTCCCCGGCAGCCGGCGGAGTCAGCGCGCCCACGTGACGGCCCCGGCTCTCCGGTGAGCTCCCTAAACAGACGCACACCCAGCCGCGCGCGCGCGCGCGCATACACACACACACATACACACACACATACACGCACGCACCCCCGCGCGCACACGCCCGCCCGCTCGCTCTGCCTCTGTGCCCTCCATCCCGGCTCGCTCATTCTCTCGCCCTCTCGCTTCCCCTGCGGTCTCTCGCTCTGCGCGCACACACCACACACACGCACACGCACACACACGCGCGCACACACGCAGCCGGCACAGGCGGCGGCGGCGGCGGCGGCGGCTGCTCAAGTCAGGACGAACCTCTCTAGGTACCGTCTTGAGAAGGCGGCAGCGCGGCGGCGGCGGCGGCGGCGGCGGCGGCGGCGGCGGCGGTAGCGGCAGCCCGAGCATCCCTCCTCAGCCGGAGAGGGAGCACCGCCGAGAGTTTTCGTTCCCTTTGCCGTTCCCTTCCCCCTCCTTTTCTTTATTTTTTGGAGAGAATTTTTTCTTCGCTTATTGGTTTAATTTCATTTTGAAAATTTTTGGTTGCTTTTGTGTGTGTGCTTTTTTTTTTCTTTCCTCATTTTATTTGCATCCAGAGCATGGCGGGCTGCGGACTGTCGGAAGACACCTTCTTCCCTTCCTTCTTTTACAACTACGGCTCCTCCTGGGAAACCCCTTCCAACCAGGTAAGGGGTGGCTCGGTGCCGGGCGGCGTCGCGCCCTGTGCCCCCCGCCGTGAGCTCACTTGGCACTCGGTGGGGAGGCAGAGGCTCGGGAGGGGGTGGGGAGGCTAGGGGGCCAAGTGGGTCGCACCGTCTGGGTACGTGCCAACCGGCGAGAGGAGGTGTCCCCCCTTCCCCTAGCACTAGATCTCTAGTCTCCAGGGTCTGTCGTGTCCCTCCCTTTTCAATCTACCATCCAAACCACCCTCCCCCACAACCTCCCAGCCCAGCGGGAACCCTAGAGAGGTAGGAGCCGGCACGTTACCCCGAACAACTCCAGGCAAAACCAGGGAACTCGAGCGCAACCTTCCCCAAGTCGCCTCGGGCGCCGCGCCCCTGTGCGCCCGGCGCCTGCCCGCCCTCCAGTTGCGCCGAGGGGTTGCGGAGCTGTGAGTCCCCCGCGACGTGCTGTTCCCCCTCCACTCCCCCTGGGCCCGGAGCCACCTCTTCCCCTAAAATGGCTGCAATCTCAAGTGGAGGCGTCCCTTGACCCCGGGGAGGGGGGGCAGAGTGGATGCTCCGTTGCCCATGACCCCGCGCCTCCCCCGGCGCGCCCAAGCACCCCACAAACACACACACTTAACTTTGATGACTGTGCAATGCAGTCCGGCTGCATCGTGCCCTCGACGCTCCCCACCGCCGGCCTCTAGGTGTGCATGTCGGTGTGACTCGGGGGGCGCGAAGAAACTGGGGGTAGACACCGGAAGGGGGGGGCGTGGAAGGAGATGGGTGTTAGCGGGCCACTGGTAACCGGTAGAGACAGGCGTGTGCTCAAGGTCTAGGGGTGCAAAAGCTATTCTGGGAGCCAGAGCGAGAAAGAGAGGAAAAATGCCTTTTAATTAAAGAACTGTTGTAGTCTGCTGCCCCCACCGCTTGTTTGGTGAAAGTCTACAGGCATCTGTCATCTCCAAACTACGCGGGGAAGTGGAGCTGGAGTCGAGGGAGGGGAGGGGTGTGCGTGTGTGTGTGCGTGTGTGCGTGTGTAAGTGTGTGTACGCGCGCGCGAGTCCAGGCTGGGGAAAGTTGGGGGCCGGAGGCGAGGTGAAGGAGCAATGGTGAAAGGCGGCAGCAACTCGGAGGGCGGTCTGAGGCGCGGGGGATTCCCGGCCCCGGCGGAGCGAGCGCCGCGGGGGGAGCGGGCCGGCGGGCGGGGGGTGTCGAGGAAAAGAGCACCGTTCTGCCTGGCTCGCCCGGCCACCGCGGCATCTATTTTCCCCAGCCCGTCCGCCCGCCTCGGCCGCTGGCGGGGCTGCTCGTCGCACTCGCCGGCTCTGGCGCGCTCCTTCCCGGGCCCAGGGCGCAACGCGCTCCTGCGAGCTCCCGGCCAAAAAGCCAACCCCCAAAGCAAAACAACCAAAAAATGCGCTCCGCCTCCCCCGCATCACCCCCAGTTTCCAAGAAACTGAGATCGCCGAACTAGTAGTCGCCGGGCGCAGACCTCGCGTCTCCGGCGTGGGCTCTCCAGAAAGCGCCGTGGCCATCCGAGTGAATAATACATAAGGGCCGCCCGGGAGCCTGGGAGAGGCTCCTGCCGCCGCGGTAGCAGCAGCGGGAGACGGCGGCGAGCTGCAGCCAGACCGCCGGGCCGCCGCGGCGGGTGGGGGCATCTGGGCAGCTCCCGGGAAGCGCGCCGGCCGCTCGCGTGGCGCCGAGCTCCGCGGCGGGGGGATGCGGGAGGGCGGCCCAGGCGCGTGAAGCAGGGGTTCCGGGCGAGGCAAACAGGAAAGGGGAGGCCCCGCTGTGAGCAGAAACTTGCAGG
Organism: Camelus ferus; assembly: GCF_009834535.1. Lineage (NCBI taxonomy): Eukaryota > Metazoa > Chordata > Mammalia > Artiodactyla > Camelidae > Camelus > Camelus ferus. Next base: position 17,301,052 of record NC_045697.1, on the reverse strand, counting down.
AACTGCCGAGGTGTTCGGGCGGGCTCTGGAGTTGTGGGGCTCGAGGGGTGCCCCAGCTGCCCGAGGCGCTGGAGGATTTCTCCAGGCCACTCTGCCCGATCTGGCGGGGCCCGGGTGCTCCCCGTGCCTCCCCACGCCTCCTCCGGATTGTCTAGAGCCAACGACCCCTTCGGCTGGGCAAACTCCAGCTATCCAGGAGCTGGCGTACGCCCGACTGTGTGTATGTGTGTGTGTGCGCGCGTGTGTGCGTGTGTGTGATTGTCGATGAGTCAGAAACCAACCCCATCTCGTCTTTGAGGACCGAGACGCGTAGGAAAGGCTTGAACCACTCACCCCACACAAGCCCAGCCCGGGTTCGGGATTCCTTGGCAGTGCCGCGCCCCCCAGTTCTGGAGTCAGAAGCGTTAGGATAAGTTTCTAGGCGCGTACCTCCGACCTGCACCTCGGGGCCGCGAAACTCGAGCAATTTATTTTCTTCCCAAGGAAGGTAGAAAGGAGAATTGGGTGTACGGAAGCACTCAGTGATACAGCTTTACAGCGATGGGAGATTGGCAACATCTTTAACGAGATAGGAAACAATTCGTTTGAGAGCGTTTAAAAGCGAAGGGCTACGGCCCGATTTTGCAAGACAGGCAATCACGTGCAAACTCCTTGGAAACCAAATGAGGTGGGGTGAGAGAGAGGGGTGCGGGGCAGGATAAGAGTAAAGGAAGGAGAGAACCAGAGAAGGGGTTGGGGGGCGTTTTCAAAAGAGGAAAACTATCGGTTTGTCCTGGTAAAGTTAGTTTAACTTGATTTGGAAAAGCATTTTCCCAAAAGGCGAGATCTTTGTTCTAGAAAGGGAGACTCATGTTGCTAAGAAAATCGGAAAGAATTTCTGACGAAGCAGCTGGCGCTGCTCTGTGGAGGACGATTAGCTCCCAGGCCGGTACTGGGTGGCGTGCTACTCTCAGTGCAGTGGCATTGCACGGTGGGGAAAGGGAGATTATTTAAAATATTGATTTCTTCTTCCAGTGGTGCGGTATGAACTTTAAGATGAAGTACAGAAACAAATGAGAGATGTACATCATTAGAGAGAGGTGCCCTCAAGTGCTACAGAGGCTTTAATCTCTGGAGGTAAATGCAGCCAGGCAGTGCGCCTTACCAGGATTTGCGGTTTCCAAGGCGGCCCTGTCACCATTGTCAGAGATGAAGAATATATGTGTGCAAGGATCTAGGTAATTCTTAGGGATCTCCAGTTTGCATTTTCAGCATTTGAGCATGGGAAAATGACTAAGAAACCGGCTCCTAACTATTCCTTCAGAGAAAAAGGATTAAACAAAGGCAACCCTAACTCTCTCATCTTGGACTCTGGGCAGGGCTGCTAGGGGGAGGCCTGGGCCAAATTTGAAAGAGTGAAATTTATTCATAATGTTTGCCTGAATTGCTGCCAAAAAGGTCACAAAGCCTCCCCATTCCCTAAAAATAGCAATGCTCTTCAAATATAATTTGTTTACTCTACATCAATTAAAAATAAAACCCTATGCCTAGTGTTATAAAGTGCTTTTGAAGGTAAGGGTTCACTGTACTAAAAAAATAAAATCAAGCTTTTTATTTCTAGATCAATATGATATGCTCTCAACCTCTAATACCATGTAAAAGGAGCCTTTTTACAACATCAATAGCAGGCAGGCATGTCTCCCTAAGAAGCTCTTTTCCTGGAATCACAAGGCATTTTGATTACTTTCATTTTCACAAGAAACATGATTATGACACCTCTGGTTATAAACAAGCAAGTGAAAAAAATAATGAAGATGGGGGTTCTTTATATAGAGACCTGGAAATTTGGAAACAACTGGGGCATTTATTCATTACTAAACACAAAACCAAAACCAAAACACCCAAACACGAATCATTGCTGACTGGAAGGTTTTTAGTTATTCTGTGACATTTTATTATTAAAGCGCTGGGTTGGGGGGTGGATTGGGGTGATTTTTGTTTGTTTGGAGAGAGCCCAATGTGTATTAGAGCCGAAACGGCATCTGTTACCATTTAAAAACTGGGAAATTCCATCTTATATCTGAAGAGACCATGTTGCAGAAATTTTGCACCCACTTGCCAACATGCAAAACATACCATAGGGAGAGTGGGGGCGGGGAGCATCTGCTTAGGTGGAATTTATTTCTTCAATTAGAATGAAAACCCCAATTAAAGTGTGTCTGTGAAATGTCTCTGGTTTGGCTCAGTGTAGCAGACAACAGACCATTCTTTAATTTACAGTTTCACGCCTAGGGATGGCAGTAGTGCAAGCTTCCAGAACCCAGTTCTATCTTTTTATGTTGTGCTTTTCAACCTGTGAGTCTCTCCCGTAGTTTAAGCTTTCCAGCTCCATCATGAAGCTGACTGCGGGGTGGTCATTCCTGCATGCCGCCTGTACCTGGGTCACCTTATTAGTTGTCCCTGTGTAAGCCCCAATCAAAGCCACCCAGGTCTGTGTGATATTGAAGCAATCAATTGAAAGTGAAAAATGGAGCCAATTAGCTGACTGCTTGGGTGTCCATGAGGCCAGACATCTGACTATTCATCTGATTGACCAGTTGTTTGGTTACTGGGTAGCTTAACCGGAGTTTGTGAAAAAGACATCACCACCAGACTCTGCTTTTTAACTGTTCTTTCTCTCCCCTCTACCCCTGCCACTCCCTCACATTTACCAGAACAGAAATAGAAAATGACACCTTTAGAGGGACACACACTATCTTCTTAGAGTAGACAGCGATTGTTTTGAATTCAGCCTTGGACCTTTGTTAGCCAGTACTTGTGATTCTTTGTACTCATGCTATCTTTTCAAGCAGGATAGATGTTTCAGTGCAGAATTAAGAATGGACTTGGGTAAGTTGTTGAATGCTTGTGCTGACTGCCTTTTTTTTTTTTTTTTTGGCTTGGCATTCCTTCCATCAATATGGTTGGTCAAAGCAGAAGCAGCCCACTGAGGAACACTTCTTTTCCATCAGTCCAAGTACTATAAAGAGTTCAATATTTTTTCCCCTTCTTTTCTGGGTATTTCATAATTATTAAAGTAGTAACAATGTTTGAATACAGGAAGATGAGCCAAGACTTGGGGGTGTCTTCTGTTTACAAGGTTTTTGGAAAGCCATTATATTAAAGTTTAAAAAGTATAAATTGGACTTTTTTTAATATTAATTCTGAAGATGTGCATATGAACTGGAAACTAGTTTTTAGGTACATTTCTATATATTTACCTTAAATAAATTTTAGAAATCTACCTATAAATCCAGCTCACCCAACCCCAGTTTCTCCAACTTTGGGTTTTTCTTCAGTAGATACAAAAATGAAAGAGACTTGTAGTAACTTGGATTGGTTGTGGGTCTTCCAGTAAGGCTAGCTTCCTTAAGACACTGCTTGAAAGTATTTTTCCCTTTTCTGTATAAAGTTCTGTTAGCCTGAAACCTGGGAACCAAAGTGCAGTGAGGACAGCTACAGTTTATTAACTCCGTTCCAAATTAAACATATTTAATTCAATGTATTTGACTCATTTAATCTCCACAACATATGAGAGCTACTTTTATTATCATTCACATTTTATAGATGAAGCAAATAAGGCACAGAGAGTTAAGACCTCAGTGCTCGTTAGGTGAAAAACCAGGATAGCCTCCAGCAGTCTGGTTTCAGAGCTCAGAGTCCCAGCTGACTCTTGCTATCCACACTGGACCTACTCTCCAGTACAACGTAAAGACGTCGTGTGGCCACATGTACATTTGTAGCAAGTTCATTATGCTGTCATTCATTTGCCAGCTCCATGAAATAGTGGACCTCTCCTTCACTTGTTGAAGTTTGCTCATGTTTTTCTGGCTATTTATTTATTTATTTAACTTTTTTTTTTTTTAAATTGAATATAGTGTTTTCTGGCTATTTATATAACCAGACACAATTCTCCTTGGGAACGGGGTGATATCTTCTGTTTTGGTGAAATCAATCATAACTACCTGATGCTTTACTTATTTTTTTTCTTGGTGATGGACTAAATTTGATTTCACCATTCTTTTTGGTTGGAATGCTTGATCCAGTTTGAGAGAGAGACAAAGTCTTCCGATTGCCAGCTCCCAACATCAGAATCACGATTTAGTGGAGGGCTCGTTCCAAATGTACGTGAGCATCAGTAAGATAACACTTTACAGAAGAAATGTAATTTTAAGATACATGAATGGAATAATTTTAAAAATAATCATTCAGATGCACCAAAACCCTAACTTACGTATATATTTATGTAGAACATATATGTATATGAATACATATGTTTTTAGAGGCATAACTCACTCTTTTATAAGCAAACTCGTGTCATTTTGGGTTTGTGCTGTGTTGGTTTTGTTTGTGACTCAGACTGAGATTTACCTTTCTCATCATGACCACGTTATAACAGGTGTCTTCTGTTCCGAATCACGCACCTAACATTTATGTCCATCATGAACTCAGCCTTTTAGTGGTTCATCCCTTGTGTTATGATCTTCTAAAGTATAGTTGTGGGAAGGGGAGGGGAAACATTAAATGTCAGTAGTTACAGCAAGACAGTCTCTACGAAGAGGGCAAAGAGTGTCTCTCTGGTTTCACGTTCCTGTGGCCCTGGCGGAGATGTAAAAGTGCAGAGTCTGCATTGGAATGAGAATGGGGTCACCTCTCCCTTTGTAGTCATCATCAAGGAAGCAGAACTTCCTTCCAGAGAGACCATAGGAAATCAATGATCACACTCTGCTGGTGGAGAGGTGAATGTGGACAGCAGACGGCATAAAATAAAAGGGCAGCAGAAAAGTGATTTACTCTAGATGGCCGAGTGACTTTTTGGTTCCTTAAGAGAATTCACATTTTTGATCTAATAATTATATTGGAATATTTCTTTCTTTTGGGTTATACATTTTTTAAAAAGAGGAACGGAGAAAATGCCATTAGGTGATGTTACCATTTTTTCACTTGAAGATAGTAATTTTAAGGAAAGCAGAGTGTCTATGATATGGAACCAGACGCCCCCTCCCCCTATTTTTTGGTTCATAAGAATAGACCTGATGTACTAAAGTTGCCAGCTTTCTGTTTGTTTGTTTATTCCATGTATTCCCTGTTACAGAGGGGATGCTTGCCACAGGGAAGGCTCACCTTGACGAGGAAGTGCCGGGGGATGCCTATATGGGAGAGGCAGGGGGAAGGGGATGATCCCTGCCCTAAAGGGAGATGTGGGCGTAGAGGCTTCATGAAATGTGGGAAATCAGGTGTGTGGTTCTAATATGCGGCCCCCCTTCGGTGTGCACGTCTGCTGGCTTTGTGAGCACATCTTCCTGTAGATTTGAAATATCGAACTGCAGGTAATAGCTATGGGGCAGGGAATGTCTGGCTTATATGTGGGAGAAGACAGAACATCCATGTAATCTCTTGCCTAAAAGCGTATTAGAAACTGTGTTAGTTGTGCAACAACGAAACAAAACAAGCAAGAAAAGCACAAAGAGAAAGAAAGAAAACTCAAACCAACAACCTCTGCCACATTTTGCTCCAGTTTATTATTTCCAGTAGCAGGCCAGTCCCTAAAGTTAACAATGAATGATTATGATTCTGTAGTTTCGTTTACAGCATAAATTAGCATTTTGTTTTCTGTTACAGCTTTTGAATGAGGAATTATAATGTATAATTTGCTGAAAATAGATGTTATCATCTCTTAGGATGAGAACAACCACATAAACTTGAACAAATGATAAAAATGGAATCAATTACATTTCAAATGGAAGTAGTTTACAAACCTCCAAATACAAAGTGGCAGTAGTAGCTGGTTATTGTAACAAATAATTAGTTTTTTTAAACAACATTTATTGAATTCCATTGACGATTTGGTAATTGTTCACAGTTGACTGTAGCCCTCCCTCTTCCAAAATGAAATGTGGCGTGGAATGACTGCATTTTATAAACTGCAGTTTGCCTCATTATTTAGTGCTGCAGCCAGAATGTATATTTATTTGCAGATGTAACCCTTTCTGAGGAATAAGAAAGCATCGAATTGACTAAAAGAATGCCACCAAGCCTAGTCGGTGGCTTGAGATAAACACCCAAGGGCTCATGAGTGAGAGAGTGTTTTCAGGCACCAAAGAAAGAAGACAAGCATATAGTCAAAATGGGTGTGTGTGAGTGTGTGCTGAAGGGGGGAAACATTTAAAATGATTTCTCAAATAGATGGATCGTATTTGTATATCAGCAAGAGTTAATTTCCCTGTCCCACTCCCATCACTTCCTGCCCATAACCCTTTCCATCCTATGCCATCGCTGTTGAAGGGGACGTCTCACCTCCCATATCTCTTAGGAAGCTCCCTGGGGAAGGAACCTTGCCTTCTTCTGGACCCCTCGTCCTGCCTGGCCTGTAATAGACAAAACAGATGTGTTGGAAGATGGTTGAAATTTCAGCAAGCAACTTTCATACCTTTATATGTGTCCCTTTACTTACTGCTCTTTACTCCATGTCTTAGAATGACGAGGACCATTCTGCAGTGTCACTTTTGAATATGGGAATTTGACCTGGAGAGTAATGAATCCAGCTTTCATTTAAGGCTGCAGAGTGTATGCCCAGCTGGGGAATCATGTTCTTCCCCAGGGGAGAACATGACTGGTTTCCCATAGGCTCCCTAGCTCCCTTAATTTTTAAAATGAAAAGTTATGAGGTATATACTTAATAAAGTCAGAGAGGAGAAAGAAAGAAAAGTGGGAATCTGAGGGGTTTTAATTTTAATTCTTTATTTTTTGGTAACTGCTACATGCTGAGTGAATCATTCATTTTTGATTATTTCTAAAAGATTAATCTATTTCTTTAAAGTTAATATGCAAAGAAATATGTTCAACATCACTTTATTTTTAGATCCCACGACTGAGTCTGAAACAAATCAGTGGTGCATTATAAACACACAAGAATGTATCTAATGACAGGAGTCAGGCTGAACAGATGCTAAAAAAGACGCTTCGAGTGAAGTCGAGGGAGCTGCAGGAGGGAGTGGGAAAAAAAAAATCTCTGGAAGTTGGAGGGCTTGCGAGGTGAACACTGTGGAGACTTATCACCATCAAGTATGTGCTTGTGCAGTTCCAAGCAGAAAAGGCTCCATGTGCTTCTGCATGAAAGGAGGAATGATGATACCCAACCCTAGGATGTTTATTAAGACAAAGTGAGACCTTGGACCTGGCAAGGCCTTTGTTATTGAGTAATGAAGAGCTTGAGTCAGTGTTAGGTCCTATTGGCCAGTCCTCAAATATTTACAGAGTCCCTACTGATGTGGCAGCCCAGCCACGTACCTGGTGCATGGTAGTAGACTCTCAGTACATTAGACTGACTCGATAATAATAGAATCCTTGCATTTAACACTTCCTATAACCTTCCAGAAATCCTTTAAAGTGCTTTACAGAGATTAACTCATTTTGTCATCAAAATAATCCTGGAAGTAGGTACTATTATCAGTATTGCTTATTACCTATTACAGACGCGGGACCTGAGGCACAGAGAGGTGAAGTGACTCAACCAAGATTACACAGCCAATAAGTGATCCAGTCAGGATTTGTACCTATCATGTTTGGCTTCTGAGCCCACGTTTTATCCACCATGCTGGGTTGCCTTCAGGTGGATGAACCCATGGATGATAGAGGAAAATCAAAGATGAATAAAACTTGCTGCCTTCAGCATGGGGGTGGGTTTCTAGTGGTGCCTCATCTCTATGCAGAGAAGGTTAGAAAATGGGTAGTGCTTTAAGAAAGGAGCACATAACAGTGCTGCGGTCATTTGGATGATGGGAGTTTCCTGTTGGCTGGAAGAATCGCAGGACTTTAAGGAGGCAGTGACATTTGGTTTAGGCTTTGAAAAATGGGGAGAATTTGGGCTGGTGAGAATGAGGGTGGCAATGAGGCAGAGGGGACAGTCCAGGCAGAAAGAAAGCACAGGAGAAATTTGTTACGGAGTAGTTGTTAAGGGTTGTTCCTTTTTTTGATTCTTGTTGATTTTTTTTCATTCAGTCGATTTTATTGAGCATGTACAATTTATTGTGCTTGTCCCTGCCCTCAAGGAGCTTTAATTTAGTAGGAGGGAGAAAGATCACATGACATTTATGAGACACACACACACACACACACACACATATATATATAATATTTAAATCCTTTTGTCTCTATATACATATGTATACACATATCAATCTATCATCTGTTCATCCCTGTCTGTGCATTTGTCCATCCATCCATCCATTTATCAGTTCTCTCCTTTAAACTGTGTGAAGTATCAAGAAAGAAAAATAATGTTACATAGAGAATAGAAGGGGTGAAGTGATGGGGTCATTAGTCCAACTTTGGAAATTTACAAGTAAGGCCTTCCAAGGGTGAATTTGCGGTCATCCCCCCAGCAGTCCCAATGCTTTCTATTCTATTCTGTCATAAGCAAGCAAGAAAGCTTTCAAACCTAGTTGAAAGTTAAGGTCTTGGCATCATTTAAAAATCTGCTCTGTTGACAACGTCAAGAGAACGGTTTAATTTTACAGTAAATCAAACGTAAAGTTTTATTTTGGATCTTATTGCATTTTAATAGACTGCTGAATGTTTTCTGGATTAAAATTAGTCATCCAAGCTAGAAAGTCAAGTAGCATCTGAAGTTAAGGACACACTCTGCGGCCCATGCAGTAGTGCTAACGAAATCCTTTACTTCCTTTTTGTGATGTCAAACTGACAGGGTTACAGAGCATCGTGAAAAGAGCCAAAATAAAAGTTGTAAAAGGGAATAGAATCATCTTTACAATGTTTGTCAAAGGCTTGTTATTTTAGGAAGTAGGACTCCATTGCTAATTGATTTTTTGACTCTGCTAGTAACAGATGCATTAGAAATAATTTTAAAGTTATTTCCCCCAATTTAACTGGTCTTAAAGAGCAAATTTCTAAACAAACAAACAAACAAACCCAATGCATTGATTCCTGTTTATGTGTATTAAAATAAATATTGGTTCATTTCCCCGGAAGTTTGGCCATATTCCTTCTTTTACTGTAGTAGTAAAATCGAGTATGATGATGTTTGGGGGAGTGTTTATAAACTGTAAAGCGTTCTCTTAGTCAGGATCATTATAGTGGAAGGAGAGCTTGCTTTCTGAAACCTTTTTTATTACAGTGGCACTGAGTACAGACCCAGAAATAAAATAAATGTTAAATAAATATGCATTATACTCATTTAGGTAGTTATTTTTAAAATGCTTGTTTACAATGATATCAGACATTTGCATTGCGGGGCCTCACTCCAGGAGCAATGACTAAATCTGTATTAAACGTCTTTGCTTCCTCTCTAACTGGTTCTGTCAAGTGACCTCTCACAGCACCTCAAAAAAGCATAGACTGACGTCATTTTAGGCTAATGAGTCTTCCCCAAGCATTACTTAGTTGTTGAAATAAAGTGATTAGAGAATGTTCTGTAATATGAGAGCCTTTGAAAATATTTGAATATCCCTCTTTTCGGGAGAATTTTGGGAAAATGCCCAATCTTATATTTAGGCAGAAAAGGTATTTTAAAAGTCTTCATAAATAGTCAGCATTGCGTGAATGCTTGCTGTTATTAATTCTCTTGTATCTGTTGTACTTAAATAGTTGCAGATTTTTCTTATTTGATTTATAAATGCCTCACTTTTTTTAAAATATTATTTACATGAACCACACATTAAATACAGTGCAGGGCTTGAAATAGATGCTGAAATCTTTATTAATCATTTGGATAGAAAAATAACCTTTGACTCCTTCTGGGAATTTACAGATATCAGCCCCGGTTTCAAAAAGGATCAGAACATAGAGGCAGGAACATTCCTTTAAGCACCAACCCAAAAGGACTTTTGCTAAAAAAGGAGTTTCCTCTTCAAAATTAGGACAAACAATTCTTTTGTTCTGCCTTTTAAAATATAAGGAATACTTTCTTTCTGGATGTTTTACTACTTAATTAAAAAATATAGTTAAACTTGACTTTCTAAGGTGCTGTTTTTGGATGTTTCATGCCAGGAAACTGACAGAAGCACACTATTAATTTTTCTTATTGCAGATGTGATACGTTTTAGCTTTGGAGATTCTTCTTAGAAAGGTTTGGAAAAAAAGGAAAATCAAAACCATACATAATGCAAACACCTAAAGATATTCCCAGACACTGTTTTAATGCACCTCCTTCCTGTCTTTATTCTAGGCCTATGTACTATTTCATTTTTAAATCGGTATCACATGTAAGTAATTTTACAACCTGATTTTAGCTCCATGAATCATAACTAACTTGCCATGTCATGATTCATATGCCTCTATATCCCTTTTAATGTCTCTGTAGTATTCCATTGTGTGATTATAGGACCATTTATTTAACCATCCTCCTAAACATTGGGTATTTAGGTCGTCGCCAGTTATGACTAAACCTGGGGCATATCTGTGATTATTTCTCCAGGATAATACCCAGTAGGAGAACTTCTGGGGTAAAGGGCATAAAAATGTTTAAGACTTTTGTGTTAACTGTCTCTCAGAAGAGATGCACCAGCTTATCCTGCCAGGAACTACATGTCAGAGTACCAAATGGAGGCTATTGGAAAATGAATCATGTTACAGTATTTTCTTTGTCCATTTGAAAACTTCAAAATAAGCCTTTTTAATGACCGTGTCAGTCAAGAGATCATGCTTATAATGATGATGACCTTCTTTAATCTTTAGTGTTTCAAGTTTCTTCAAGCTGCTAGAACAAAACGTGGGTCAGGTGATCCAAACAAAGAGTTCATGTCAAGAGTTTAACTCTGGTTATCAGGTGAGCGTTTCCCCCTCTCTTTCTAGGGCATATTATCTCTGCAAAACCTCCTGGCTGATGTTCTGTTGAGATCTATGGAGAGAAAAGTCTTTCTTCTTCCACTCAAGGAACTGCTTAAACTTCACAACTAGGAACAAGTCTGGACTCTAAGCAGTATGTCTTGTCATTCCTGAGATAATTCCAAGGGAAGAGGAATGTTAACTATATCCTAAAGCGTCACTATTGCCAGTCTGGTCTGGACCGAGACGTGGCAAGTCTTAGAGATATTTGGGAAAATAGAAACTCTTGTACAAAAGAATGACCACAATGAAGGTCATTCCCATTTCTCTCTGGCTCACCCCACTTCTTTTCCCTATTGACCTCCTCACAGCTTTTTCAATAGTGCTTTTGGACCCTTGGTTTATTAACAATATAAAATCCCTTTCCCCAGCTCCTACATTTATTACAATTTGATTCCTCCCTAAGAAAATGCATTTCTGGGGGGACAGTGGCTGTTCATTTGTCCACACCCTTTAGGCCAGGAGGAGCTGTGGTCATGGTTGCTTCCAGAATATTATTTTGCCACTATCACACAAAACTGCATGGTCCCTGTGGCCCCAGGGGAAATTCCCATAGACGGTATCCTTCCCTGCTTCCTGGCTGCCTTATCATCTCCCCACTTCCCCTTGTCCCCTGAGGGCTCGGACACTTGGATCTTGCCTCCTCTCTCCCCCAACCGCCACCACCAGGTTGATCTTCAGCGTCTGTGCCTGGAGGACGTACCCAGTGGCTTAGCCTTGAGTTGCAACACATCAGCTCACACTGAGCTTTGGCGGCCCGGTCACCTTGCCCACACCCTGGCCTTGTCCTTTGGAATGGCTCTGTTCCTGGTACCTTTGCCTCCAGTCTCATCATATGTGACCACAGCCTCATAGCCTTTCTGCTCCCTCACCTACTGATTTCCAAGCTCTCTGGTCCCTGTACAACTCTCTCTTTTCTCCAGCTCATTGACCATCCTTTCCCCCTCACTCTTTTTGGAGCCAGCCCAGAGCCCATGGTACATGTCTTTAACCACTCCCTTGCCAAAGCCTGCAAGCCCTTGCCCTTCTATATCTGTCCACAAAATCCCAGCCTTGGGTCAGTTCAGTCAGCTGCCTTTTGGCTTCTACATGCAAGCAGTTGCCTGCTGTTGGAAAAACCCATTCATGCTAAAGAATGCCTCTATGATTTTAATGTCCCCAACCTCAGTGCCATCCACCAAACTCTGTGTGGGTCATCAGGCTCACTCACTGTCCACATCTGCAACTCCAGATGCTGCCCACTGCCCTCATCAGCCCTGCCCACTGCTGGCTCCCTTCCCAGGTGATTCGTGGGATTCGTGGTCACCTGATGTGGATTGCCTCACTCTTTTTGGCTCCTATCTGGAAATCTCCATCATTCCACCTCCTGCTTTCCTGGCACCTGTGAGTATCGTCCCCTCCCCTCCTCTCCAGGACTTTGATCCATTGTTATGGCTTTGTGATGTCACACATTTAGGAACAAGTGTACGACTCCCATACTTAAAGTTTCCTCCATCAATCTTTCACTTCCTTTTAGAGGTTGCTTGTCTCCTTTTGTTGGATGGAAGGAAAGGCCCAGCTGAGGTGACTATACATTTCAGTGTCATAAATCCAGACTGTGAGGTTGGTTTCTCCCAGTGGCACTCAGATTCCTGGAGCAAAGAGGCAGTGTTCCAGGGCAGGTGACCTTTTCACCAAGCTCAGCAGTAGATATTCATTGTTTCCAAATCCTCCCCTCCCTCTTACTTTTTGATGATTTCTAATAAGGGTTCAACCATTACTTCCTTCTGGCAATGGCTCATGATTACCAAATGCTGGGACTCTTAATAGTTCTTTTTTATTTTTTTCTAGACATTTCTGTGACTTTGTTGAGAAAGACCTCTGACTTCAGTGGCATCTTCCTGTGTTTCATCCCTTCTCCTCCTCTCCCTCATTGACCCTCTTGCTTAGCTTGACCTGAAGTGCAGTGTTCCTGGGATCCACACCTGGATCCCTTCTCCTTTCACTCTATTCCTGCTCTCCTGTGGCGGTCTACTCACTCATGGAGAACAGTCACATCCCTGCCTTTCAGGTTTGTGTTTCCAGGCAAGAGCTCCCTCCTGAGCTCCAGATCTGTTGAACCAACTGGCTCTGGACAGTCCCATTGATATTTCAAGCACAATGCGTGGAGGACAGAATTCCTCATTCAGGTTGCGTTGCTCTTGAATTCCTTATCTGGGTGAAAGGGTGCAATACTCATCCTGCCTGCAGTTAACTTCAGTTTACTTTTGCAGTATCAGAGTATACCAACCCCCCCCAAAACCTTGTGTCCTAAAACCACCACCATTTATATGTGTGTCATTTATAAAGGTCAAGAATGTGGGCTGAGATCAGCCGGGCGGTTCTTCTGCTGGATCCAGCTTAGGTTCACTTGTGTCAGCAGGCAGCTGGTGCTTGAGAGCCTCACTCATACAGCTGACAGATGACTGGTTGTTGGCTGGGGGTCTGGGGTTCACTGAGCCATGTGCCCATGTGGCCATCATCCAGCAGGATAGCCCGAGCTCATTCATGGAGCAGTGACCACAGGATTCCCAAGAAAAGCAAGCAAGACGAAGCTGCAAGTTTTCTTGAGGCCTAGGCTTAGAACTTGTAAAACATGTTTTTATTCTCTTGTTTGGAGCAAGTCACAAGGCCAGCCCAGATGCAGGGAGTGGAGACATGGATTCTACCTCTTGGTGGGAGGAGCAGCAAGGTCACACCACAGGACATGCCTGTGTGTGGGTGGGAGGGAATTCGTGGCCACTCTTATAAATTACTACACTTAAAACTCACATCAGCCACAATCTCTTATTTTCCTTCTCCTTTCACTGTTAGTCAGTTGTCAAGTCAGGCAGATTATGCCTTCATGATAACTCTCTTATTTGTTCCTTTCCTTCAGCTGCTGGTCTACATAGTTAATAAGCTGAACCTCTGTGTTAGTTGGCCAGGGCCGCTGTAACAAAGTACCATGAACTTGGTGGCTGAAGCACTCACTTTCTCACAGTTTTAGGAGCCCGAGATCAAATTGCCAGCAGGCTTGGCTCCTTCTGAGGGCCACGAGGGAAGGACCTGTTGCAGGCCTCTCTCGCAGGCTTCCATGTAGCTGTCTTCCCTCTATGTCTGTGTCCAAATTTTCCTCCTCTTATAAGGACATCAGTCATATTGGATTAGGGCCCGTCCTAAGGGCCTCATTTTAATTTAATCATATCCGTAAGACCCTATCTTCAGATAGAGTCACATTTAGAGTTTCTAAGGGTTAGGATTTCATCATGAATTTTTTTGGGGGGAAGCACACAATTCAAGCTGTAACAATGTCCCTCCACCACCCTTCACCTCATTCTCAAATGGCGTTATTACAGCAGTAGGACTGAAATCTCAGACCCTTTGTTAGGGTTGTTAATGCCAAATGATATATTTTTTGACATTTTTTAATGTCTTCTTTACTAGACTGTAAGCTCCGTGAGGGTAGCTCACTTCGTGTGTCCAACACGTAGAATAGTAGACCCTTAAGCATCAGTGGTTAATTTGAATGAATGCCTGCCAGCTTATAAAAAAAATAAGTAAAGTTATCTTTTTCCTGGAGGCCCCAGGGAAATGGTCCTCCAGAAACAGTGATCTCAAGATTTATAATTTAGAAAAGGGTGGTGAATTTTGCAGCCAAGTGCCTTTTGGCTGACCTTGAACAAGGAAGTGAGACAATTCTAGCCTTCACCCAAAGTCATGTTGTAACTAGTGCGGAATGGTTGAAGGATGTGGTTGAAGGAATAGAACTTGTCAGAGTCACATGCACAATTAGAACATGTTTTGTTAACTAAAGAAAGAAAAGTGGAGACTGTGTTGCAAATGACAGCAATGGTAGACTTCTCTGAACCAGTCTATATTAGGGTTTTCCACAGAAACAGAACAGACCAACAGGGTGTGTGTGTTTATATGTGTGTGTGTGTGTGTGTGTGTGTGTGTGTGTGTGTGTGTTTAGTAGCAGAGAGAGAGAGGGAGAGAACGTATTTTAAGTAAGTGGTTCATGTACGTGTAGAGTCCTGGTAAGCCCAAACTCTGCAGAGCAGGTCAGCAGGCTGGAGACCCAGTGAAGAGTTGCCATTGGAATCCTAAGGCCATCTGATGGCAGAATTCTTGCCTAAGGAGGTCAGTCTTTGTCTATTAAGGCCTTCAACTGATTGGATGAGACCCACTCACACTATGGAGGGCAATCTGTTTCACTCACAGTCACCAATATACATGTTAATCTCATCCAAAAAAGCCCTTCACAGAAACATCCAGACTAATATCTGGGTACCGTGGCCCAGCTAAGTTAACAAATAAAACTAACCATCACACAGTTCAACCCTCTTTGTCCCACGAGGCACTTTGTGGTATAGAATGTTAATGACTGAAATGCAGGCAGAAGGACTGGACTGAAAATAAATAAGTAACTGACCTACGTACATATGTAGAAGAGACTCATTGAAAATGCCATTAGGGTCTTGCCTGATTTAGATGTTGGCCAGCATTTAAAAAAGATGTTCTGTAGTCTAAAAAGGAATAGTCATATGATTTTCTGTAGCTAGTGTAGAAGAATATGATGAGCCGTGAGCATTTAAGAAAACTTTAAAAATTCTTATTTTATAGTGAACTTAATTCTAGTCAATAAGTACATGAGAAATATAGATACTGTATTCATTTTTGTGCAAACATGAAATCAAAGTTTATGGTATGTAGTGGGAAGGAGTATTATAGATTAAACGAAGTCATGAAAATCAAAGAATTATTTGATTAGGAACCCAAGCGGAAGTGCTGATTATTATAGCTCAGTTATCATCCTTTACTATTACTCTTAGATCTATTTGTGATTCTAATCAAATTCCCTGTAGTTTCTGATCTTTGAGCAGACCCAGAAGAGTTATGGAAAGAAATAACTGTTTTCTTGGACAGATTTTGGATTGTGAGAAAGTCTCTTATAACAGAAGAGGCCTTTGTGAGTGGTCATTTGAGAGGCAGTAACAGGCATGGAACTGTGTTTCCATTAAGTCTTAAAAACATTTACAAGGGTGAGGAATTTGGAACAAGCTTTTTTTTTTTTTTTATTCAGATGGCCAAATATTCAGAGGATGAAATACTGTCTTCAAAGATGTCTGTAGGCATCTGGCCCAGACTTAATATGCAGTGTTTATGAAATCAAGGGAAGCGAGAAAGGTTACTTGTAATGATGAATTCAACACAGTAGTTATTAATTCTGTCATCATTTTTTACTAGTGGGTATAATTCAGGCTTCAGATTTCTCCATTTTTACTGGGAAGGCAAGAATGTCTGCAACATTTATATATTCTCAGGCCGATTTGTATAAGAAGTCTATGCTGCTTCAAAGTTTTGGGCTCTGCAAATTGAAATCTATCCATATAGATGTTCTAGAAAGAAATCCAAGTATAGTATGATGGGGAAGCTTTGGGATTTTACAGCCAGCTCTACAAGTTACTTTCAGTTTTCTGATCTGTAAAATGGACGTTGTAACATCTATCTACCTTCTGCGGTTATTCTAAGAGTTAAATGAGATAGTAAAAGTGAAAAGCTTAGAACGGTGCTTGGCATGTGGGAAGCAAACAGAAACTTCAGTGATGATGTTTTACTATAACAGAGGGATAGAGAGATGGGTGCGGCATGTGTGAACAGATGCTAACCAGGTTTGTAAGAGACAGTTTCCGGGAAACCATCTTATTCATTTGACCCCGTTTTCTCTGTCCGCTTCTGTATTTTTTTCCCGCAGAACATGAGGTGAGTTTCAGTAAAAATCTTTTCTAGGAACAAACACATTTATTCTTTCATTGAGAAGCCTTATGCACTAATACATACTAGTCAGGTTATTTCTAGAAGTTCTGTTGTCTGCTTCAGAATTTAATATTGTGTTTTCTGGTTTGCAAACAAAATGGAAAAAATTGCCCATTTATTTGCAGAGAATAAAAACATGTAATACCAAAGAAAATTAGAAGGTAAAACTGCAGAATAACATGATTCTTCAGAAAATACAATCCAATTATAGGAGACAGGTAATATCCAGCTCTTTTTTGGTTGACCTATAATAAATGCAGATTGTGCAGGTATTTAACATAGAGTGGTATTTCGAAACCAAATGGTGACTATTATTTCCATTATCAGTGGAAAAAGTAATAAAGGTAGAAATTAGTATTTGGGGCTTATAAATGAGAAACAAATCTTTTGAGCAAAACTACCTGAAAAACTGTATCTCTTTCAATCTCGAGTTAGAGGATCGTTCTTTCCACAAATAGTTTTGGAGGCTTGATCATGTTCCAGACGCTGCTTTAGAGCCTGAATAGGTAGCTGTGAGCAAGGAAAAATGGCCCGGGCCCTTTGGTGGCATTTGTCATCTTGCAGGTGGAGACGGAATAAAAACAATGAAATCAGCTGCAGGCACAAGATAATTTCTGAAAGCGATAAGGATTATGAAGATGATGAAAAGGGCAATGTGATGGGATGGACAGGGGCAGGGTGGGGTGTGTGAAAGATGGGGCAGTGTTCAGCCTAGGGGTGGTCAAAGGAAGACCCCCGTGCAGGCCTCGTGGGACTCTGTGGCTGGACGGAAGTGGAAAGTGCTTCCCGTGTGGCTGGAGCTGGGTGGGTGAGGGGTGTGGTCAGAGTCGAGGATAGAGGTATTGGAGCCCTGATCCCACTGGGCTGCAGGTGGAATGTGTGAGGTTTAGAATTCAGCCCCAGTGATATGAGAATTCACTGAAAACTTTTAAGCAGGGGAGGGACATGGCCTGATTTATGTTTGCAAAAGGTCACTCTGGCTGCTTCGAGGAGGAGGAGGAGGAAGGGCTCTGGCAGAGGCCAGAGTGAATCAGGGGCAGGAGTGAACAGTTGGGGGCTCTTGTGTGAAAAAGATGGGAGAGAGAGTGGAGGCAGGGACAAAAGATGGAGAGTTGTGACCTTAAACAGAGAAGAGTTTTGGCAGCTGCCTCTGTTTGCCTGTGTTGTGAGGACATCCAAGTGTCTGGTGAATAGTGCAGATGACCAACCTGAAGTGTGCTCCTCACACGTTAAAGGGCGGATAAAGGTTAAGTTACATATTCAGGGCAGATGCCCATGGATGTCTGTGATTGGTTGGATTCCAGTGGTAGTGAGAAGGATGCAACTCCAGTGGACACACTCTGCATCCGTGAGAACCCTTTAGTGTGTTTAGAAACAAGTGTTTTTAATGTTTAAATGAGCCGACCTCTGTTTTGTTGGTTACTGTGATGAACAATTGCCCAGTTTGAAAAAGGGCTTGGTGCTGGAGATTTTAGAAGTTGCTGGTCATTGCCTCAGATGTTCTGTCGGAAAAGATGTCTCCTGGGGCTGCTTCATGCCAGTGTTTCCTCCTTTTGTTTGCCAGGAAGAAAACCTACTCAGGAAACACACACACACACATGTGCGCGTGTGGGGTGAGGATCCAGACCTATCATGGGACTCAAGAAAGTGAAGCAGGACTGGGCTCTGCAGAGATGAGACAAGGGCTCCGTGCCCACTGTCTGAGGAGCCTCTTTCTCCCATGACTTACGCGGCCTAAGATTCAGCCTAAATGGCTGCCGGTCCTGATTCCACATCCTCCCTGCTCAGCCCCAGTGCCCCATCCCAACCGATGTTCCTTCTCTACCTTTGTTCGGTTTCCCAGGGGGGAGTTCTGTTTGACTCAGCCCCAGGGGTCACCTGCTTGGTCCTGGTTTGTGGTGGTGGTTGAGGGTGGGGCATGGTTAATGTGGCCCCTCATCCATCTATTCAGCGGTGCTGGGCTGGACTATGACGGATGGGACCATTGTAGTTCTTTTGTGCCGAAGAGCCATCTTTGATTTCTCCACACCTTGGACCACCTGGCAGTGGAGGGAGGAGAGTGTTTCTGGTCATGTCGTGGAGAGGGTGAGAGGGCACTGGTGGGGCCGGGACAGCTGGCTGCCTGTGGAGAGTTCAGGATTGTCTCCGAGGGGGATTGGAGGAATGCCGTGGTGGGGTAGCAGCAGCTGGAGAAGAGATGCTGCCTGTGGCTGATGGACGGCCCTGCAGTAGAAGGAGGTGTCTTACGTGCACTGGTCAGATTTTCACTTGTAGAATAAAGCTCTCTAGTCAGTTTAACGTCTCCCATCTGTTTTAATGAGTTTGGACTCCTCTAATGAAGAAGGATACACTGGGTAACTTATAAACAATAGAAATTCATTTCTTACAGTTCTGGAGGCTGGAGATCCCAGATCAGGGTGCCGGCAGGGCTGGGTTCTGGTGAGAGCTCTCTTCTGGGTTGCATCCTCACATGCCTGAAAGACAGACCTCTGGTCTCTTCCTCTAGTTGTAAGGGCACTAATGCCATCATGGGGGCTTCACCTTCAAGACTTAATACCTCCCCAAGGCCCCACCTCCTAGTACTGTCATGCTGAGAATTATATTTCAGCATATGAATTTTGAGGAGAAACAAACATTCAGTCCATCACACCCTCTTATCTATTCTGAGAGTTTTCACCTTCCTTTCTGGCCATATGGCCCTCTCCTTAGCACCCCTTTGTGTGGTTATCATGCAAAAAGTGTCTTTGTCTCTTCCTTCTTCTTGAGGGAATTAAAATATATAAGGGACTCCTACAACTCAGTAGCAAAAACTAATAACCAGATTTTAATGGGCTAGAGACGTGAATAGACATTTCCCCAAAGAAGACATACAAATGGCCAACAGGTCTGTCGGTGGCCCAGCGTTAGTAATCTCAGGGAAAGGCAAATCAAAACTACAGTTAGGTGTTATAACACACCTTGTAGGAGGACTGTTATAAAAAAAGAAGGTTAAGTGTTGAGGAGGATGTGGAGGGAAATTCAGCTGCTCTCTTTCTTGTCCTGGCTTTGGCGTATGCCAGGTTCCAGAAATGGATACTGTTGGGTGATTGAAAATGTGTGGAGCAAAAACTGCTTGACCCCTGCCTTAGTCCACTCCGATTGCTATAATAAAAATACCGCAGACTGGATAATGTAAACAACAAGCATTTATTTCTCACAGTTCTGGAGGCTGGAAGTCAAAGGTCAAGGTGCCGGCGGGTGGGTGCCTGGTGAGGATCCGATTCCTGGTTCATAGATGGCCATCCTCTCAACCTGTCCTCACCAGATAAAAAAACGAGGGATCCCTTTTATAAAGGCACTAGTCCTATTCATGAGGGCTCCATCCTTGTGACCTAATCACCTTCCAAAGACCCCACCTCCAAATACCATCACATTGCGGGGTAGGATTTCAACAGATGAATTTTGGGGAGACACATTCAGATCCTAACAGTCTAGACTGAATCATTTCAATGATACTGAACGAATATCTTTTAGCCAGCCATGTTCTCCAGATTATCAGAATGTATTTGGCGAAGGTGTGCAATCTTTTCCTGCCCAGTAAACCCAGAAGTGCATAATGGTGGAATTTTCTGGTAGTTTCATGTCCCTTTTACTCACCTAAATTTGAGGACTTTAGAAGAGCCACAAATATGCTTTTACATTGAAATGCTTTAAGTTCAAGGCTTAACAAACACTGACACATTTCTTAAGAGGTTTAGAAGAATTGAATCTGATGGAGATGCAAATTGTTATTATTTTATAATAATAAATTATGTTTTATTAAATATATTTAATATTTATTTATTAAATAGTTATTTTAAAATGTTGGTATTCTGAGCAGAGCCCCACTAAAACACAGTAATCCATTACTGACCATCTGGTTTGTCATCATAGACAAAAAGGAAGTGTGAAGGTACTGATTTTAGATCAGCCCAGGCCTACTGACACATGATTTAGGAAACATTTACATAAAAGACCAGTCAGAGAGAGGAGGTTATATGAATCCTCAGATCGCAGAGACAGGGGGAGGTATAGCTCGGTGACAGAGTGCATGCTTAGCATGCACAAGGTCCTGGATTCAATCTCCAGTACCTCCATTGAAAAAAAAAAAAACTATAAAAGAAATAAATAAACCTAATTACCCCCCACTCCGGCCAAAAAAAAAAAAAAAAAAAAAAAAAAAAACCCACCAAAAAACAAGGAGACACTCAGTCTTGAGATTTTACTTAATGTTTATACCTGTGAATGCCACTGACTGCACAGGTATTGGGCCAAGAAGATGGGGCGGGGGAATGTCCTAACACTTATGGGTGTTTTGTGAAGAGCTGGTCATTTGGTCACGGGGGTGTTTTCTGGAGGGATTATCAGTAGAAGACCTGCAGAGCTGACTCCTTCTCTCACACGCCTTGGAACAGCCCTTCAGGACCTGGTTGGGTCACCTGAGCTTTTGGGTTCCAGCTCTTCCTACCTCTCTGCCCCCTCCCCCAGCGCCAGAGCTATTTCCTAGTGTTCCAGTGCTATGTGAGCTCTCATTTCACTAAGCCTTTGCTCTCACTAGTCCCTAACCCAGTCCTTCTTTCCAATTCTTATGGTTCTGTAATTTTTAGCGTATTAAAAAAAAAAAAAAAAAAAAAGACGTACACTCCGAGGACTAAAATAGTGACCTTAAAACTGAAGGAAGAGAGGCAAGAAATGTATGTGATAATGAACATTATTTGACCAACCAGACAAATATATAATTTGTGCAGGTTAAAAAAGCATATTAATAACTTCATGAGGTTAACCAATTTAGGACTCAATTAGAAATGTGATCCCAGGAACTACATACAAATTGTTATAATTATGGTGACAGGAAATGGCACTCTTAGGAAATGGTAGGAGGCAGAAATTTAAAGGGGGAATATATTATTTAAAAGTCAGGCAGCTTGTCTTTGCAGCCCTGAGTTGAATTGGGAAAATTAAAGATCTCAGATCATAAAACTACCAGCAGAATGAAGTACTAAGCTAATCCACTCAGCAGAAAGCAGTTCACCACCATAATTGGAAATACAGGCTTGTGGTGACTTAATAGAAGCGAACGTTTAATCATGTCAGGGCCACTGTGTGCCATAGATTTAACATACCATCCCTAACATATTTTGCAACTTGGACAATTAATTTCACACCTGTACTGTCCCACATCCAGCTTTATAAAACATGTCCTCCCCATAAAAATAAATGTATGTGGCAAATAGCCCTCTCCCTTGTTTGCCAAAAAAACAGATTATTATCAGGAAGGCCGAATTATCACCTGCTGTCAACAAATGGATTACCCAAGTTAAGGTCATTATCTTCCATATTAAAGCTGTTATGTGTGAACATAGGAACAAAACGGATGATCTTGAATTTGTCAGGGGTTTCTATTAGACCTTTTTGAACTTCATCTTGCGGGCTCCTAAGATAATGAAACTATCTGTGCATTTCCACATTTTTTTCCTACCTATTTTTTTTAAAAATTAACTGCCTCTTTTTTTTTTTTTGTATTGAAGTATAGTCAGTTACAATGTGTCAGTTTCTGGTGTACAGCATAATGTCCCAGTCATGCATATACGTACATATATTTGTTTTCATATTCTTTTTCATTAAAGGTTATTACAAGATATTAGAAACTGCCTCTTTAAAATGAATTTTTTCCTTAGCTGCTAAAGGTTTGAGATGAACTCAGCCTCCCATGAACCTTTTCATGTTGTCGTCTACTGACATTTTTCTTTCTGGGTTTTTAGAAATATAATACACAATGAAAATTCATTTAGAGGTGAAACAGCAAGAGGCAGAGATAACAAGAATATGTATTAAGTCTCCTCCTCTCCTTTGATTTTTCCCTTATTGTTTATGTAATTTATGTTTCGACTTTTTTTTTTCACCTCTCATGTCTGTTTTTGTTAACTTTGACTTCCACAATTCTGTTTTATTTAATTAAACTTTTTGAAGATTTTTCTCCCACTCCATTTAAATGAAACATGACTGAGGAGAGAGGGCATATAAACATCTTTGCATAACTGATACGTTGAAAAATGCATGACCGCGTAAATGTCACAACTCCGCCAAGCATTTCTTTTTCATTCTAGCACTACTGAATTTTAAGGACAGGCTGAATTTTGCATTTGGAGCTTTGCTAATACCAGGTAGCACCACACTCCTGGGCTAAGGCTGTCTCCATGATGAGCATGCTGTTGGGATCTCTTGAGTCTGTCTTTTCTCCTCTCCTCTTCCTTCCTTCCCTCCTCCCTCTCTCCCTCCCTCCCTCCCACTCACCCTCCCTCCCTCCTTCTTTTCTTTGGCAAAGAGCCAGAGTGTGGGCATGACAGATGTGAAGCCAGCCTTGGGCTGAGGCAGCAAAGTCCGCATTCGGGGCGGCTGTCCCTCCTCCCCTTCCCTGTGCCTCGGGGCCCGTGCCTGAGTGTGGCTCTGGTCCTGCCAGGTCCAGCAAGCCTGGGAATTAATTTTGTTCTGGGTGGTGCGGCTCTTCCCTGACTGGACTGCTTATTTCCTTGCTCTGCAGCCGTCAGGCCGCCGTAGCTTAGACTCCAAGAATGAGGTAAGGTCTGATTCAAGTGTCCTACCAGCAGGATCCCACAGGCAGAAAGGGGCAGGGGAATACAAATCTGAAAGGGAAATGAAAGGACACAGAGAAACAATTAGGTTGTTGAAAGACAGAATAAATCAGAGCTAGAAGAAGAGCTTAAGGGCAGGGGAAGTGGGTCAGGAGCACCTATGAGGGGTGGGACATGCATGTGACTATAGGTGCCAGGGCAGGGAGGGACATGAACCGAGTGCCCTGAGTGGGTGATGGTGTCCTTGTCAGTTTGTCGCAGTCCCCACCATTCCGCAATGTATCTCTGACAAACGAGTAATGAGTGTTTATGAGAAACAGGAATTTTTATGTTGTTTCAAATCTCCACTTGACATTGTGTTAGTTAGCTTGGGAATGCTGAGGACACCAAACCAGAAAATTCTCTGCTTCTCCAGAGGAGACAGCAGCTCCTTAGATCTCATCGATTGTTGCCAGGTAGGGATGCGTGTAGAGTGATGAGCTCTGAGTTTTCAACAAAAGTAGGTGTTCCAAGCTTGATTGCTTGTGTGTGTGTGTGTGTGTGTGTGTGTGTGTGTTTGTGTGACATCACCTGATTTTTAAATGTTGGCAACAAAACTTAAAAATTTAAAGCTGGGGGAGGGGGTATAGCTCATTGTAGAGCACATGCTTAGCATGCATGAGGTCCTGGGTTCAGTCCCTGGTATCTCCATTAAATTGGGAATTCGAGAGTTGCAGATACTAACTACTATATATGAAACAGATAAACAGCAAGTTTCTATTGTATAGCACACTGAACTATATTCAATATCTTATAGTAACTTACAATGATAAAGCATATGAAAACGGACATATGTACATATACATGACTGAAACATGATGCTGTACACCAAAATTGACACAACATTATAAACTGACTATACTTCAATAAAAAAGAATGCAAAACAAAGTAAAAAAATAATTTAAAGTTAATCAATGCTATCAAATGCATCTGTGAGATGAATGTGTTTGGGGCTGGTAATTTCTGATTTGTGGCCTGTGCCAAGTGTCAGGTGGCTGACTCACTCCTCAGCCTGGCCCCACCAGGTGGGTCCTGCTCTTCCCTTTCACAGGATTTAAAAGAAACTGACAATTAGCTTGGAAGCACGTGGAATTCAGCAAATCTCTCCTGGGTCTTCCTATGTGTTAAGTGCCATGTTGTTTCCTATGGAAAGATGTGCAGAAGTTCTTGCCTGAGGACGCTACTGGTCTACCTTGGGATATACTGGAACAATGTATGAGAAGTTCACCACCACAATATTTAAACAACAGTTTAGAGCAACAGTAGCAGGCCTCCTAGAATTAACTATCAAATGAATCACACAGATAACCATTGTTCTAGGAACCCCTGGGGGAGAGAGACCTCTCTTTGGATTTGCTGTAGGGCAAGAGATCTGAACAGGGATCAGAAGATTAGGAATGTTCTCCAAAGCAGGTTGGATAAGGAGGAGAGACGGTCAGAGTGAGAGACGGAGGCAGCTCCTCTCGTGGAAGAATTCCTTCTGGGGAAAACATCTCCATGGAGGTATGGCCCAGAAAGTTGGGTCACTTGGCCATGCCTGGTTGGTAAATTAATAGCAGATCTAGCCTTAGAACTCCAGGGGCTGTTTGAGTAAATGGATCATTTTACTGGGCTCTGTCTTGGAACTTTGATGGGAAAGATCAGAGCAGTTTTAACAGGGGTCTCTACAGAGTGACCGCAGGGTCCTTATGCCTGTTGATGCGAAGCTATCTGATGCTGTCTTGGAATGTTTCCTGTTTTCTTCTGGAAACATTTTTTATTTTTCATGTGAAAGCAGTTGTGAGAACACCCAGATGGTGGCCATATCGCCCCTAGGTGTGAGTGTCTGCCTGATACCAGCTGACCATTTATAAATACGCATTGGAGGCCCCTTTAATGACTTCTCGCCTGGAACTGGGAAGGAGTCAAGAAGAAAACAGGAAGAAGTTACAGCAAGTACAGAGAATGGAAGGGAGCACACAGACTACTTCTAACCCAAGGAGTCCTGGCTGGTCTGCAGAGTAGTGATTTTCAAACCAGATTATTGACTACAGATCCCTTTTTTCAGTTAAAATTCTCACTCAGAAATCCCCCAGTTAAAACAGATGAAGGTGGTCCTCACAAGTCCTCTGTACTGAAGTCTTCCCTTAGGGGCTGCATTTAGCCCCAGGAGGTGGGAATCCATCATGGGAGAAGTTCTCTCAAAGAATGAGGAGGATGGATATGAATCAGAGATGGAGGGTGAGTGTTGAGGGGAAGGACAGTATTCTAGGCTGTTCTTTCTAAGCTGCTGGGCATTTACCCAGGTGTTGAGGGCAGTGGGAAAAGGGAAGAAGATACTAGAATTTCAGTGTCTTTTTATTTTGTGTCTCATCCTCTTCAAGTTCTTTTGGTTCATCCATTGTAATGTGTATAATATATTAGTGCAGAAGAAGTAATTTATAATTAAACTATATCACATTTTACTGTAAATTCAATGCATTCTGGGGATTTGTGCTCAATTTTATTTTTTATTTTATTAATGAGGCACAGGATCAAAACAATGTTTGGAGACTACAGTTCTGGCCTGTGAGTTTCAACCTGTAGTATTTCAATTCTTTCCTGCTAAAGGACCTAGGTCCCACCATGAAAGAAACAGAAAACCCAGCTTTTCCAAGAAGAGCATTGAATTGCTCACAGGCATTCTGCAATTTGTCATTTATGGCAGGTTTTGAGGACATCAACATGGTAGTGGTATTTTTTGAGAGGAAATTTATATCGTTATAGCTCCAAAACACATCACAAACAGAAACAATAATTTCATTAGCAGCCGAAAATTGTAGGAATGCTGTTGAATATAAATTTCACTGCTACGGTAATTCTAAAACACAAGTAGGATGAATTAAAAATTGCAGCAGGATCATTGGGAGTAAACTTTCTTGCCATGAGTAAGGCTCAACTGGGAGGATTGATGGGGACTGGAACTTTGGGTGCTTGTTTTCAGCCAGTTGTATGGGTTGTTATCAGTAGGAACATAGGTTTTTCCCTCCAGGATCATACCCTCATCTCTGGTGGAAAATCCCTACTCCAGAGAGAATGGGATAATGCTCTTCTCCCTTCACCCCAACCCCAACTCACATCTGTTTCTTACTTAGTCTTTTATTATCTCAGTAATTCTATCTTGCTGCTTAGGCTGAAATCCAAGAAATTGTCCTCTCTTTCCCTGTTCCTCCACATCAAAGCCATCACCAAGTGCGGTCAATTCTGCTTCCGAGTCAGTCTGTTCCTTCCGTCTTCTCTGCCATCCCCTGGTCCGATCCTGGACTGCCAGTGTCCTCCTCCTGGATCTGCCCACCTTCTGTGTTGCTCCCATCTAACTAGTTCATGACCAAGGACCAGAGTGAACATTGCCATATGGTCATTGGATCAACCACCTTCCAGTTAAATGTCTCTTGTGGCTTTCCCTTATTTACAGATTTAAACCCAAACTCCTCATCATGGTCTTCAAAGTCCTGCAGGATGTCCAGCCTCCTCTCCTGCAGTTCTCTCCCTGGGTCAATATGTCTAACTACTCACGTCTGTCTTCGGATTCTTAGACGCTGCTCTGGCCTGAATTGGGTCCCCTCACCTCCTGCCCAAACTCGTATGTTGAAGCTCTAAATCACAACATGTGATGGCGCCTTTGGGAGATAATCAAGATTAGATGAAGTCATGTGGGTGGGGTCCTCGAGATGGAATTAGTGCCCTTATATAGAGAGACACCAGAGAGCCTGCTCTCCCTCTCTCTCTGCCATGTGAGGACATAACCAGAAGATGGCCTGCTGAGAGCCAGGAAGAGAACTTCCACCAGAAACTGAATCAGGCAACACCTTGCTTTTGGACTTCCCAGCCTCCAAAACTGTGATAAATAAATGCCCGTTGTTTAAGTCTCTCAGTCTGCAGTATTTGTCATGGCAGCCTGAGCTAACTCAGACAGACACCAAGTGCTTGCCAGCCCTGGGGCCTTCTTGTTCCCTCAGCTCTGAGCTGGCTGTGTCCATCAGGTCCTCTCTGTCCCTGGAGAGCTCCTCCCTGACCATCCCAGCTAAAGCGGCCGCTCTGGGCCTCTGTTACTGTCCATCTCCACACCAGACCTGTGGCCTCCAGTCCTCCAGGGGGCGCTGGTCACACAGAATATGGGGCAAGAGGTGGCCCCTGAAGCTGTGCTGTGATGCAGTCCTTCCATATCTCCCTTCTTTCTTTCACAGACATTGTCCCAATCTGATGTCACCTCATGCATTTGTTTATCATTTATTGCTTTGATAAACAAAAGCCCAGTCTTTTAATAGAGGAAACTCTTATAACTTTCAGGTTTGTAGTTCTACATCTGAGGGGGGAGATAAACACCATCACACACTGGCTAACAAAATACCCGTGTTCACGTTTGTCTGTCCAGTTCACCAGGCAGGTCAGGGCAGACACGCTCTGGGGTGGCAAAGAGGTGTCAGCTCAGTCTGCCACCTCTGCTCACCTGTGAGAGCTGCATGGAGCCGCATTGCCAAGCCCCACTGGCACCTGAGTCAGAGGTGGGCATCAGTCTGGGTCACAGATCTAAGTGCTGGTGCTATGATGGGACTAGTGGCCCTCCTTAGTGTAGGGGAGAAACAGTGATGTAAGTGAGATTTGAGGAAAAAACAGGAGTTCAAGAGGAAACAGCTTGTCCAAAGACTCAGCGTGGGGAAGGGCCTGGCCTGTGTACAGAAATGAACACATGCTGGGGTGGCCGCAGCACAGAGCATTCCTTTGTGTAATTCATGTTGTCATTTTTACCGTGGTCAGCCACTCTGCTGGCTCTGGGTGCTGTAGGGAGGTGGAGATCCAGAAGGTTCACTGGCCTACTCATGCCACCTGCAGGAAGGACCGTTCTGCCTTCAAAGGCAGGAGCTGAGTTCCAGGTCTGAGGCGGTACTTCTAGAGAAGTTTCCAGTGCGGAGCAGGAGCAAGACAGCTTCTCAGTAAGGGTGAGGGAAGAGGGCAAAGAGTTAAACCCAGAAGCGCCAACCGTAGGATGGACAGTGGATAAACAAGAAGGGACATTTCTGTGTCACCAGCCATATTTCTTTGGAAATCAGAATTGTTTTTTCCAGAAATAACTTCAGTATTCAGCAAGATAAGGTCCAGAGCTATAAAGCAACCCGTGCTGAGAAAATTCCCTGGTGAGTTAGCATTTCTGAGCAGACTGTACAGGCAGCTCTCACAGGCTCTGCCCGTTTCCCCCACATCATTGTTGAGTTTTGGGGGTATCTTAAAAGTTTCAACTGCTAACCAGTTTCCATGGGCCTGTTGTCAGTGGGCAAAAATTAGGTGTGAGAGGGAGAGTTAAACTGATGAACTTGAAAAATAATTTGAAAAAGGCATTGAGGGGGAATGGGCGTCGATGAGCATTTTGGTTTTGGCCAAGGTCACAGAACAGGTGCAAAAGGGCCGCTGAGTCTGTCCCTCAGCCACAGGGTTCCCAAGCCCGGCGTGACCTCAGAGAGCGTGTGTTTCCAAGCTCTTCTCTGAGATGCAGTGCAGTGAGGGTTTGTCATGCAAACATCATTCGTGGCAGCTGATAGAGCCTGAAAACTTTCCCAGAGTCCCCTGGAAGAGAACAGCTTTCCACGGCCTTTTGCATTTGAACTAGTGACCTGGAGGTGAGAAATCCCGTATTCCATTACCGACTGCTTCAGCTCTCCCGGGCACCCTGAGGTAGCCGTGACACCTAGAGTCGTGTGGCATGCTGCACTGGCTTGTGATGAAGAACTACACTGGAATGAAAGTGAGTCTTCCAGGCGAATCCCACAAGGCCAGCTTAGCAATTAACAGCTTGGACTTTCCTGCGAGGGGGGTGCTGCCGGAAGTGTCGTTCTTGCCAAACTGTTCAAAATCCCGAAAGAGGGGTGGTGAGTTCCTAGCAAAGACCCTCTCTGTAGTCTGTTGTTTATGCTTCTCATTAGCTTAAGTGCTTGCTTTGGCTTTCTTTCCTTTTTTGAGGGGTGGGGGAGAGCAGTTCTCATCAGTGCCCTGCGAGGAATTGGAGGGACTCAAGCGAAGATTCAGAGCCACTCGGAGGCCAAAAGGATGTTTTGACAGTGATGGTGAGAATAGCAATCAACAGGTCCTCCTCCCCATCCAGGGTCTTCTGAGGGTGGGAGAAGGCTGTCATTATGGAGGCCAGAGAGGTTTGGTGTCATTTTGTTAATAAAGGCTTTATAAGAACCAGGAGAACACCATCTGGTCCTGGGGCTCTGCCAGGTTGAGGAGACTTTAATAGCTTCTTGAGTTTCAGCAGTAAAAATCGGGCTATCCAGGGAACAGAATGTGTGCTCAGGAATGGGAGGAGTTTGAGCTTCTTTAAAAAGTGAGGGGGTCCTAGGCTTACCTTCTGTGCTGGCACAGGAGAGGGATGGGCTGTGTGGCCAGAGCAGCTGCTCCAGTGATGCAAAAAGGGATAATTTATGGCTGCAGCTTAGCATCCCAGGTGACCCCGTTGTCTGGGATCCGTGAAGCAACAGGAGGAGGAGACGCGTTATGTAAAAGGCTGCCGAATAATCCTTTAGGCAAGAGACCTCATTCATAAACTCAATGCTTGCAGAAGGGAGCATTTAAGGTGAGGGTTGATATGTCCCTTTTGCTGTTGATGGTAATTAGCATTGGTTAAAGAAGATGTCGATTATTTTAGTTTATGAAACTTGTAGGCCAAACCAAAACCCAGTGACCTGTTTCTTGAAGTAAACTGTCAGAGTTGACACTAACCCTCCAGAGAATTGCTTGCCCCCCACACCCCAGAACGAAGGAAGATAATATTTATTCATGGTATTAAAATTTTTAAATTAAGTCATTCAGTAGCTGCCTCTTGAGAAAGAAATAAAAATGTATAGGGACTGGTTAGAAATGCTGCTATAGATGAAGACTATGGAGGCAATTAATATTGAGGAAAAAGTCAATCTAGCAAGGTAAGAAACTGAAATATTTATATAAAAAGTAAAAAAAAAATCCCATTAGCTATTACCCAGGTGGACATATCTCCATGTAATTATGGAGCCCGCTAACAAAAGCAGATTTCTCTCCCCTTGGTTCCATCTCTCAGGCGTTAGTTAGCAGTTCTTTTCATGGGGAAGTAATTTAAATAGATACTGACTGAGTTAAGGGTCTGCTATGTAAATCGTCCTTATTCTATAGGTCAAAAATTTGACTCCCGTGGGGCAAGGGAAACAGGTAGAGAGAAGGCGACTCCAGGTGCCTAGTAGGTATTCTGTGTCCTCACTCAACTGCATTAAAAAAGATGGTACAGGTCTTGTTTGGGAGGACAGCAAAGCGGGGACCTCAGTAGTGCTTAGAGGTTGGCAAAATTCGTCCAAATAAACTGTCCTCTTTGGGCCCCATCACAAGTCAGTGAAACTAAAACAGTAGTCTGACCCACTGGCATTGGTAGGAAGCTCAGAGGTGTGATGACATGCTCAGGATCCGGCAGCCTTGAAGGGACAGTGGGACTAAATCGGAGGCTACTTGTTCTTATTGGCAGAGAAGGAGGGTAGGCTTTCTTCCAGGACAGCCCTCACTAGACCACATTCTGGATGCGTGCTGAACCTAGTTTTCTTTCTGCTGCTGCTCTGGGGCGTCACTCCAGGGAGCTCCATGACCTTGCTGATGGGCACCGCTGTAATGTTATGGTTTCCAGATTTGGTTAGATCTTCAGTACTTGACATCTGCTTGCTTTCACCTGTTAGCCACCTTTGGATTCCCCATGGCCGCCCATTCAGAATAAGCTATTTGTCACCTTATGCAGATTTTGCAGGTGATCTTGCCTCATCTTTCACGAAAGGAAAAAGAATCCATCCTCAGTTGTGGATTCCTTCATTTTCCTTGCATATACCTGAACATTTACCTATGGCAACTCACTCATTCTCCTCTCCTGTTTAAAGTCAACTTCTGCTATGGTCTGAATGTTTGTGTCCCCTCAAAACTCAGGTTGAAATCCTACAACCATGTGATAGTATGAGGATGTGGGGACTTTAGGAGATGATTCAGTCATGAGGGTGGAGCCCTCTTGAATGGGATT
Source organism: Camelus ferus (assembly GCF_009834535.1). NCBI lineage: Eukaryota > Metazoa > Chordata > Mammalia > Artiodactyla > Camelidae > Camelus > Camelus ferus. The sequence goes on along the minus strand of NC_045697.1, from coordinate 17,269,681 downwards.
AGTGCCCTTGTACTGAAGACCCCAGAGAGCGCCCTTGCTCCTCCTACCACGTGAGGTCACAGTTAGAAGGTTCTGTCTGTGAGCCAGAAAGTGGGCTCTCACCCGACACTGAAACTGCTGGTGACTTGATCTGAAACTTTCCAGACTTCGGAACTGTGTGAGATAAATTTCTGTTGTTTATAAGACACCCAGATCATGGTGCTTTGTTACAGCAGCTGGAACGGACTGACTTGTATGCTAGACTCCCTCACCCCTTCCATCTTCCCCACTACCTTATTCCATTTCTTTCCCCCATTTTTATCTTCAGTGTCTTTCCTCTGGATTGCTCACCTCAGTCTGTGCATGACCTCAGGCGGCTCCACCTCTCTTCTCCCAAATTAACCTTCTCCTGACATTGCCTTCTATTCCCTTGCAATTAATGCCTTCACCCCCAGTTTCTTTGAAGCCATAACAATTCAGCTTTTATCCCAATGCTTTATTAAAATGACTCTTACTAAGGTTACCAATGACCTAATTTTCAAAACTAATGACCTATTTTCAGTCTTCTTCTTTCTTGATCCTTTTAAGCAATTGCTTGAGTTGACAGCTTCCATACTTTGTAACAATTTCCTGCCTTGGCTTGCATTCCCTTCTTTATTCAATATTCACTCATTCAACAAATATTTATTGAATCCTACTGTGTGCTGAAGGCACTCTTTTAGGTTCTGGAGATACAGAAGTGTGTCATATTGTAGTGAAGAAGGCAATAAATAAATACAGAAGTGAATATAGAGTATCATGCTGGATAATAATGAGGCTATGATGATGGCCAGCCTTCCATTGCTGGCCACTGATCTCTCTTCCAATGTCTGTGACGGCCTCTCTGGTTCTTTGCTTCCTCAGTGTGGTGTTCTCATGTCTCTTCTCCTTGTTGCTGTTTCCACATGACCCTCTAGGACAGCCCATCCACCCCAAGGTTTTAATGACCGTATCTCCACTAATTACATCTATATCTCGTATTTCCATCTCCAGACATATCTTTTGAAATTTGGAAGCATCTTTGCATCCATTTACTGGAAATGTCCACTGGGAATGTTCTGTAGTCACCTCACATTTAGCAAGTCCAGACTGACAGCCTCCTGTCACCCTGGCCTGTTCTCTTTCTGTGTTCTCTATCTCAGTTAGTGTCGGCATCATCCCATCAGCCTCTCAGTCCAGAAGCTTTTCTCTTGTTCCTGCTGTAGTAAGTCACTCAGGGTAGTTGATTCTGTGATTCAAAGGCTCCAGAACTTTTGCCCTGCTTTTCATCTTCAGGGTCACTACCTTAGTTCAAACTCGGATCACGTCTCTTTTGGACTCCCACTTCTAGCAGGCTTCCCTAATCCCAGTCCGCCTCTCCCCTGTCTGCCCAGATTATCACCCTAAATATACCTGATTTTGTCAGTTCCCAATTTAAAAACTCCCTGTGGCCTGGAGCAGTGTTTAAAAACCTGTAGGATAAAACTGATGTGTGGCTCCTGAAGTCATTTTATGCGGTTTGCAACAAACATTCAAAAACAGGAAATGGAAACAGAATGAATTTCACATAGAAAAGGTGAGTGTTGTTTTGGAAAACATGTGTTTCAGTTGCAAATCTGGTCAGGAAGCACTCGGTTGTGATGGAAAATGTGTATCGCATTTGGGCAGCACCAGAAAATTAAGAAAAAAAAATGTGGAGGCTTCTAGAGGATAATCTGAATTCTTTTGCTGGGCATAGAAAGCTTCTCTCCATCCCACCTTAGTCTCCCTCTGTAGGTTCTTACACAGGGCCCATTGCGAGAAGATTGTCCTCAAGTCACATGTAAGAAAAAAACCTCACTATGGCGAGCAGGTCCGGTTCCGTCGACACCACGCCTTTGCCCACTCTGTCTCTGTGCTGCTCCCTGTCCCACAGGCAAACCACTCCTTGTTTGTTTTATGTCTTAGCTTCTGTGTCACCTCCCCACCGCATGACTGTGGGCTCCCTTCCTCCGTGGGACCATCCCCAAGCATCCAGACCTTCCAGGGTGGCCCAGGTCTCGTTGGAATGTGATTTACCTGTTGATGTGTCCTGTTTCCCTTGCGAGGCCCTGTAGAGGCTGCATGTCAGGTCAATTCATCTTTGTATCTTTGGTACCTGGCCCGGGGCCTGGTACACAAAAGAGCTCCGGAGATGGGGAAACGCATGTGTTGACTGGTTTTACAGCAGTTATAAATATGTGTGTGTGTGTGTGTGTGTGTGTCTGTGTATGCACAGCTGCCTTTCAAGTTCTTTGACTACTTTTATATATTTACCACCTCTGCCCAGTGCCCCCGAGGCCAGACCTGATCACAGATCTACTGTGCCTCTGTTCCAGGCTCAGTAGATGGAGATCTGCAGGGAAATTCCACATGCATTTTGTCAGGTCCAGCAGCAGTGTGACACTTGTCTCTGCCCTTGTGTTGGGTCTCTCTTCACTTATGAGATCAGTGTCTGATGGTGTTGGGTCCAATGTCAGTTTTGCTTGGATCTCACAAAGCCTGGATTACCCCATGGCCTGAGGCTCTAAAAATAAGGCATTTGTATAGGTAATGATAAGGAAGATACACCTTCATCTTTCAGCCCTGGAATGAATTTGGCTCACCACCACCACAGGATAGAGTGGGGGGAGATGTCGGTCTGACATGAAGTTTGTCTTTTTCCTGTTACATTATTTTACTTCTCAACAACTTACGAGTTTTTTGTTTGTTTGTTTGTTTTATGAGGGGAGGTAATTAGGTTTATTTATTTATTTATATTTGGAGGAGGTACTGGGGATTGAACCCAGGACCTCGTGCATGCTAGGTATGTGCTCTACCACTTGAGCTACACCCACCCCTCTATTTATGAATATTTTTGTATTCATTTTAGAACTTGGGGCAGCCACCTCCTTGCAGCATGACTAGACAGTGTCCCAGAGTGTCCTTTATCTGGAGAGAATGCTTGGCCCTGGAACTGGACACACATCCGTCTTCGCCTTTACAACCTAGTCACTTGGGTGACTTTGGACAAATTCTTTATAGTTTGTGGGTTTCGGTTTCACCCTGTGTTGAGTAAGGATGTAATACTTCCCTTCTGTTTTTTTGTTTTTTTTTTTTTTTTTTTTAAGATTACATAGGTTAAGCTGTGTTGGAGCCTGTGGCAAACTCACCAGATGTAGGCTTTTGAGGGCAAAGAGAAAGAACAGACAGTAGAACAAGAGAAGGGGAATGGGACACAGTGAGAGGGACAGAAAGAAGAAAACGGAAGAAGCGGGGACCCACGTGGGATGGGAAAGACTGGGTGCATCTCTCGGCTCTCTTGCTGCCACCTGTGTGCTTTGCGCTCCACCAGCACGGGTTGAGGCCCTTCTGTGTGCTCACACCTGTGCTGGGAATGCTTGTGAGTCGGCAGACACCTGTTCTAAACTTCTAGACCTGGGTTTCCCAACCTCAGCACTGTTGACATTTGGGGCTGGATAATTCTTTGTGTTGTGTGTGTGTGTGTGTGGCTTTTCCGTGTGTTTCTTGGCCTTTACACACTAGATGCCAGGAATCACCACCCGCCGGTTCCCCCAGCTATGACAACCCAGAACGTCTCCAGACTGTCCCCTGGGGTAGCAAAATCACGCCTGTTGAGAACCACTGTCCTAGACAGGTATTTGCCCGGCTGCCTACAGCATGCTCAGCTGCGAGGCAGCTCTGGCTATGTTGGGCAGACCACCCCTGGCATTGGAGACCCCAGGCTGTGCGTCTGGAAAGATGAAACCAATAAAGCTTCCAAAGAAAGTTGGCTGTCAGCTTCTTCAGTAGTGACCCTACCAGAAATCAGCTAAGTGAGATTGTTTCCAGAGAGGCAAGTAGAGACTGAGGGCGCTAGTAGTAAGGAAACTTGGAACTGTCTCTTGGCTGTACGGCACAAGCTTGTGATGCAGGGGTGATGCAGGGGTGAGAGCAGTGCCCCAGGGGAGCCGATGTCCACTCTGGATGAACAAGCTCTTTGGGGAAAAGAAGAAGAGGAGGGAAGCTGGGGTCACTGTTTTCCTACTTTTGTTTTTTAAACAACTGAATAATTAAAAAAAAAAACCAAACAAACCTTGATGTTACTAGTTTAATTTCATCTGTTTTCTAGGAAGTGCCCAATTTTCTGTACTCAACCCACTACTGCTTTGCCAAGAAATAACCACTGGTAATTCTTGATAAAGCAGTGGAAGTCTTTTCTCGAGTCTTGGGATGAAACACCCGAGAATGCTTTAGATCCGGCACAGCTCCCAGACTGTACCCTTTCTTCCGCGGTGGCCAGAGACACATTTGCAAAGATTATGTGATGTTAAGAAAAAAATGTTGAGCAGAAATATTACAAAGAAGAAAATAGATGCAACATTCCATGCACGTTAAAAAATTTTTTTTTAAATGTGCGCCATCCCCTAATTTACAGGAGGAGGGAAGAAATACAAATAGATTTGTGATGAAGGCATTTGAAAATTGTGAGAAATGAACCTCAATGCAGGAACCAGGCCTGCCGTACAAAGCAGTTAATTCTCAGAGCCATTTCCTTGCTTCCTCCCTGTGTAACAGGTCATTTGCTTTACCTGGGCCTTACTGTTTTGACCTGCAGAATGGAAATATCGATATTATACCATTTTGCAGAGGTGATGAATATGTTAACTAAGATCCTTGCAGCTTTCCTGACAGCTGAGCTTAAAAAGGTCAAAATGTTCTCCCCAGGTCTTCGTGTTATAAAAACATTCACCTGCATTACAGGAAAGCTGCTTCCTGTATGTGTTTTTGATGACATTGCCCTGGGTATTTATCTTTTCAGCATAGCACTGTTACCCTAAGGTACCTATTTTTCAGATCATTATAAGACTCCTGGTGTGATAACGCTGGGGAGGGAAAAATCAACGCACGGGAGTCAGCCTGGGAAGAGTCTGAGCGTTAACGGCAGGGTCGTGCTGCTGATTTCTGAGCGACACATCTGCAGTGAACACTGGACCATACTTAAGCCCTAATGTGTGGTTTTAAGGTCACTGCCGGTTATTATCTGACCAGTAATGACCGCAGAAGTATACATTATTGCTGTTAGGAGCCATTTTTGTACTATTTTCAGTTTTCTTTTTTATTGAGTAGCTGCTGAAACCCCCAGAGTTTCCAAGTTGGATTACAGTAGCTGAAATTCTCAGTCATTTCACTGGGTTTTGTTTTGAGGAGAAGCTGGTATATAGCTACTGTTTTTGTTCTTACGCTGTTAAGGGGATTGAAGTTTATTTGAAACGTTCCTATTATTTTGAATTGGCACTTGGGACTTCTCATTCTATGAAGTCCTTTTTCCTCCTCCTTTAAGTTAGGGATTAAGGTTGGAGGAGGGGTTGGATTTATTTTCTTGCTCTTTCTGAATAATTAGCCGTGATGAATCCGAAATAACCACAATGTCAATATTATATATTCTGGAATGCTATAGCATTATTATGAGGGGCTATACTTCTCTATGAGAAGGAGTAAGAATGGAGTCGAAAGTCAACGGGCTGTGTTTCCCCCGAGTGGTAATTTTAAATAGTATTTATGATTGTTTGTGTTGTGATCTTACTGAGAAAACAGTCATTCTGGAGTTTGAACCAGTGAGATCTTTATTTTTCCAATGCTTAAACATTCCTTTTTGAAATACTTGCTGTTAGAGGAAACACCACAGAGTGGCTTTTCTGCATGTAAAAGCTCGTTATTTTGTGGTTAGCCTCAGTCAACGTTCATTTTCTGTGGAGGTTCAAATAATTATTCAGAAAGTAATACAAGGGGAAGGAATCGGCAGCTCGGCACCATGACAATTTGATCCCAGATGTGAGTTCTCTCCCTGAAAATGCGCAAGTGATGTGAAAGATTTTATTCAGCCGAACAGTTGGATGTAGAGGTCTTAATAATAAAACCTCATTTTGACAGCTTTTACTGTTGGACAGCAGGCTTCATTATATTTGCCATGTTGATTTATTATTTTTAACTTCTCTTACATATGTATGCATGCTATGCAGCAGTTTCATCTGTATCTTTTTTCCCCCATCGCTATGTGGCCTTAGGAAGGGTTATATTAACATTTTTAATGGGAAATTTTATGTAGGAATAAGGAACAACAAACTAACATTAATTATTATACTTGTCTAAAGTAGAGAAGAATCTCCACTATATATCTTTGTCTATTTATGTAACTGTCTAATGGTGGATAAATTATACCCTAGTTGCTGCAGTAAATTAAAAAATAATAATAATCCGAGCTAGAAAAGCAGTTTTATAAATCTCTGGTTCTACAGAAATATTTCAGGCGATGATGAAGTTTCCCCAGGACTTTGTTATTATGTCATGTACAAACCTTTGCTAATGGGTGTCATTGTGGTCCAGTTATTGAGACAATAATTATGGTCTGTGATCTTTTAAGGTATCATTTATAATCTTAACCATCGTAGTTTTTTCTTCCGTAAGGGAAATCAGATGGATGGGAAGTTACGCTCCCCAGGATTCTTTGCTAAACTGGAGCATTTTTGAGTGTTGGGATGATGACAGAAGATCTCTTTTATGCTCTTAAATACCTAATCCCAAGAAGGTTTAAATCAATGTGTTAATTGGTAAGTGATACTGTAATTATATGCATAATCAGGGAAATTTTGAATCCAGATTATTTACTTGCTCTCAGGAAATTAATCGGCAGAGGTCATGTATTAGATTGCTTGTCTATGAAGTGGAACCCCTGTAGCTACAGAGTGCCGGCTGGCTCTGCCCTCCGCGAAGCATTCTTCTAGATGCTCCCAGCAGGTGTCACCGGCACAGGGCCTCGAGTGCTTATTGATCCAGATTCAAACAGTTCATTAATCTAAGCGCACATTATATAGATTTTTCAATGTAATTTTGAAAGGGTTGAAAAACTATATTGAATGATGAGAGATGATACTCAAATTATGCTTTTTATAGCACTTATTCCTTGGGATTGTGGCATTCTAACTGGGGTGGGCACTGTAACACGTGGCATATAGTTCCCTCTGGATTGAACATTTCTTCCATTTCCCTGTTACTAGGTGGTTACTTAAACAGTTTGTCCAGCCAGCACTCCTCTTTCATAGATTTTTTCCCCCTCCCTTTCCTATTTGGCATAATCAGTGAGTCTCCACCCAAAATACCCAAATAAAAATGCCAGCTATAGATGGGTAAAGGCTAAAAAAAAAAAGGTCACATAGAAAACAAAACATTTTTCAGGATGTTTTTTGTCTTTTTCATGAATGCAAGAAAACTCTCCTTGAAGTTTTTCGTTTCTGCCAAAGATCTCTACTTCTATACATATACCAGATAGTTCCAAATAATATATTATTATGTTCTGAAATAAAGTGACTCTAAGATCTGGGGAGGATACTAAAAATAATCATTGTATCTATTTCAATCCCCACCATCGCTGCCCTGTTTTGTGCATCTCTAGTTGAGCCAAGGTAACATTCCATTTGAACAAGCTTGACTTGCAGGCAGAGTTGGGTTGTGTTTAAATTTTCTTTGGCCTGTTGCATGTTTGCAGTTCTTTTAATTTGGGATCATGATTCTACCGCCTCTGTTAGAACTGAGGCTGGGAGAGGTAACTAAATATCTTATTCAGACTAATGTGTAAATGACTGATACTGGCTTATTTTCTAAGAGAAAAAGGAGCAGCAAAGGCTGATGATAAGAACTGGGCAGGGAGAGAAAGTGTAGAGAAAGGGAAAGGCTAGAGGTCCTTGATCCACTGCTCCCTCAACATGACTCATTGTGTATCTTGCCTTGATAGCCATAACTTGTTAACCAAGCTGGGTTACAAACAGAATGTTTCTTTGGTTAGCACAGAAATATTTCCTTAGTTTTGTTTTATTCTGCTAGCTTAGTAGAAACTTGTGGTCATGATCTCCTTGGATCTCTTGGAACAGCTTTGAGGGTTTCATCCCTTCTTTTAGCCAAGACTTAACAAGCCTTAGCATGTGTTAGGCACTGGAGAAAGCAAGTCAAACAGAGGCCTTGATTTAGAGGCAACTAGGTCACCGACTCGTCACCAGGTCCACAGTTATGGCAAGCTGGTGACTACTGGACTTTCATGAACCACCAGAGTCAATAGATATTCAGAGGGAAGGGCAACAGATGTTTTCTGGGCCAGCATGGAAAGGTTTATCGAGGAGATGACATTGAACTGGAATTCAAATATCTGTCTGTCTGTCTGTCTGTCTATCTGTGTGATGTTTTCCAAGGCTGGGAAACTTTCTAGAAAAGTTCAATGTCTGTAACGGCACAGTAGGGGCTGTGTTTTAATTTTATTTTAAACCTGAGGTATCTATGAGTTCTCATCTTAGTGAATTGGCTTGAGATGCTGCAATACTGCTGACCTGTCAGATCAGAATGCGATCATGCTTAAGGATGCTTAACTAGTGGGGTGCAATTATGCTTACTCAGACGTTTGCAGCTGATTAAAGCTTTATTTCCAGAGCCTACCCATTGTTTCAGAAGTAATTTGTGCATGATTATGGAAGTTACTGTGTTACCTATTTATGCTAACTTTAACATATTCTGTACTAAACTAGTTGAGTTGTTGAATTATTAAAAAGGATTTGCCTTATATGGTCATAGTTCCCTATAAGAACAGATGGCTTTTTTTTCCTTTTTGTATTTTTTAAGGAGAACTTGATAAAAGGCATATTGGTATATTTCATTTACCAAGTTCACGGTGTAGGTGAGTCTGAGTTAATAAGGGAAGGCTTACTGGAAGAAGCAGATATTATTCTGAATCTTCGTGTGAGAATGAAAGATGGAAAGTCTTGGCAGATGCAGGCATGAGAAGGAGGTTAATAAAAAGAATCTGAAATGGGAAATGGGGGACCATGCTGGCTTTAGGCTGTATTGTGTCATATATTCAACCTGTCCAAAAATATCTCTGTCATGGGGACTTCCAAAGTTCTATCTTTTCCTTTCACTCTCTCAGATGAGTGATAATTTAGGTCAAGGGTCAGTAAACTTTTTTTGGAGAAAGGGCCAGAGAATAAATATTTTAAGCCTTGTGAGTCATCTGGTCTCTTTTGCAGCTCCTCAACTCTGCTGTTGTTGTATGAAAGCAGCTATAGGCAATACATAATTGAATGGTGGCAACTGTGTCCCAATAAAACTTTATTTATAAAAATGAGCAGTGGGCCAAATTTGGCCTGTGGCCTTTATGTCATTGTTTCCCAAATGTCAGTCCTTTTGGTGCCACTGTCATGATGTTGCTTAATCTGAGTAGCAACTGCACTATTGTTTATTTACTTTTCTTCCTTATATTGATTTACCTTAAAAAAAAAAACCCAAAACACCTAATTTTTAAAGGAACTGTATATCACTACCATAAATGGGAAAGCAGTAGCATGTATTTTTTGGGGTTTTTTTGGGAGAGGGAGGTAATTAGGTTTGTTTGTTTGTTTGTTTGTTTATTTTAATGGAGGTACTGGGCTTTGAACCCAGGACCTTGTGCATGCTAAGCATGTGCTCTGCCGCTGAGCTCTACCCTCCCCTCTCAGTATGTGTTATTAATAAGGGACCACCAAAAAATAAGTACAAGGAAAATGAAACAATAACAAAAGAATTCAGTCATGTCCTACTAATTGTGTGCACACCAAGTTTTGGGCACTATTGACTAAGGCTGTTGTCAGTAACAAGTAAGACAGCTTAACATTAGTCTCTCTGATTTGATGACTGTTCACTTAGGTGTCTTAAAAGGATGTACACAGGTGGGCTTCATTGTGGAGGCAGTGGCTGAGGGGCAGCTGGGAAAAAGATGGTTGTATTGAAGACCAAGTCACCATGTGACACCCCAAGAGGGCTTCTAAGCTGCGGCTTTTGGATCAAATACAGAACACCCATTAAATTTGACCTTAAGGTAAACAACACAACTTTTTTAGTATAAGTATGTCCTATGCAATATTGGGGACATATTGATGCTAAAATTTATTTGTTGTTTATCTGAAATTCAAATTTAACTGGGTGTCTCACCTTGTGTGTGTGTGTGTGTGTGTGTGTGTGTTTGTGCTAAGTCTGGCAACCCTATCCTGGTCCAACAGCAAGGGGCCAGTACAAGGCCATGTGAGTGGTGGGGTAGAGGGGATGCTGGTTGGTGCAGAAAGGATGCAGGAGAGCAGTACCGTGTCCTGCTTAGATTTTGGTCTGCAGTAGGTCTCAGCAGGGGACAAGTGAGTAAGTTGGCCTGACCAGGAGGTGTGGGCCAGAAATTAAAGCAAGTTCTTGTGACTTGGAGTCCCAGCCAGCGGTTTTTCTAAAAATACATTTATTGTGGTATGGTTCCTGTACAGTAAACTACACATATTTCAAATGTACAATTTGATGAATTTTGGTAGGTGTCTACACCAATGAAACCACTACCACAGTCAACATAGCTAACATTTCCATCACTCCCCAAGAGGTGCAATTTTTGAATTCCTAATTTATCCTTTCCCACTCCCTTTACCCACTGGTAACCATAAGCATGTTCTGTATGTTTGGGAGTCTATTTCTGTTTTGTAGATAAGTTCATTTGTGTCTTTTTTTTTTTTTTTAAGATTCCACATGTAAAGTGCTATTGTATGGCATTTTTCTTTCTTTTTCTGGCTTACTTCATTTAGAATGACAATCTCCAGGTTCATCCATGTTGCTGCAAATGCCAGCCAGCAGTTTTTACATGATCTATTTCTGCACCAGAAAACCACTGGCGGGTTATAAAGAGGAGCATTGGTGATAGGACAGAAAATAATCTTTTGGAGAACTTTACTGTTAGCTTATATATGTAGCTCTGTCATGTCTTCGATGCTCGGGAAGAATAATCAAAGGAGAATTTAGAACTGTCCTCAGATTGTCAGTTTTTCATCTAAAAATGTTAATGTACAATTAAACTTTTAATTAAAAAAAGCATATCCCATCAAAAACTATTTTTAATATGGAATATTTAGCGGCACCACACACATTCTGTTCTGAACTCCACCAGACTATTAACCAGAATAATTTGGGTTTAAAAATGAACTGAATTAGGTTGCATACCCCCAGGTTAAGACCCAAACAAATTTTATTAGTTAAACTGCCATCTTTACAATGTGCAGGCGTGTTTTTGGTCATTCTATGCAGGATAAAGTTGCAATTCAGTTGTCAGGTCCTGATGGCATCAGAATTGTCAGCAGGCAACAGAGTCATTTGTGGAAAAGAGAAAAGAGGAATCTCATTACAGGTCTTTAGAGACCTATTTTTCATCTTCCTTTTTGTTTGAAAAAGATTTTTATGTATATAATTGCAGGCCTTGAAGGCTTTAAAGGCCACAAAGATGCCTGGATTTAGACTAAATATTGGTGCAAGTTTGTGAGTTTGTATGAGGATGCATTTGGACATGAAAATCTAATGCTAGCAGGACTTTTCTGCCCTTCTCTTGTCTCTTCCCAGTGATTTGGATGTGATTATAATCAGGAAATAATGAGTACGATAGAACCCTGGTGATTCCTAATTTTAGCCATCATGTGTAGCAGCCACTTTTGTTTCTCTTTGAAAAAGACGGAAGTTGCTTTTTCACACTGATGAGAATGAGTGCACGCCTGGCTCACCTGGCCACTAGGTGGCGCTGCAGCCACAAGGAAGTGTGGTCACAGTTACATAGTTTGGCTGTGGCATTAAGGAAGTTCTCCGAGGCTGGAACTGGGAGAGAATAGCCTTGGCTTCTCTGGAATAGGGCTCTTTGGATTCTCCTGCATCCTTTGTGTATCTAGGATGCTGCTGAAATGGGAGAGGATTTTTTGATTAGGATGCATTGTTTCCTGTGTTTGTGCTGTATGTAACACATACACCCGTATGTATGCAGTTGAAGATTTGTTAGAGATTGGTGTTGGGGAGTAGGAAGTGGAGGGAAATATCACACTTCCATGGTTTCTAAGCAGGATGGTCCGTTGCACTGAGTACAGATGGTTCCTGACCGATGGCCTCTGAGTGACGAGGAATGCCCTTTTCTTTGGTGTTTATCTGCTCTAGGGGGCTGTGGAAAGTGTTCCCTTAGTAGAGACGACCCAACTTCTGGACAATGGTAAGTCTCACAGCATCTCTTTTTATACCAGCCTCCTCTTTTAGCTCTTTTCTCTCTGTTTTTAACCACTAGGGAAAAGAAATCATTGTCCAAAAGAATATATTTTTTTTTGTTTTTCCTTTTCCAACAGAAGCCAAGTATTTGAAATCTCGACACCCCACTATTACCCCAGAGAAGAAAGAAACCGAGGAAGAGTCTAGTAGGAGTGTCAAAGAGTGAAAAGTGAATAACACAACCCAAGTTGCTCTCTAAATATAAGAATTCTGGCAAAAGAAAGAATTGGCAAAACTATTTCTTAAATAGCAAAAGATGTGGTATTGATCAGAATTGTTAAAAGTGCCTGGTGAAATAAAATTTGCTATCGAACGACTTGAAGAAAAATTTGCTCAGGGTATATTGGCAATTAAAGCAGCAAATGTTGGGATTCATAATGAAATGATAATAGCTATGTTTACTGAGCTAGTAAGTGCCAGGTCTTGTGTCAGACGCCTTTGTATAATTGTTTAATTTTTAGAATGGGTTTTTGAAATGGATATTATCACCCTTCTTTGGCAACATAAAGAAATGGTGGTGTGGATAGATTAAGTACCTAGCCTCAGTTCTAACGCTTTTAAGAGCTCTAATTAGAATTAGGTCTGTTGGGCTCCAGCACTGTGTCTTGGTGCTTAGGGGATCGCTTGATAATGGAGCGTAAAGTTGGAGAGAATGTCCAGCTCACTTCCCATTGCATTGTTTAATATACTGTAGACATCTTTATGTGTCAATACATTATTTCTATATCATAACTTTTAATGGCTACAAAGTGATCTGCTAGATGAACAGACCATAATTTATTTAACCAGTCCCTTATTGTTGGACCTTTGGGTTGTTTCCAGAATTTTACTATAATAAAACAATACTACAATGAACACCCTTGATGATATATCTTTGTGCAATTGATCCTGACCCATCATTTTGTAGATGAATCTACGGAGACCCTGAGAGGTTATGTAATTTATCCGAGAGGCAGAACTTGGACCAGATTTCAGGGCTGTTAGGTCCCAAATGAGCTCTTTTCCTGTTACGTCAGTGGAGGCCACTGACCTTGTCTGATGGCTGTGGCTACTCACTTCTACAGAAAGAGAGGAATTTGTGGACTGTGTTGGGGCCATCCAGCAGCAGAGCTAAGTCACCCCCCGGAAAAAGAAAGTCAAACTGAAGACAGATCAAGTTATTTTACTGTTTTAACACTATTAGTAGGATTCTTTCTTTAAATCCTTTCTTCTTTTTCTTCTATGACGTTGTATATTTCCTTAGTTTCTTTCATTCTCTGATCTCCTCCCTACCTCCTTCCTCCGTCTTCTACCCATTGTCGATATTACTCGAGTTTGCATCTTCACATTTCTTTTCTCCCTACTATTTCCCTGTTTTAATAGCTTCATCTACCACTTCCAGACAAATCCCACCTCCCCCCTGCCCTCCCCCTCCCCCTTTTGAAACTCCACCTGTGATGTCTCTGTGACAGGCAGGTTCTGTGCTTCCCACCGACGGTTAGCACTTAGGGTTCCTGGAACCAGCACTGTTAAGGAGAGCCACTCGCTTCCTCAGGCTGGAACCTTGACCACCCGATTCCTCCCTGCCTTTATCTAATTTCCCACATCTTGCCGAGCCCAGGCAGTTCTGTTTCTAGCATTTGGCCTCCCTCTGCATTCCTGCTACCTCTGCCCTAATTCAGACGCTCATTGTCTCCTGCCCGGACTGTGGCCGCAGCCTCTCCCTTTGTCCCACTGCCTCTCTTCTCTCCCTGGCCAGTTCCTCTTGCCTGAGCTTGGTGAATTAATCTACCGAGGTCCCTGCTCTGACCCACATTCTCTACTGAACAGATTCCAAGATTATTAACCTGGCCTTCAAGACTTTTTGTAATTTGACCCTAAACTACCTTCCTAGCCTCACCTACCCTCTTTCTCTAGCGTAGACATTGAGTTTCAGTCCAAATAGACCTCTTGTTAACATACACAGCTTATACCTGGCTCTGAGCCTTGATCAGGTGAGTTCCCCATTGGCCTTTATAAAAATTTTTTTTTCCTGTTTTACTGTGATAAAATTGGCATATGACATTGTATTTGTTATATACATGTCACATATATATAAGGTATACAGCATAGTGATTTGATGTATGTATATGTTGCAAAATGGTTACCACATAAGTTTAATTATATCCATCATTTCACATATAATTTTTTTCCTTTTTATAGTCTTTTTTTATTATAGGTTACTACAAGATATTGAATATAGTTCCCTGTGCTATACAGTAGAAACTTGTTGTTCATCTGTTTTATATATAGTAGTTAATTTCTGCAAATCTCGAACTCCCGTTGGCCTTTTGAGAGCTTAAAACATGAATGCCACCTCTTCCATGAAACCTTCCCTGATTGCTTAAGCCAAAGGTGATCTTGTCCTTCTTTGGTTAACCACAACTCTTTGTGGACAGTCTTAAAGCATCTTGCTTGCATGTTAAGTCCCACTGAGATTTTCAGCTCCTTATGGGTAGGAACATATATCTTAAATCCCTGTAAGCCCTTTCTCAAACCCTTTTCCTATAAAATAAGTATCACCCCCGTATTAGGCTCTCAGAAGGCATTTGTTGAGTAAATAAAAGAACTTGGGATTTAATAAATTTTACATAAATTTATCAGAAATATAACCACAGTGTAAAGCAGATTTTAAAGGCTCACTGTTCTTAAAGCAAAACAAATTTTATATGTACTCATAATAGCTGCTGCTTATCAAATCTTCTTGTTCAATGTTCTGACAACACATATGAATGAGACTGAATTATAGCCGGTCAGAATTTCAGTAGAGTTGTATGGAAAGATACACTTTTGTAAGTGAGAACCTTTTTTCTCTGTGCCTGAAATATTTTCTGCCCCATTCCCTCTAGCACAAAGATCATAGGACTGGAGTAAGAACATTTGACTTCTGTTGCTTATAAACTGTGTGACTCTGGGCAACTTTTCTCATTTGTAACATTATGATGCCTATTATATTGCTTAAGAATTGCATTTAGCTGTAGGTAACAGACATTTGATATGGTAGCTTGAAAAACAAATTTATTTTTCTTCCTTGTAGATAAAGTTTATATCGATAGTCCACCATGCTACAGCTGTCATTGACCCCAGATTCTACTCTGTTTTCCCTGTTGGTGTGTGGTTTTCTACTTCAAGGTAGCCTCACAGACCAAAATGACTGCTTGAGCTCCAGCTGTCATGTCAACATTCCCAGCAAGAAGAAGGAAGGGCCCAAGGCCACGTCCTCCTAGCTGAGTAAGCTCCCTTTAAATAGCTTAAAAGAATTTTTCCGGAAGTTACACCCAACAACTTTGGCTTAAAGCTGATGGAGTGCTTTTTAGCTGCAGGTGCATATTTGAAATACATGAGGGCTTTAAAAAAGTGCCTATGCTTGGGCCTCACTGCAAACGAATTAAATCAGAATCTCCATGGTTAGGGTCAGGACTCAGTATTTAAAAATAATCCCAGGTGATCCAGTTGCAGAGCTGAGGCTGAGAATCACTGATCACTCTGGCAAGGGTGACTATATAATTGACAATCCACATGGCGACTCTGGAGAGTGAAAGAGGGACCACTGGCTTAAACCAAACCTGTCTTGGGCAAACCCAGAGGTACAGTGACCCAAATTAAAGTTTATCCTATCTGTCAGGTGTCTAGGCATGAAGTCTGCTACTGATCTGGGAGAGAAGAGAGAAGGGGAGGAGAGATACTGCTTAAAGGTGCTCAGGGTTCCCCTCTGGTCCTACTCAAGCTTTTGGGCAGGAGTCAGTGAGACAAATGTTGTACAATGAAATCTCTTTGTAAGATGCATCGTTTCAAAGATGTGTTTACAAATAAAATTACCATAATTTAGTAGAAATAAGTACCTTTGACTGCCAGAAGGGACACGGTTTGGATTCACTAGGTGTGTATTTGGTGAATTTAGTGCCCTCTGGTCACTTTCTTAACAGACGCTTAGTGGGAGACGGAGCCTCGTGGTGGTTTTAGAGTGTGGACTTCGGAGGCCGATAAAATCACCATGAGTTCGAACCCCAGCATCTTGCCAGCCCTGTCATTTGACCTCTCTAAACCTCTTCAAAGTCTCCATAATATTACTTAGCTCAAAGGGTTGCTATAAGGATTAAAGAAGTTAACATGTGGAAAGGATTCAATTTGGGGCCTGGCTTACAGAAAAAGTTCAGTAATTGGCCATTCTTTATTATTCATGAGATTACTTTGGGAGATTAAAAAAAGAGAAAAAGCTCAACTTTTCTGCCTTTTCCAGAGCCTGCAGTGTCAGGGGTGTTTTCATGCTGACACCGGCCCTGGGCTCTTTCTCCTTTCCCCTTGGGCTGGGAGGTGAACAGAGGAAAGACGAAAATGTGGATGCAAAATGTCTTTCCGCTCCCTGTGGCCCCCTGTTCTAACTGACCCCCCAGCAGGTCTGAGCTGAAATACCAGTGGGGCTCCCAGCCGACAAAAGATGCTAATCTTCAGAATTAAATTCATTATTTCAGCGACTTGATCCACACATTGGGAGATTTGTGCATTGGAAGTAACCTTTGCCTGTGGCGGTTTTGTCTCCAGTGATTCTTCCTTCCGGCCACTGTGTTCGAGGTGTAATCTCCCTTTCCATCCACTCAGTTGCCAACTTGTAAACTTTCTTCCCTGGGGCTCCCTCCTCTAATCTTGCCTTCTCTGTGTTTTGCTGTAGCCTTGTCTTCCTTTATTCATTCTGCATTGCTTTTATCTCCTTACCTTTCCTCCTGCTGAGTGTAAACAAACCTTAAGGCAAAAAAAAAAAAAAAAAAAAAAAAAAAAAAAGGGAAGCCAGGCAGGTTGCTGCTCCCTTGAAGGGGAAAAGTGTCTAAATTTTAGAGACAGTGCACTTTACTGTTGGCAGTCAAAATCTAGTCCTTTCTGCTTGTAGCATCCCTGCCTATCCCGTGCTAAGGTGTCTGGAAGAAGCAGGAAGGAATTCTGTGGGGAGGAGAGCTGCATTTAGAAACTACTTTTGAACACATTTTTGTTTGTTGATAGAAAACCACCACAGAGCCTAAGATTGTCTTCATAGAGACGACACTTGTAATTGGTCTGATTCTTCTGTGCAGGGGTTGGCAAAGTTTTTCTGTAAAGAACCAGCTAGTAAATATTTTACGCTCTGCAGGCCATACTCTCTGGAAACTATTCGACTTTGCTGGCAGGGGGCCAAAAGCAGCCTCAGACGATGGGAAAACAATAGGCGTGGCTGTGTACCAATAAAACTTTATTAAATCATTCCATATGATTTTCACAGGTCATGATATTCTCCTTTTGATTTTTTTTCCCCTCTAATTATTTGAAAATGTGAAAACCATTCTTAGCTCACAGGTTGGAAAGTAACAGTGGGTGAGATTTAGCCCTGAGGTTTTTAGACTCCTGCCCTAATGAATTGGAGAAAAGCACAATAATTGTACTTGTTCTGGGTTCCAGTCACTTCATTTGGAGTCTAGACTCAGCTTCCACATTAAAAAAAAAGTCTGGTTAAACGATACCACCTGCTGGAGAGGATGTGGGGCAACAGGAACTCTCGTTCATTGCTGCTGAGAATGCAAAATGGTACAGCCATTTAAGAAGATAGTTTGGCAGTTTCTTACAAAACTAACATATTCTTACCATACAATCCAGCAAATCATGGTCTTTGGTATTTTCTCAAATGATTTAAAGCCTTATAGCCACATAAAAACCTGAACACAATGATACCGCTTTATTTATATTGGCCAAAACTTAGAAGTGACCAAGATGTCCTTCAGTAGGTGAATGGATAAATTAACTGTGGTATATCCAGACAATGGAATATTATTTAGTACTAAAAAGGGGGAACTATCAAGCCATGAAAAGACATGGAGGAATATTAAATCCATTTTGCTATATGAAAGAAACCAATATGAAAAGACTACATATTGTATAATTCCAACTATATGACATTCTGGAAAAGGCAAAACTATGGTGACAGTAACAAGAATAGTGGTTGCGAGGGGTTAGAACAGAGGGAGGGATGAGTAGGTGGAGCACAGAGGATTTTTAGGGCAGAGAAATTATTCTGTATGATATTACAATGTTAGATACATGCCCTGGTACATTTATCAAAACCCATGGAATATATAATACCCAGAGTGAACCCTAATGTAAGCTATGGATTTGGGGTGGTTATGATATATCAGTGTAGGTTCATCGAATGTAACAAAGCTTCCACTCTGTTGATAGTAGGGGAGGCTGTGTGAGTGTGGTGGGGACAGGGAATATATAGGATCTCTCTATACTTTCTGCTCAGTTTTGCTGTGAACCTAAAACAGTTCTAAAAACTAGTCTATTTTAAAAAATTAGGTTAATGATATCTGCTCAGTCTAACTCATAGTGGTCCAGTGGTCCGATGAGTTAGTTGTAAAGCATTAAGTAAACAGGAATTTCCTGCCCCAGAGTTAGAAGTCAGCTCCCCTTCTTCCTTTTGAGACGTTCTGAGTAATAGGAGCCTGGAGATAGGTTTTCTGAATAAAACATTTCTGGGTACCTCTTAGAAATGCACAATGGTGGCATTAACTTCTGAGTTCTGGGAACTCAGGTGGGGCTGTTGACTCCTTAGTTCCTGCAGGTGGTCTCTCCATGTGGCTTGGGCTTCTTCCAGTATGGCTGCTGGGTTCCAAGAGGGAATGTCCCAAGACTTGTCATTAGAAAACCATCACCAAATGCAAAAACTTGATTCAGGTCATTCCACCCAGCCTTTCCCAAACATATGCATGACTCCAGAGTCCATTAACAAATCCAATACCAGTAAAATTAAGTGGTGTGGATGTCTGCAGACGCTCTTCGGGAAGTGCTAGTCTGAGGCATTTCATTAATGCTGTAGGAAATCTAAACACACGAGAAACCTACCTTCACAAAGCTTCAAATCTAGTAGAGAAAAAAGGCAAGGAGTTGTCCTATACTGACATTTGTTTTATTGCTATTTGCTATTACCTAACACGTTATATTTCATTAGAAAGCTATAAGCCATTGGCAAATTTAAGCCACTTTTTAATATTAGATTATTTCATTAATTTTTTTTCACAATTCATTTCAGTAGTAACAGATCATTGAAATGGAAAGGCAAGTTAATGGAGGAATTCTGCTTCAGCTGCAATATTTGGTTTTCTCCTTGCTCACTATGTAGAGAGAGATGTACATGAATTCTAGTTCTTGAGATAGCAGTACCCATTTCTGTGGATTAATTTAATTTATTGGTGAAGGTATGACTTGTTAGCTTCTTTGGGGTTGTTAGGGAGAATAATCCCACTATCCTAAAATAGTTTCTGAGCTGCACACTCTGCAGGGTGCTCTGTGGAGTTGCCCACAGCAAGAAGCAATTTGGTTGACCTCTCCTGCACAGTACACCCGATTTTCTGGTCCAAACATAGCACGATGTTTCTGAGGCCCTGAGCAATGAGTGCATATCTCTTCAAGATGTGCCCCACCCCCAAAGTGAAACTTACATGCCCTGTGTGGCTTACATTTTAAGCAGGTCACTCCAAATGCATCCTCCAGTGTGAAGAAAACTGTCCTGCTCTTGAATATGACATGATAGAAGAACAGAAATTTAATGTCATTTATACTAGTAGGCAGATGATCCATAGTGATAGAATATTGTCAAGGCCTCGAGAATAAATGATTTATTTTCCCATCAGAGCTGGCAACAATAGTGTCTGTACTTTTAATAGCACGTTATAGGGTACATTGCTCCTTTAACTGTTTAAGAATTGGGCAACTTCATCAGGAAAAAAATTTTTTGCACCTGAAGAGCCCAGGGATGTTGAAGAACATGCCCTGAAGGAGGTGGAGCTGGGATTTAAACTCCACTCTTGATTCTAGGTTCTTTCAACTCCATTTGCTACCTTCTCTGAGACAGACATCCTGTAGTTGGACAGGTAGCAATGAACTTATCAACACCGCACATTTAAATGACATCTATGATGCCTACCACATAGGCTCACCTAATAGTTAATATTCTTTTCCCCTGTAGTCTTGCAACTTGGTCTTGGAAAATCCAGAGCTCTTAAAAAAGCCATCATTAGAAAATATTTCAAAAACATTCCAGAGTAGAAAGACGAGTGTAACCACTCCCTGTGATCCAGTGTCCCAGTTTTAATGATCAGCAGCACATGGACAAGCTTCTATCAACTGTTCCCCCCCACCTCAACTGGATTAATTTGAAAATCCTAGACAGCATATCATTTCCTCTGTAAATACTTAAGGCTACATTTCTAAGAGATAAAGTCTTCTGATTTTTTTTTTTTTTTTTGCTGCATAACAAATCACATTTAAACTTAATATCTTACTGTCTTAAAACAATAGTTGATTGTTCTCTGTCGTGAGTTTGTGGGCTGATTGGGTTCAGCCAGGCAGTCTTCATTGGCGTCTCTAATGCTACTATAATCAGATTTCAGGTGGAGCTGAAGATACGACTGGGCTGGATATGCAGGATGGCTCACTCATATGATTGTCTGTTGGGAACTCAGGTGGGGCTGTTGACCCTTCAGTTCCTTTAGATGGTCTCTCCACGTGGCTTGGGCTTCTCCTAGCATGCCTGCTGGGTTCCAAGGAGGAATGTCTCAGGAGTGAGAGTGCCAGGTCACTTGGGTAGAAGCTGTAAGTCTTCTTATGACCTAGTCTCAGAGCTTACAGCCATTGCTTCCATCATTCCATTGGAGCAGGGAGCCACTAGGGCCATCCCAGAGTCAGTGGAGGGGAATTAGACACTACTTCTCAATGGGAGGAGCCACTAAAAAATTGAGAACCATTCCTGAACATCACATATATCCAGTTAGTGTTCAAATTGCTCCATCAAACCTACTGGTATTTTACATTTGGTTTGTCCAAATCAGGCTTATTTGGGAATATGACTTTTAGTTTCTTTTGATCTAAGATGCTCCCTCCCTTTTTACTCTTTGCTTGAAATCTATTTGTTGAAGGAGCAGGTCATTTGTCCTATTGAAGTGACCACAGTCTGGATTTTGCTGCTTGCATCCGTGATGTTTCTCTGCCTCTTTTATTTTTCTCTTGGAAAGTGTTATATCCAGAAGTTTGGTCAAGTTCGGATTTATAGTTTTGGTAGGTGGTGATGTGATTCTTACCGCCTCACATCAGAAGGCGCAGCACTGGTTTGTCTCTCTCTGGTGATGTTAAAACTGACTTGTGGGTTCAGGTGTTAAGTCCGAGCACCTTACTCCAGTCGAGCCTTTTAAGAAAAAGCTTTTAAATTGTTGCCTCCTGTTTTGCAGGCTCAGGAAATGGAATGTCTCGATTTCCATATCTGTGTCTGCATTTGCCATGTGCTAACCATGAGCCAGACATCGTATCAGTTACTTTCCATGAATCAACTGATTTATTTCTCATACCAGTCCTATAAAAGAGGTATTTACGATCGTCCCCATTTTCCAGAGAAGGAAACTGAGGCAATACCCCCCAGTGCCTGACATCCGGAGAGTAAATGCCTTCTGATGAATTTGCATCCACAAAAGGGATTAATTCTCATTTTCAGGACTCCTGGGGGGAACCAACCCATGAGAAAGAGAACGAGGTGAAAAGGAGGACAAAATGAGGGGTTCACACATTTTGTTGCCTCTTTTTAAAATCCAGAGTCACTAGACTGAATTCCAAGGCTTGTGAGGCAGATTCTGCCCCAGCTTCCCGACTTCTTTAACACTAACATCCCCTGTTTGCATTATCCGTCATGCACTAGGGTCGGTGGGGTGTGGCCTGCTCTTTCCGTGAAGGATGCTCGGTGACACCCCCTGGCTTACTTACATTTGTGCTCCTTGCTTTACCCAGGCCCTGGGTGCCTGCAGGAGGCTCAGAAACGACAATTTTATTTTAAAGAAAATATTTTCAAATGCAATTTGCAGTTTATACATGAAGAGTAATGAGCAAAATGGATGCAGCTGTCTTTTAAATTAACCCTGAAGGGCCATCCAGTTTGCCTCCCTACTGGAGTGATAATGTAGGCGAGCTTTTGTGCCTTTCATCGGGACTTTGGAGCCTTCCAGAGCCTCAGAGGGTGTGGAGTTGGGCTGAAAGACAGGTGCAGGCCTGGGGATGCCCTGTATCTAGGGCTGCTATAGCTGGGGAAAAAAAAAATTGCCTCGAAAGAATAGAAACCATAAGCACAAAGCAATGAGGCTGCGTGAGAATGAACCACAAGGGCTGGACGGTGGAGCCTTGTGGGGCACAGTCAGGTAGCAGAAATACTTCCCTTTCTCCAAGGAACCTTTCTGAAGGACACAGCAGAGCTTCTTGCATCTGCGTGGTGCTATTTGGAGCCGTCTTGGTGGGAATGCCCAGTCTCACGTGGTCCAGAGTGGCTTCCATGTCCTTTCAACAAGGCTGTTCTCCACTGTCTCAAGCAGGTAGTCCTGCCCTGTTGCGGGCTGAATGGAGCCAGCTCTGTCCTCCCTGGAGGACTTAACATTCTGGAGACCCTGACCCTCCCCTGTGTGCCTGTGTGCACCCAGCTGTGTGGGTCTCTAGGCTTGTGGGCGTTGCACGTTGATGAAGCCAGTTTCTTAACACTGCTTGAAAGGGGAGACTAGTTCCAGTTTAGAAGATACAGTTTCTTGGCATTCCTAGCATTGCTGTTGGTGATTTTAAAGGACACTGAGTGACTTAAATCAGGGTACGTTCACACCCTATTATAAGGACAGGGAGATAAGTGCACATGCACACCCAGCCACAGTTTAATTTTTTGACATCCTGATATCCCCCGAGCAGACACAGTGATGGTGTGTATGACTCAGGGAAAGGACAGACGCCTCAGGTGTAACCCAGGGACACAGATTCCCAAGAAGTTCCCAGGGTCCGATGAAGGAGATAGGATTCACTTGGAGGCATATAGTGGCTTTATTCACCTGCAGCCTAATTTTTTTTGTGGGGTGAAGGCTGAGGCTGTTGTGCGGAGACTTCAAGTTAACTTGAAAAAATTAACCACTCAGGGCCAGGGCATTTTTAATGACCAAACAGTTGTCTCATTAAGAACACGATGACATTTTATGTAAAGCACTGTGGTGGTCACTTATCTTTAAAATACTTTTCTGTGGCATGTACCTTTCCCCTGGACAAAGAACCCTTGAAAAGCATTTCCTTGCCTGGTGTCTTGTGACTTGGGAATAGAGGCTTGTACCGTGTATGAGGACAGCAGGGAGGAAAAGGAAGGAAGGAAGGAAGGAGCAAAGGAAAGAGGGAAGGAAGAAAGGAAGGGAAGAAGGGAGGGGAGGAAGAAAAGGAAACATGCAGAAACCTTGTAATAACCCTAAGACTGGGCCGTTCATTAGAGTGGAGTTGAATAAACCATTATTGAAAGATTTGTTTTTATTATTATTATTATTAATTTACCTAAACTAAGGGTATTGGCCACACTGGCTGGTTGGAGGCCACCATTAGGTCCGTTTCCACCCATCTCAGGGTGGTGATGCGAATTCTCAGGCGGGCAGAATCCTAAGCCATGATGTCATGAGAGTTTCTACCTCATGCTTGTATGTCGTTCACACAAGTGGAGCATCATGGGAGCCGGACTCGATTGATGTCCCCTCCAAGAATAGCACTGATTACAGAACAGATTTTCCCATAGACAGAGCCATTTTTAATTCACTGCCTACCACAGCTGCCAGCCTGCAGAGATAATTCCTTCCAGCAGAATAGCTCTAGATTATTACAGGGAAATCAGATTTGCATAAAAGCACACTCTCTCTTCTCTCTCTCTGTCTTCCTCTCTAAGTTACTAAACGGATACTGTCAATTACTTTTGTTGGGAGAGCTTTTTGGTGGGGAGGGGAAATACATTGTTTTCTGGGAACATGCCACATAAAAACTTTCTACACAACTTTAAAAGATTTGAGGACTGTCATTTATGGCGTGACATTTCACCTTTGAGAGATGCTTCACCATTTTCAGAGTGCTTTTCTGTTCAACAAACTTTTAATCTATATTTTATTTTATTTTATTTTGATGGAGCACAGGCCCTGGAGACATAAAGATGAATGGCCCTTGCTTTTGAAAGCTTACTTTATTTGATTCATGGGGAAAATTACTTGTAATAAACAAGACAGACATCATTAGGTCCATTTTGCAGATAAGGAAACTGAGGCCCAGAGACATTTCAGTGACCTTTTGAAAATGTGTTTAACTGGGAAGTGAAGGATTGAGAACAGGGCCTCAGGGTGTCATCTGGGCTTTTTGTGGGGTACTGTGATGTCATGCAGGAGGGGAAAGGTCACAGTTGCAAATTGGCAGCTTGCATGTGCTTGGCCATAAATTTGACATTGAAAAATCAGAACATTTTACCCTCACCCTGAAAAAGAAAGGACCTCTGGCTTCTTTTTAAAAAAATACCATAAAATCTGGCAACCCAAGCCAGTGTCCCATCAAGGTAAGGCTACTCCATCAGACTTTGGCACGGCCCACATCCTCATGACCAAATCACTCATTTAAGTTGCCAGCTTTGGGCCCAGAAAGCTTTGAGTTGCCCTCCCTGCTGAATCTGGGAGAGACGAGGGATTTGGGTGCTTCCCTGCCCTGGGAGTAGCATTCTTGAATCTGTTTTTAAAATAATCTTTTCATTTTTCCATTGCCGTGATTTTTCAGTGTTAAAAAAATGTTGGCAATTTTTCAGTTTTTCGCAAAAAGATGGTCTCCTGTAGGTCTCCAATCCTGATGACTTAGGACCTGGAGACTTAGATTTTTACTTTACTAGCCACTGTAGGCCGATATTCTACTTGTGTTCTTAAAAAGGCTTTCAAGGCTATTAGTTTATTCAGTTATGTTCTATTTTCTGATCTGTTTTAAGCCACTTTTGCAGGGAGGGTAATGAATATGAAGGTAGAAATCTAGCCAGCATTTACTTTTGCATTTCGGCTTTAATTTTCTGATTTTATTGGGCAAATTTCTGTGCTGAATATAGGTTCTTATTAGGAAAATGAGGATAAGGCTACTGTAAGAAATAGAGATGATTGTGGTGTTGAAAACTTCTTAGATATAAGGTGTTGCTAAATTCTAATTTACTGCAGAAGCTTAATTAAATCATTTGATTTAACCATGGAAGTTACAGGTTAGACAGATCACCCAGCAATCTAAAAACAGCTCTGGCACATGAGACCTTCTGGGCAGGGATGTATGCAGCAGGCTGTATTTATGCAGTGGGTTCTGAGCCCCACCCCTAGTATTCCTCTTCCTGGTGTGAAGCTGTCACTTTTTTGTTCCATCAGCACTGAGGTGACAATCTGTCGAGGGTCCCGCATTGGGTGGAAGGTTGTTTTGGTGCCCTTTGCATAATTTTGCAACTCTGCAGTTCCAAATCTGAGAATGCTGTTCACCACCCACCTCCTGAGAAGGTGGCAGCGTGCACGCAGTAAGATTTGATTTCAAAGCCAGCGACAACTCTCTTGTCCCTCAAATACACCCTTTTATTTTTCCCTCAGAGCTTGAAACTCCGCTTAAGTTGTGCAGTTTTGGCTTTAGGCTTTGATTCTGTGTTAAAATCAGTTATCAACCTTTTCAAGTGCAGAGTTTGCCAAACACATTCATACACCTTATCCATTTGATTTTCACAATAGCCCTGTGAGGTAGGAGAGTGGCATGTCTCCTTCTGGGAAAAGAAATACAGAGGAAAGACTATGATTTGGGAGCTAGAGATGCTGGGTTTGAGTCCCAGCTGTAACTCATTCACTATGTGACCTTGAATAGGGGTGCAACCTCTCTGAACTTAATTTTTCTCCCTGCATACAGGGGATTAAAATTTTACTTTACAGAGTGGTTATAAGGACTAGAGAGAATATTTTCATTCATTCATTCAGTCAGTCATTCATCCAATCACCCATTCATCATTTATTTACTCTACAAATATTTTTTCAGTCCCTACCAAGAGCCAGGCACTGCACTGGCTCTGAGGATACATTAGTAAATGTGACAGACCCTGTTCCTGCCCTCATGGGGCTTACAGTCTAACACTGAGCACAGTGTAGAGCTTGCAGGACTTCTCAATCCATTGTGGTTGTTACAAATGATTGACCCAAAGTTACTCGGTGAGTGCAGAGCAAGGGGGAGTGGAACTCAGATTTCGGTGTCTTTGGCTCCAAAGTCTTTGACCAGAGGGCTGTGTCACCAGTCCTCCAGGAAAGAGAAGCTTGTTGTGATCACAGCCTAGGCCACTTTACCGCATTCATCATGGCTGGTGCGCACTGTTGGAGCGGTGTCTTAGTCTGTCACAGAACACCATTAGACTGGGTGTTTTAAACATCAGACATTTATTTCTCCCAGTTCTGGGGGCTGGGAAGTCCAAGATCAAGGCACTGGCAGACTGTGTGTTTGGTAAGAGCCCACTTCCTAGTTCCAAGACAGACTTTCCAGCTGAGTCCACACATGGCAGAAGGGATGAGGGAGCTCCCTGAGGTCTCCTATACCTTATTCATGAGAGTCCCACCCTATGACCTCCCAAAGGTCCACCTCCTAATACCATCAGGTTTCAGTGTATGAATTGGGCGTGGGAGGGTGGTAGTCACAAACATTCAGTCTACAGCAGAGAGTGTGGTTAGATGGATTATGACCAGGCTCTGGGCTTAGCCTGGCTCTGCTGTCTAACTGGGTGCCCTGAGGCAATTTACCTGACCTCATGAATCCTCAAGTTCCTCGTGTGCAGAGGGCAATGGGGTGGCACCTGCCTCTGCAGGTTGCCATGGGAATCAGATGAAGTTCCTTTGAAGTGCCCAGCATGGTACCTGGTATCTGGAAGTGTCTTTTACTGTTGGTTGGGCTCTCAAACAGCACATGCATTGGTGGGGAGACATATCCCCTTCTACTTCTCACCATTGGCTGCATCCGTGGCCAGGGAATCTGAACACAGCAGCAGTTGCTGAGTGCGAGAGGCTTGTGGCTTCTCTCTCTCCACCTCTCAGCCGTTTGTCCACATCCCCCATTTCAAAACTGCTAGGCTGAGGCAGGTCAAGAGTGGGGCGGGCCAGGAGGACTGACCTCCCCTTGGTCTAGTCTTTTCCCACTCCACCAAATAGAATTCTTTTTAAAAATTTTCCAATGCATTTATTTTTGTTTTTGTTTTTTGCAATGTTGTGTTAGTTTCTGGTATACAGCATAGCAATTTAGTTATACATATATATATTCCTCTTCATATTCGTTTTCATTATAGGCTATTACAAGTTATTGAATATGGTTCCCTGTGCTCTACAGTAGGACCCTGTGGACTCTCTACCTTATATATGGTAGTTAGTACCTGCAAATCTGGCAGTCCCGCCCTTGCCTGCGGCAGAGGGAGACTACTTACTTATGAAGGAGAGGCTTCAGAGCTGCCAGGGAGAGGGTTTGTGTGTCATGTTTCTGCTTTCTGTTGAGTGTCTCAAGTTGGACTTGCCTGGGTTCAAGTCCCAGCTCTGCTTCTTATGAGCTAAGACATTTGACTGCTGTGAACCCGAGATTCTTCATCTGGAAGGTAGGGATAGTAATAGCTAAGACTTACATAACATTTACTGTGTTCCGGGCACATATACCAATTCAGCTGTGGCCACCTCAGCTCTGTGGCTTGGCTGTGATTGTCGTGCCTGTTTGAAGGCTGGGACGCTGAGTCTTAGATTAACCAGCTTTGCTCAAGGTAAATGACAAAGCTGGGATTCCAGCCCAGGCAGACAGATCCCAGAGATCTGTGCTTTTAATCATTCTACCGACTCCTTCCCTGATGGGGCGGGATAATAGCATCAAACTTGGCACATAGTATGTGCTTCATAAATATGTATTTTTTCAAATGGAAAATTTTAATTTGTGCTATCAAGTATGTACTCCTGTCTTTAGAATTTCTTCCTATCACTTAAGCTTGGAAATCCATCACCCTTTTCAATTCCAGATATATATTAAAATTTTTTTCCTAATGTTTTAATTGCTTGAATTTTTATATTTATTTTAGCCATAAAAAAGATATTAAATTTTTAATTGTTTATTTGCTACTTTATAGTAAGAACACTTCATTTAGGATCTACCCACTTAACAAACTTTTTTTTTTTAAGTTGTCTTTATTATTATTTTTTTAATGGAGGTACTGGGAATTGGACGCAGGACCTTGTGCATGCTAAGCGTGCTTTCTACCACTGAGCTATACCCTCTCCACTTAACAAACTTTTAAGTGTGTAATATGTTATGCTTGACTGTGGGTCCAGTGCTAGAGAGGAGATCTCTAGAGCTTAGTCATCTTGCTTGACTGAAACTTTATGCCTAGTGATTAGTAACTCCCCACTGCCCCCTCCCCAGCCCCTGGTAACAGAAAGTGCAGAGCAAATAATAACCTTCATTCTCAGCTCTGAAGATGAGTGTGGATCTCCCTTTCTGCAGCGGTAAGCAGCAGGGCCTGAGAGCACTGGTTGTGGGGAGATCTTCAGAGATCTCAGACTCATGAGTACACATGTCCATCTTGGCCTCATGCTAGAAATTTGAAACCTTAGGCTTATGAGTTGCCCTCATGAGACTGTGATACCCTCGTGGCAATACTAACCTTTACTGTAAATATGGAATATTTATTAATTTCCTGCTTACACCTGATGCCTTTTCAGATGCTCTAGATATAGGTAAACAGCCTTGACCCATGCCCCTCTGTCTGCAGTTTTAAGTCCAAAACAAAGAATGCTCCACTTGTTCTGCATTGATTTCAGTGTTCAGTCACTTGGCATATCTACCTCACATTTTACATAGATGCTTTTAAAGATCATTTATCATCATCATCATCCTCCCCACCGTCGTCGTAACATGTTAGCTCTTACTATGTGCTAAGTCTGATGTGCTTTGCCTGAATCAATCATCTCATTTAATTCTCACATTAGAACATAAAATGAAGATTTCTGTAAATTAGCCACCTACAAATTAAGGCACATGTTGTGGAAATATCATTGCTTAGCAATAGTTACAACTGAGGGAAAGGGGAAGATGGATTTTAGCTTTTTGAATATTTAAGGATTGCTCCATGGAATATTTGAAGATACTCCTTTTGTATAAACGTGTCTATGCTTAGACTAATAGGATATGAAAAATGTCAGATTATTGAAACTCTGCTAGTGCCCACTTCCAAAATATTGCCTAGTGGGCATGAATATTTTTATTTGGTTAATATAGTTATTTAATGAGCACCTACTATGTTCTGGCACCTTGATATTCTCCTATACCCTGCTTTCTCTGGTCACCTGTGGAAGTTCTTGACTTATATATAATGTCCTTTCACTTTGGTAGTGAATTAAGAGTTAGTTTCAGTCTCATTGGGGTGCAGGGATTTTTCTTGGAGTTGCCTCTCAATGCCAAAAAATTTTTATGAACTTCCCCTGTCAGGGAAGTTTTCAGAAAGTCAATAGGTGAGACTCTCCCCATTTTATAAGGATAGGTTCTTTAGTACTTAATTTTTTTTTTTATTGTAAAAGAAATATCATTCCAAGTTTCCACTTCTAGCCATATGATGGGTAGACCAGATACTCTAATAAATCTTCCTGCTCAGATAACCTAAGAATGCTGGGTAAAGTCTAACTAACATTTTAAAATGATATCTGCAAAAAAGGGGTAACAGTTTCCAGGGTATCATGGGAAGTGGGTGTGATGGATAAGCTGAGACTTTGCCCTGAGGGTGTTTGCTAAGGGCAGAAAATTAGATTCTTTGACTACTGTGCTGGGGACCAGAAACTGGTCTTTGGGCCTGTGCAATTTGGGAAGTTGCAACTGAGACCCTACTGTAAAGCTGGGGCGCTCAAAGGACTACACCTTCCATGAAAAAGTGAGTTAGTGAGGGAGAGTGTAGCTTGGTGGTAGAGTGCATGCCTAGCATGAATGAGGTCCTGGGTTCAATCTCCAGTTCCTCTGTTAAATAAACAATAAATAAATCTAAATATCCCTTCCCCCTGCAAAAAAAAAAAAAAAGTGCTAAAAATTAAAAAAAGTGAATTAGGGAAAACTCCCTTCCTTTTGTCTAAGAGAGATATGTTAGACTTAGCTCTCACTAGGGGAAAAATGTCTTCTTCCCCAAATTTTAACAACAGCCCTGCCCTCCTTTGGTGTTGGGGTTGAATTTATACTCCCTGAGCAATCTGGATGAGATCTTAACTTTAGAGGTCCTGGATTGGTGGTGCTCAGAGTGCCTGGAAGATATGGATGCAAATGCTTGCTGGAGAAATGCACCTTTATCCTAGACCTTACAGCATCTCCATAGTTTCAGATTAGTCTCATGTGATCTCACAATCTGGAATCACAAACACATGAAGAATTTAGTTGTTATGTATGTAAGAGTCAAGGGAAACAACAGATAGCAGAATGAGATTCTTAAGTACTTCAAGCATTGAAGTTATGGTAATACTTCATAAAATAAGAGAAAAATGTTCAGTGAAATAGTAGAACTGAAAACATGAGCAGAAGAATTGACTAATCCCAAATAACATACAATTGTCCCCCCTCATCCATGGGGGATACATTCCAAGACCCCCAGTGAATGCCTGCAGCTGCAGATAGTACTGAACCCTAAATATACTATGTTTTCTTCTGACACTGATGAGCGGGTGTCATATGCAGTGCAGATATGCTGGACAAAGGGATGATTCACATTCTGAGCAGGACGGGGCTGGATGGTGCAAGAGTCCATCTTGTTACTCAGAAAGGCGTGTAGTTTTAAAACTTATGAATTGTTGATCTCTGAAATTTTCATTTAATTTTTTTGAACCACGTTTGACAGCTGGAAACTAACACCACAGAGAGTGAAACTGCAGATAAGGACAGACTACTGCATGTCCCAAATGTTTATTGAAAAGCCTAGAAAGATTCAAAAAGACCCAAGGAGAACATCTAGAAATAAAAACAGAATTATTGAAATTAAAAGTAAAGCATGCTTTTTGTAAGAAATTTGGAAAGAACACAAGAGCCCCCATAAATTGACCATCATTCTATCACAAGGGACAAGCAGTATTAATACTGTTTATGTAATTCATTCAAGTCCTTTTTCCTGTGCATTTTTGCAAAGTAGACATCATATTCCATATGAGTATAATTGGATGCTATCATTTTCTTTCTATATAATATGCATTTTCCAATCATGCTGTATAATATATGTGAATAAAGAAATTCCATAAAGTAAATGTCCCCCTATAATTGGATTTATTTATTTATTTATTTGCAAAGAACATCTTGGCAGAAGCTGCCAGGCCTTCTTAATGCTTAGGCTAGAAATTGGCACAGTGTCACTTTCTCCACATTCTACTTGTTTAAGTCAGTCATATGACAAGTTCAGATTCAATGTGGGGAGAGTCTATATAAGGGTATGGATAATGGAGGCATGGTTCTTAGGGAGCTAGCTTCCACAGAATAATGTTTTTGTTTTCCTTTTTGTTACAATGGTAGTATGTTACACACTGTTCTGCATCTTACTTTTTTCAATCCAATATTTTGTAGTATGCTCAGTATTAATACATATATTATTTGGAATTAGGATTGGCTGCAATAAAACTCCAAATAATAGTGGCTTAAACAAAATAGAAGTTTGTCTTCTGAATTTAAGAAATTTGGAAGTGGTTGATCCAGCTCTTCCTGTTTTGTTATCCTACCACATGTGACTTCCATTCTCAAACCACCTCAATATCTAAAATGGCTGCTGGAGTTCCAGCTATCCAGCTGCATTCCAGCCAGTAAGAGAGAAGGAGAAAGAGGGGAAGAGAGTATGTCTTTAAATGTACTACCTGGAATTTGTATCGATCATTCCCATTTACATTTCTTAGGCTAGAATATATTTACAGGACTATACCTAGCTGCAAGGGAGGCTAAGAACTATAATCTTTATTACAAATAGACATGTGCCAGCTATAGACCTGGGAATCCCATTCTTAAAGAGGAAGAGAAGAATCGATATCAGAGGACTATTGTACATTAAGAATTTCCTGATGTTTTGTATATATGAGTCCATATAAGAGTCCAAAATGGTATTTTCTGCTATATTGCTTTCAGAATGATTGTACCAATTACAGTGTACTGAAATGCCTGTCTTAAGTCACCCTCATCAGCATTGGGTATAATGGACTTTGTAATATTGGCAGTCAGTTGAGATTATGTCATGTTTTAATTTACTCTTCTTTGATTACTAGTGTGGATTGACATTTTATTCTATTGTTTATTAGCCATTTATATTTTATCGTCCCTGAACTTTTTCTTCATGTCCCTAGTACATGGAGTGATTTGGCTTGTTTTTCTTAACTGTTTATTAATCATTTATGTTAAGGTTATTGACCCTTTATCATGTTAATTATGAAGCAGAATTAATGTTTCTGAAGTCCTGGAATAGAGGATATTTGAGAGTACCATTTTGTAACTGTGGTGGAGAGGGAAGAGCTCTCTTCGTACTATAGGGAACTGTGATTTGCACAAGTTCCATGTTTGAGTTAGTATCATTCTTCTGTAGTGTTTTCATGGCAGAAATTAGAGTATTTTTCTATGAAGGAACCAGAAGAACCAGAAACGACATGGAGAGAGTTCCAAGCACGAGCTGTGGGGATCAACGCCATGCTCGTTGACCTCTAAAGCGATTGCCAGGGCTTCCTGAATCCTGCTTTGTCAGGACTCAGAGTTAAAAATACGAGACTTAAACTAAGATACATAGTCTCTTGGTGTTTCAAGGTAGAGAAGGCTGTAATGACACCACCTATCCATTAGAGGGCGCGCTACAGACAGCCATCTCCGTTGCGAGCATTTTGTAAACACTGTCTCTCTTAACCTGCACAGGCACTCAACACATAGTAAGAATGCTATCAGAGTTCTTTAGCACTAGACTATAAAGTTCATGAGTCAACAACTCTTAAAGAGGGATCTGGCCTTAGCGATTACTAGATCAAACCCCTCACCTAACAGGGGAAGCAGCTTGCCTAACATTTTCCAGCTTGTTAGCTGTGGAAGCAAATCTAGAGCCCATGTCTAGAACTTTCATGTAAGCTACCACGTTCTCCGTGCCTACCTGCCTCTGAGCCTTCACCATCGTCCTGCACCTGCCCTAAGGCTTTGGAATGCACACTCCTGGAGAAGTCAGCCTTGCCGGATCTCCCAGGAATTCCAAGCGTGGCTGCTTACTAGGGCACCCTGCCCCCTTGTGGCTGTACCTGAGAACAGCACTCTCCTGCACCCTGGTGACCAAGGTCCGGGGTCTGCCCAGCTCAGCCCCAGGAAGTGCGGGGACAATGAAACCTTGAGGCTCCCAGAGACTTGTTTCATCTCAGAGACACTGAGAAGAGGTCAGCAGGAGATGTAGGGCTAACGTGAGAGCTTGGAGGACTGGTGAAGAACAAGTCCCAAACCAAAAATGAGAACATAGAATGTAGAGGAAGAGCAAAATGGTGTTGTCACTTAAAAAAAAATGTTTTTATGATGTGATGAAGTGAGTGGGAGGAGCAGCACCTTTGGAGCCAGATTCGGGCTTCCATCCTCATGGCTTAACACTGTGTGACCTTGGGGAAGTCCCATGGTGACCTCTCAATTTCCTCTTCCATGAATTGCAACAATGATGCCTGTCCTATTGAAAGCCCAGGCGTGGTACGAGACTCAGACTGTGTTGCAGTTTGAAAGCACCTAGTAAAGTGATGCACAAACTAAGGAGCTGACAACAGAACAGCTTGCTCTTCCCAGGAGTTGCACTGGAGTGGGTCAGTCCCCATTTTCTCTTCAGGATGATGCACATTGACAGACTTCTTAGTGTTTGGGAGGCGCATTGGAACGGAAAATTACAAGGACCTGGAATCTGGGGTTGTTAACTGATCAACTCAAAGGAACCCACCTCTGTGGGGCCCAATGCTGTTTGTAACTGACCAGTCCTCATAAATACTACCCTATTTAAGTGAGAATCAATAAAACATGCATTGGTGATCTAAAACCAGTCGGCACTGTGGTTTTTTGGGTCTAAATAAGTAAAAGAGGAAACAAATTTCACTAACTATATTACAGTGATAATAATAGTTACAATGATAATTAGCTTTCATTAAAAATCAGTTCTCACAAATACTACTAGAGCTGATCAAAGAATTCAGCAAGGTAGCGGGTTACAAGATTAATGTTCAAATATCAGTTGCATTTCTTTATACTAACAATGAATCAACAGAAAAAGAAAGTAAAGAAACAATCCCCCTTAAAATAGTACCCAAAGTAATAAAATATCTAGGAATAAATCTAACCAAAGAGGTGAAAGAATTATACATAGAAAACTATGAACCATTGATGAAGGAAATTAAAGAAGACTTTAAAAAATGTAAAGATATCCCATGCTCTTGGATTGGAAAAATCAATATTGTTAAAATGGTCACACTGCCCAAGGCAAGCTACAGATTTAATGCAATCCCTATCCAATTACCCAGGACATATTTCACAGAACTAGAACAAATCATAATAAAATTTATATGGAACCATCAGAGACCTAGAATTGTCAAGGCATTGCTGAAGAGAAAGACAGAGGCTGGAGGAATAACTCTCCCAGACTTCAGACAATACTATAGAGCTACAGTCATCAAGACAGCATGATATTGGTACAAAAACAGACATATAGACCAATGGAACAGAATAGAGAGCCCAGAAATGAACCCACAAACTTTTGGTCAACTAATCTTCGATAAAGGAGGCAAGAATATACAATGGAATAAAGACAGTCTCTTCAGCAAATGGTGTTGGGAAAACTGGACAGCAGCATGTAAAGCAGTGAAGCTAGAACACTCACTTACACCATACACAAAAATAAACTCAAAATGGATTAAAGACTTAAACATAAGACAAGATACAATAAACCTCCTAGAAGAAAATATAGGCAAAACATTATTTGACATACATCTCAAAAATGTTCTCCTAGAACAGTCTACTCAAGCAATAGAAATAAAAGCAAGAATAAACAAATGGGACCTAATGAAACTTACAAGCTTCTGCACAGCAAAGGAAACCAAAGTAAAAAAGACAACCTACGGAATGGGAGAAAATTTTTGCAAGTGAAATTGACAAAGGCTTGATCTCCAGAATATATAAGCAGCTCATATGACTTAATAAGAAAAAAACAAACAACCCAATCCAAAAATGGGCAGAAGAACTAAAACAAGCAATTCTCCAAGGAAGACATACAAATCATCAATGAAAAAATGCTCAGTATCACTAATTATCAGAGAAATGCAAATCAAAACTACAATGAGATATCACCTCACACCAGTCAGAATGGCCATCATTCAAAAATCCACAAATGACAAATGCTGGAGAGGCTGTGGAGAAAGGGGAACCCTCCTACGCTGCTGGTGGAAATGCAGTTTGGTGCAGCCACTATGGAAAACAGTGTGGAGATTCCTCAAAAGACTAGGAATAGACTTTCCATATGACCCAGGAATCCCACTCCTGGGCATATATTCAGAAGGAACCCTACTTCAAAAAGACACCTGCACCCCAATGTTCATTGCAGCACTATTTACAATAGCCAAGACATAGAAACAGCCTAAATATCCATCAACAGATGACTGGATAAAGAAGTAGTGGTATATTTATACAATGGAATACTATTCAGCCAAAAAAAAACAGACAACATAACACCATTTGCAGCAACATGGATGGTCCTGGAGAATGTCATTCTAAGTGAAGTGAGCCAGAAAGAGAAAGAAAAATACCATATGAGATCGCTCATATGTGGAACCTAAAAACAAACAAACAAACAAAGCATAAATACAAAACAGAAATAGACTCGTAGACATAGAATACAAACTTGTGGTTGCCAAGGGGGCGGAGGGTGGGAAGGGATAGACTGGGATTTCAAAATTGTAGAATAGATAAACAAGATTATACTGTATAGCACAGGGGAATATATACAAGATCTTATGGTAGCTCACAGAGAAAAAAAAATGTGACAATGAATATACATATGTTCATGTATAACTGAAAAATTGTGCTCTACACTGGAATTTGACACAACATTGTAAAATGATTATAAGTAATAAAAAATGTTAAAAAAATCAGTTCTGACAAATCTGGGCAGGGTTCTTATTTTAAGTTTTCCACTGGGAGTACATGTTTAAATATTGAAAATACAAAGCGTATTTGACAGATGAACCAATGGAAGCTTTCAGAGTTTGTTACTTATTTAGTGTGCTACTTCTAGTAAGTGACAGAAGCAGGACTTGAACCCAGGGTCTTCCCGGCTCTGCTCTGAATCACTGTTCTGTATTGCCTTGTCTCAAAAGGATGACAATTTACTGTTCTAGTTACATCACGTAGGACATTGGACCAGATATGCTTTTTTCATTGTTTTCTGAAAACCAATTAACTTCCAAGCTCTGAATTATTTGCTTTTAAGCAATAGTGATTAATAACGTGTCTCATTGATTCCCAAACAAGCATTTCCCCCACATTTTAACATCTCTGAAACTGGATGCTTCTTACAAGTGAGGGTGTATCATCATTTAATTGGCAGCATTTTTCTTCCTTAGTGGCACATAAAATAATGGTGCATCTCACAATTGACAGTATCTTGGATTTGATGAAATGCAGTAATGACTTAGTTCATATACAGAGTAGGGCAGAATGGAGAAACATAGATAACCTCGGGGTGTCCTGGGGTTGGGTACCACAGGGAACAACATTATCTCTTTTCTATCCTTTCACCTGTGATTCTGCTTAACACCCTTGGCTTCTCTCAAATGAGCTGATAGCTCAGTTTTTCATCTCTTCTCCATCCAGTTGGCTTTTGTACCACAATCAGCGTTTTCTTCTTAATGAACTACCTACTTGTAATGATTTCCCAGCACCTCACATGAAGGCCAGAGACAACCCTTCAGAGTCCCCCCCGAGTCTTAAATCTGCTTCCTGCTGTATCTCTCATTACATCCTCATCTTAGCCGACTCCTGAGGGTCTTTGATCTATTTCAGTGTTTCCTAGAGTGTAGGACAATGATTCAAAATGACTTTAGGTGGTAATCCTACATAGCCTTGAAAACTTTGAGTTACCCATGAGTCATTTTTCAGAATTTAGAATTTTTAAGGAGTTTAGCGTTTAGAGTTCTCTCTCAACCCTTCAGAGAACCTGGAGGAGAAAGTCTGTGCTTGATGCTGGGAAGTCTTCAAAATCTGTCCATCCTAGTTTCTCTTTGTGATATCAAGAGAGTGGGCTCCAGCAGTAGTAAGCTAGAATTTCATTGTTTTGTTTTCATTTACTTACTTGTATAGTTATCTTGTGCTTGGGGAAGGCAACACTGGATTTCCATTTATAGTAGTGACAGAAAGATTTCCTTTAAAAAATAAATTTATTTCAGTAACATGGATCCAATTAAGAAAAGAATATTAAGCAAACACTGGTACAGATGGTATGTAGCTATGGCAAGAATTGTGAATGTAGTACTCACGTGACAAAAATGTGGGCAGCCGCGATCTGTTCTGATTACTTCACTTCTCTGGGTGTTTGTGCATGCTGTTCCTTAATTGTAGGTGCTCTTTTCCTTACTCACTAATAGTGGAACTCCCTTGCTTTCTCCTCCTTGAAGCCTTCCCTGATTTCTATAGTCAGAATTAATTGTGTGTGCCCATAAGACATTGCTTAAAACTTGACTCAGTACTTTTTGGGGGGGGGGGTCGGGGGGAGTAGGTTGGTTTGTTTATTTATTTTAACAGAGGTACTGGGGATTGAACCCAGGACTTCATGCATGCTAAGCATGCACTCTATCCCTGAGCTATACCCTCTCCCTGCTTGTTATTCTCATCTTATCATAGATGTTCATGTGCCCATCTCTGTTGTAATTGGAAACCTTTGATGGGCAGGGACTGCTTCTCAGTTCATCTCCATGGCTCCTTCAATGCCTTATATGTGGTTATAGGAAAGAATGAATGGCTGGATTTGAACTTCATGCTAGCAATTATTTTATGCAGTTTCCCCCCATTCTGCAGACACCCCGCCTGGTTGTAGACAGCTCATTTGTTGGGCTTACCTTTTAGTTTCAGTGTAATCATCGTTACTGAGTCCCTTGTGGGACCTGCATTGTTTTTCAGCATAAATATTGTGCAAGGAAGGTCATGGGGTCATCTGAAAACTATTCATGAGGAAGTTAACCTGAGCATAAAGCCAGAGACAGGCCAGAAGGAGGCGTGCCTCTGTGTGTGTGTGTGTGTGTGTGTGTGTGTAGTGTCTGTGTGCGCACGCGTGTGCCGGTGGAGCAGTAATCCATTGGGTTTAAAGCAGTACCTTTTGGTTGACTTCGCTCCCCATTTGAAGCCCAAAAGACAAAATTCAGTGACCAAAGATAATGATAATCTAAGCAGAAAGAAAGAGAGATAAATAAAATACTTGCAGTTTTTATACTTGAGCAGTCTTGTTATCCTTTTCAGAGTCTTAGATAAGAAGCTTTGCTCAGCCTGCATGAGCCAAGGCAATGGGAGAGTGTACAGAATTACAAAGATAGGTGCTGCTTCTGGAAGGAAGTCCGATTCCGCTACCAGTGTTGTCTTCTGGAAAGAGGAAGCAGAAAAAGACCTGGTGCCCCTGCACCACCCATTAGGTCGGATTAATGGTGTTCTGAACAGCCTCTAAGAAAGCTCACTGTTTACTAATCTTATCTCAGTGAAGGAGGAGTGAGGTCAGAGTGCATTTGAGGAAGGGGAGGTCAGTGAAAACCGGAGGCGGCTTTATGGGAACACACCTTTCATTTTCTTCTAAGACTTTCAAGGCGTGCCTGGCTGTCTCTACCACAAAGAGCTCTGCTCAGTTCCTAGCATTCTCCTTCAGACTATGACAGGGGGCAAGTGGCACGAGGCCCCAGTTAGCCATCTGGCTTTTATTTTCCTCCATTTAGGCTTCAACCGCATTGAGGTGCAATCAACATGATAGTTTAATTGTCCCCCAAGGAATGCTCCAGTACAGCCAGGACTGACACATGATGGTCTGTGGAGTGGGGCTCTTTATTAAGAAAAAAAATCTTCATCTACTTGCCAGTCATTTATAAAAGAGAGTCTGGTTTTAATGATTGATAACAGTTGGACACATCTCACTGTCCTTTTTCGTGTGCTGACTTTTTCTTGGGCTTTAGTTGGTAGATCTAGGGAAGATGGGAACAGCTGAAAAAACTTCCCGTGTCAGGTTTTCCCAGAGTGTCCCGAGTGCTCTGGCAAACTGAATTGGAATAGTAATTAATCTGATCAATTTTACATTAAAAGCTAATTTCTGTCTGTATCTTCTGTATCCTTTGTCAGGTACAACTCTGTGGTCTGCTGATCTTGGGAAGAGTATGCAGCATGTCTGTTTCAGAGTCCATTGAAAGCAGTTTACTTCACATGTTAAATATATGGGGCAGTTAGTCTTGCTACAGCAATACAATTATTCTGGAAAAGAATTTTCAATGATGAAAATGAAAAAAAGTTAAAATAGTCATAATTTACTGCTCCGGAGTGCCGGGCAGCTGTTTTCTGCCTCGATCTGTATTCTAATAAGTCTTTTAAATGAAGAGATTTATGAGATTATTTTAATTTTGATGTCTTTTTAATGCTTCATGCATTTTAAATACAACCTTTTAATAGTTTTTGAGATTGAAGAATTTAATTTTGTTTTATACTGCAGAAATAAATGTATTCTCAGGAGACCGCACCATTATTGTAGTTCTTTTTCTTCCTTTTTGGAAAATCAGCATATCTACTACATACAGCTCAGCTGCCAACCAGAACCGGCAAAGTCTTTAAAGGTTGGGAGCCTGCAAATTAGAAGAAAAATGTTCATCATTGTGTTACAGTGTAACTGGTGCTAATACAATTTTTGTACGTGTAGATGTATGTTTCCCCCACTAGAGAAAAGGTTTCTTGGTGAAGATGAGCCAACTTTATTTGGAGGAGAAGTCAGAGAAGTCTGTGAATTGAATGTATATGTTATACATCTCTTGTGATGATGAGGTATGGCCAGGTCAACCTCAGATTTTCGAGAGATCATTGTCCTGTAGCTGCTTGTTGGTTTTAAAGTACAACATTATGGGCAACATTCACCCAAAAACATATTTTAGAAAAGTAGTAACAGTCTGGTACAATTAAATTTTTAAGGCATTGAAGAAGTCATAGCAATGGATTGAGAAGTGGCCTCTGCCCTTAAAAGGTTTCCACTCACCATGGATAAAGGCAGAGAAACTTCATAATAATATTTTACTTTTACCTTTTACTTTCTAGGCAGGGAAAGCCGTAAAGCGAAGGAAAGCTGTTAGAGCCAAAAGATTTGAAGTCATCAAAAAAAGTCTGTTAAAATGCAAATATAAGGAGTTACCCCCAACTAAAAGTTTTTCCCTGATATTTTAAGGTAAAAATCATTGAAATTCCTAAGTTGCTTTAGACAATTTAACATGTGTTAATTGGAGTGATCCAGCGGTCATGAAACTTAGATCTCCATATTATGTCAGAGCAGCCTGAGATGCAGAAAATTCTTGAATCTATGTGCTATTTTAAAAAGGTGAGATATCCAAATCTAAAAAGCCAGGAAAAATACCACTTCAAACAATGTTTAATAACAGGGGAAATGCTTTTGATATAATGTTGAATGAAAAGCGAGCCAGACAAAACTGCATGTGTAGCATCCTAACAATAGAAGGAGCAGTTTTTGCAGGACATAAAAAAGTGGTAACACGAGCTGCAAGAAGTTGGAAATAAAATTTTTTTATTGGGAGCATGTAAATAAGTGGTTGTACACATATACATATTGTGCATCTACACATTACAACATTAAGAATATTTATTTTGAAGTTGTGGAATTTAGGATGAATTTTTTTTTCACTTTTTTTTGTTTTAGAATTTTCCACAGTAAACATGTTTTTATATGGGACCAAAAACTAATAAAAATACATCTGGTTGTATAAAATAACACATAAAAGGAGGCAGAATTTATTATATAAATCGCTAAAAATCTTACCTTCTCATTGCAAGCATGCGTTTTCTCAAATAGCAAGCTTCTCTTTATTTGTATTTGAGGGGAAAGAAAGTGCTAACTTCCCGTCTTGTGACTCTGATCTCACTTTGAAGCTGGAAACATGGACTTGTCTGAGGAATAATCGTATTCCATGAGCGCTTAGGATATTGCTGCTAAAACAGAATTTTCATAGTGCTGCTTTGGGCAGCTCTTTTATTTTCCTGAAGAAGAAAATAAGTTACTTATAATTCATATGCTGGGAAATGATTAGTCGAGTTTTACTACACCATTCAAAATTCCAAACTTACCCAAATTGCTTTGTCAACAAAAAGGCAGGCCATAAACTCTCAACCAGTTTTTCCCCTCTGGGTCATATTGTGAGAGTTGATATTTCTAATCTGCAGCTTTAAAACGGGACCTTATTCAGCCCTTACTAACGTCCCTATTTGGGGGCAATCCTGTCAAGTGTTTTGCTCTCATGGACCTCAGTTTCTTGAGCTGTATGATGGGTCTAAGACCTGTCTTACAGAGTCGTGGTAAAATCAGAAGAGATGATACATGGAAATGATGGCATGCCTGCGAAAGGTGTAACAGTAGTTACCATTATCCTTATTTATGTCCTCATTATTAATATTAATAAATGCAGGCTCCATCAAGGCCAGAGCTTTGATGCTTCTGTGTCTCCCTGCAATATCTAATAATAATAATGGCTAACATTATCTGTGTGCTTATTTGTGTTCCAGGCATATCTCTAAGTGCACTACATACATTAATCTTACTTAATATTCACAAGACCTCATGAGAGAGAGATGCTATCAGCCCCATTTTGTAAATGAGGATCCAAGGGCACAGAGCATTCTTGTAACTCACTGAGGGTCTCCAAGCTAATAATGTTGGAGCTCGAATTCAAACCCCCCTCTCGCTCTGGAGTCACCCTTCTAACTATTTCAGGCGTTTGAAATCATAAGCAAAATAAATAATTGTTATATGAAGCATTATCGTAGGTGGTAAGAAGTTCAGTTCTCATGGAGATGTTGGGAAATAGCCCTCGTTAATCTAAACTTGAAGCAAGACCCTATAGCAATCTCAGGCTGACCCAACCCTAGCTTCATGTTGTTATTTGACCATATTCAAAATTTTACTGAATATATTTCAAAAATAAAATTGCTTTATTATGAAGAATAATCAGTTAAGAATGCAGAGGGGGAGGGTATAGTTCAGTGGTAGAACACGTGCTTAGCATGCGTGAGGTCCTGAGTTCAATCCCCTGTACCTCTATTCAAACGAATAAATAAATAAGTAAGTAAGTAAGTAAGTAAGTAAATAAATAAATAAATAAAATGATTACCCCCCTCAAAAAAATTAAGGTTAAAAAAAAAAGAGAATGCAGAGA
This sequence comes from Camelus ferus, assembly GCF_009834535.1. NCBI lineage: Eukaryota > Metazoa > Chordata > Mammalia > Artiodactyla > Camelidae > Camelus > Camelus ferus. The sequence goes on along the minus strand of NC_045697.1, from coordinate 17,227,256 downwards.
AACTTGGTAACTTTAGCACTTCACCCACAGTTTACTTACCCTGGAACTGTCTGCCATCTTTATTTCTTTGTTTTCAGTAAAACTGGTCCCAAAATATATATATATTTAACATTTACAGACCCTGACTGTAGAGATGACAGGGTACCTGGCGGTATCATTTAAATGAGTCATATTTGCAAATGGGTAACTTCGTTTAACCTTGTATCATTTCTAGACAAGGCTTCAGAATCTACAAGTGAGTCACAGTTGACAAAAGTCTGCAAACATGTCAAGGTACATTTTAGAATTTTTTTTTTTTCTTACTTAGGACTTTTCTTTCCATTGGTTTTGATCTCTCAGTTACTTCCTCCTCCTTCCCTTCCTTCCTTTCTCCTTCCTTCCTTCCTCCCTCCTTCCCTCTCTCCCTCCCGCCTTTTCCATTCTTCTGATTTTTGACAGTTTTTACAGGAACATTAAAGGAAATTTTGGAAAAAGAAACAAAAACCTTTCTTATACCCGCAACACAGCTTTTTTTTTTTGAGTTTGTGTATTACTTTACCTTTGAGAATTTTTTGGTTTGCACACATAATTTATAATTGTATGATTGCAGTCAGAGTGAACAATTTTATTCAGCTCTGTTTCATGCAATTAATGACTATATATAATTCCATTAAGCATATATCCATAATTGATGTAGTTTATCTCCCCTTTGTTGAATTTTTACGTTGTCTCCATGTTTTTGTCCTCTTGGATAATATCCTAGTGAACACACCTGTGCAAATAGCATTTTTCCCTATTACATCATGTGATAAATACCTAAGAGCAGAATTATTGGGTTAGAAATAATGAATCACGAATCTTTTGGTGGATCTTATACTTACAATGAATTTGATATTTTTAGGTGAATTGCAGGAAAGAATGGTATAGCCTTTGACTCCAATATGGGCTTGAGTTCCTAACACAAAATTAACTAGCCCATTAAGAACCACAACAAAAATGAGGTTTCTTAAATTTCTTTGCAAACTTCTTCAGCTAGTTTATACTACACGAATAAATTTTGTTCTGATCAACCTCAATGTTGAAAGAGTTACTCAATCAACTTAAAACATCTTAATCATTCAGTAGATAATTTAGCCCCAAAGAATTCATTGCTGATCTCAAATTATTTATAGCTATCAGTTGTATTCCTTCTATTAGCAAACTCTTTCAATGATCTGAGTAACAAAAATTTGAAGTGAGACTTTGGAAATGGGATCTCAGGATTTTTTCACACTGACAAAAGATCTTGTCAGTGTGAGTTTTAGCTGAATAATGTTGACGTTTTAGAGCAAACATTTTGGATACATGTTGTCATATCTTTGTTTTGTGGCTACATGACTGTATTTTTATTAGACGAAAAATGTTGACTGCATTTCCTGAGTTATCTTTACTAGCGGCTGGCCACCCATCCATAAATCATCAACACCCTTTGTTCCCAGCTCTGCGTTCATCTCTATTTCAGTGCTCCCTTTTTCCTTCAGTTCATAGTTAAGTTTGTGGGAGGAGTTGCTACACTCAGCTCTCCTTAAATCTGAATCATTCCTCCATCTAAGCTTCTGTCCGGACCACCCACTGAAACTGCTGCAGCAGTGGCCAAATGAGGATTCTTTTCATTAAAATTAAATGATGCATTTTGGCCTTTTCCTATTTGACCTCCGCAGCCTTTCACTCCCTCTTGAAAAATCTCTCCTCCTCAGCTCCCATGACCATTCCATCTTGGTTATTTTTGCTGGCTCTGCGTGCCTGTCCCCAAATGTTAATGTTTCCCCGATTTCCAGGCTCCTCACTTTGCCCATTGTTCTTCGGTGATTCCATCCATCTCTAGTTTTTTAAGCATGGAGCTGTGTGCTACGAGTTCTCAAGTCTGTTCCTCTATCCTGCACCTATGACTTGGGCACTAATCCATGGAGCTTACTGTTTATTCCTATCTGAGTACCCAGAGTCACCTTTAATTCTGCATGTCCAAAGTCAAGTTCACTGGCTTTTTGCCGAGATCCATTTAGATAATGGTACCACCCAGTTATTCCATCTAGAATCTTGGGAATCACCTTGGACACTTTTTTCTTTCACTCATATCTGTCTGGCTGCTAAGTTATATCGATTCTATTTAAGTATCTCTGGAATTCCTTCTCTCCTTTCTTTCTCCACTGTTCTTTGAGGGAAAAGCCTGTTGGAGTCTCCTACTGGATACCCCTGTCTCTAGTATTGCCTACCTCCAGTCAGTGATCTAAATAGCTCCTCTATTCTTATTGCTTTCTTGATGTAATCCCACTCCTTGTCCCCTTCTCCAGCAGGCTCTACCCATCGTGGGTAAAGGTTGGATCCTTTTCCATAGTACTCAAGGTCTTCTGTCATCCAGCATGTGCCATCTCCAGCAGCATCTTCTCTGATTTCTGGCCACGTTCTTTGCCCCAGTGAAGCTCTTCATTTTTCCTCTTGCTTCCATGTGTCTCATGCTTCTCTGCCTTTGCATATACTCTGTCTAGAATGCTTTCTTCATTACTATTGAATACCTGCTTACCTTGCAAGACCCAGTTCAAGGTTCTTCTCCTTCTATTCTGAACTTCTACTTTGGGTTACTCCCATGGTACTCTGAGCTCTCTGCTCTCAGAGAGATCATCGCACTCACTAATGTTTCCTATCTCTCCAGTAGAGTGTGAGTTCTTGAAGGCAAGGGTGGTGGTCTTGTTTTCCTTTAAATAACGTTTATGTACTATTTAGAATAAGGATAGAATAAAGAATAGATTTCATTCTCAAAAATTCAAGTAATAACATCCAAGGAAGGAAATAAAATCACAATGCCCCATCACTCATATTTATTTCATCCAATTTTCTTGTGTGTCTATATATATTATTTCTTTTGTAAAATTGCTGTGATGGGGGAAGGTATAGCTCAAGTGGTAGAGCACATGCTTAGCATAGACAAGGTCCTGGATTCAATCCCCAGTATTTCCTCAAAAAATAAATAAATAACTAGACCTAATTACCCTCCCCCAAATAAAATAAAATAAATAAAATAAAATAAAATAAAATAAATAAAATAAAAAAATAGCCATGATAGGATATAGATCATCTTGTGACCTTTTAAAAAACCTAATGTCATGTGCAAATTTCCTTACGTATTTAAATATTCTCCAAGACATATTTTTAATGGCTGTGTTGTATTTCACTATATTATATCATATAAACATACCATAATGTGTTTAACCATTCTCCATGATGTGCGTTTAATTTTTTTTCAGTTTTATTGTGATACAGCTTTGTTGAACATCACCTTTTCCTGATATTTAACAAATTTCATGAACTAGAAGGAAGGGACAAAGAAGACCTACCATAATACAAGTCTAATTTCCTCAAATTTTACAAATTCAGTAAAAGGGAGAGTTCATGAATAGTAACAACTGCTTGGTATAGTAAAAGTTCTGTTAACCCTCTAGGTGGTTTTGTCAACAGGATTTATAATTAAACGTGCTTTAAAAACATTACCTTTGTTGTGTATTACACATATAGAATGTGTAAGATGGACTCTTACTAGAAAAACCTCAGCTTTTCCATTTTCTGATTTTGCAGTAATATAGCTTTTTATGTAACTAGTTCATATTTGTGAAGTGCTTTGAAGATGAAAGCTATTACGTAAGGGCAAAATCACTTCATAAAAATGTTACATATAAAATACGAAAATCCATAGACAGACTTTAAGATTTTCAAAGTAACATCAACTCTTTCATGTAATCATTTATAACCACCATCTTTAGACTAGTAATCCAGGATTCATTTATAGATTATTCTTGGAGTATTTTAGTGGTATCCATTACGGTGAAATTGTTTTTATAGTCAAAGGCTGTGGTTAGGAATGACATTATTCTTTTTAACCATGGCTTTTGAAGTTGTAGCCCAATTTGTAAATAGGTGAAGATAAATAAAAATTGGCCGTAAATATAAATCTTTTTTTTCTGCCACCCAACATTGCAACCTCACAGATGGGTTATACTAGAGAAATAGATTTCATCACGTGTTGTTTAGGTTTTAAAGTTGCAGCAGTTGAAAATTACAGATCATCCAATTTCTGTAGCATATTTAAAGAAGGAGCATGCAGACTGTGTGAGTAATATGCCTGGGGAGTTAGCCAGGTATTAAAATAAGGACTTTCCCCGAGTGTATCTTGAAACAATATTCTGCATGAACAATGTGTCGTGTCTAAACTAATGGTGTCCTGATGTTAACATTTGACCCTTTTATTCGCACAATGAGTTTTATTTTAAAATATTGCCTTTAAACTTTCTCTGGATCTCCCCCACCCCTTTGAACTACATATTACTAAAATGAATTATTACTGCTGGTCCTGAAACGAATGCTATGTATTTTCAGTGATTGCTTCTAATGACAGTGGCATTCTTCACACAGACACATCTCAGGTGGCTGATTCCAAATGCCCACCATGCCCTCCTAGGAGACGTGTTTTTTTTGGCCAGAATTGCAATACAATCGTGGTGAAGTTAAGAACAGGCGCCCAGAGCTGTAACCATGCAAGGAACCAAGAGTCAGACTGAATTTGGGGTCCAATGGCGTGTCATGGTTGAAGTCCAGTAACTGAGCTTTTGTGCCTTTCTGCTGGTGTTGATGTACATTGATACAATATGACTTCAGCTTCGGAAAGTGAAAACAAATGAAGTGTTTTCTGTCTTAAAGAACTTTTTTTTGGTTTTATTCTTAGTTTTAACTTCTTCCTATTCCAGGCCCTTTCTTCCTCCCTTTCCCCCGCATCCACCCTTACCCCAGTCTGGGTCTGGCTGGTTTCTAGGAGTATTTAAGCCCAGGCATACATGAAGTATGAGAAAATTAATGTTGTTCCAGAAATCTTTTCTTTTTTTTTTTTGGCTTCTGACCTTTTTGTGCATTTGAAATTGCATTTAATATTTCATTACTACAGGTCTTTCCATTTAATTTCCTGAATTTTTTTCCACTTGAAAAAAAATCTACAAATTTGGTTTTGCAGTACAGAATTATGGGGACTAATAATTCTCCAACCTATGACAGTTCAGTAACGGGTGCCCTCCAGCATTTTTATTGCTCACAATTTTATTGCTAAAAGGTTAGGCCATTTGACCATTTTTTTAAGACTTATCCATCAAACGTTGCTCAGTGAGAACTAAAATCATGCACAATTTAAAATGTAACCAACATTAAGTCATTTCTTTGAAAGGGGTATCCTTAAATTCATTATAAGAGGAATGCCCCCACCTAGAAACATCACAGATGGGTTGGTGAACATGGAAAGGTGGGTAAGGAAGTGGCATAGGTGGTCTGGTACCTCATACAGCTAACCGTGCAATAGTGAAGGTAATGAATAAGTACTTCCCTAATAGTCTTCCCCTTTTAGTCGCCCATAAATATTTCTAGAACATTGACCTTTAGTCAAATGGTGAATTCTTTCATCCTGACATGACAAGGAAAGATCACTGAGCTAGTTAGGAAAACTCTCTTGCAATCCATTTTATTTTCCAAATGGCTTAAAAGCAATCAAGAGAACTGTTAGGTTGGAATTTCACAAAACTTACAGCTTTTCTGGTGATTGGGAAGTGGAAGGATGCTCTGTGTAATCGGGCACCTCCTTTTGTCTCTGGGGACTGACCTCTATCCTCTATCAGAGCAGACTGGGTACATCCCGAAAGTGACAATCTTTCACTGAGATGCGATGGATTCTGCAGTGCCTCCTCTTCACCTCCACAGTGTTGAAGTGCCCAATGCCATTTGCTCTGTAAGATATGCAGTTAATGTCTGACTGTTTTGGGAGTTAACTGATTTGATGGAGGGCCCCTCCACTGTCTGTGGTGGCAAGTTTATATGCTTATGTGCTAAATGCGTTAAAGAACTCTGTATCACACTTAAAAGCTCCTTAGTGAGGCTGATGATACTATTCCATAGTGATAATTTTCCAAAAGAAAATGAAATGTATGAGCTGCTGGGTATTATGTCACGTGTGAATGGAAAACCCTCAAAGAGAAGAAAGGTACAATGTGTAGTTTTCTTCTGGGTGTAATGTCTCCCATTTTGCATAATCCACACAAATGATTCTGACAGAGTTACTCTTAATATCACCAGTAACCATTTGGCATTGCAAGTCATGTTGGACCTGCTCTGCCTCTCTTCCTGACCCCCGCGTCCTCACTCTGTCCACAACCATGAAAGTTCCCACTTAGGGCTTTGGGGTTTGCTCTTCCTTTTGCATGGAGCACTCTTCCTGGGCCCTTCATATGGCTGCCTCCATCCCATCTTTCCATCTCAACCTAAGTGCGCCCCTTTGGAGGAAGCTTCTTGCAATCCTGTCCAAAGTACACTTTCTTTATTTTTCTCTATCACAGCTCCCTTTTTAGTTCCACAATGGCTCTAATCTCAGTTTTAAATGATTAATTTAATCATTCTCTCACCTCCCCACCATAATGTAAGCCCTACAAGGGCAGCCTTTGCCTTGTGATCTGCATAACCCTGGCTTTCCCTGAAGTACCTGACATAAAGTAGGTGTTCTATTTGCTGAACAGATGGATATACAGATGGCCAAGTACAAGTTCTGCTTCAACTAGTTGACGTGACGTTTTCCCTTTTAACTGTCGTTTTGGTCTGTCCTGTGTTCAGCTCTTAAGAGAGCTGACTGATTTTCATAAAAGTTGGTATACTGCTCAGTGTAAGTCCCATCTAGCACTGGATTTATAACTCAGTCTGTCATCTTGAACCCAAGTGGTGGCAGGTAGGACTTGACAAATGGCATTTGGAGCAGATTTCAGTACAGTTTTGTACATGAGTTGATGTACCATTTAATAGAAATGTATAGAGTCTGAATTTCACGAAGCCTTAATCCTAACCTTAACCTCCCCCAACTTGATTTTCTATTTTAAAGATACTGTTTTCTTTGAAACCTAACATTTGAGACTAGATTAAAAGTGTCTTGGGAGGGGAAAATCCACAAGGAGTTTTTTTTTTTGGCAGGAGGGGATTATCAATGATTTTTATTTTCTTTTTAGTTTTCTGTAGTAAGCAAATTACTTATAATACTGTTAATATGAAAATGGTATAAATATTTTAAAATTTTATTTTATTGCTAGAATTTATTCATATTAAGAATAATTAACATGAGATCTAAACTCAAATTTTTTATTGAATTATAGTTACTGTACAATATTATATAAATTATAGATATATAACACAGTGATTCACAAATTTTAAAGGTTATACTCAATTTATAGTTACTGTAAAATATTGGCTATATTCACAAGGTTTTTTAAATTGAAGTACAGTTTATTTACAATGTTGTATTAGTTTCTGGTATATAGCAAAGTGATTCAGTTTTATATATCAATTCTTTTTCATATTCTTTTTCATTATAGGTTATTATAAGATATTGAATATAGTCCCCTATGCTGTTAAGAAGGACCTTGTTGTTTATCTGTTTTTTATATAGTAGTTTGTATCTGCTAATCCCAAACTCCTAATTTATCCTTCCCTCCCCTCCCCACTTTGGTAACCGTAAGTTTGTTTTTTTATGTCTGTAACTCTGTTTCTGTTTTGTAAGTAAGTTCATTTGTATCATTTTTTTAGATTCCACATATAAGTGGTATCATATAATATTTGTCTTTGTCTTGCTTCACTTAGTATGATAATCTCTAGGTCCATCCATGTTGCTGCAAATGGCATTATTTGGCATTTGGCATTTATTTTATTCTTTTATATGGCTATGTAATGTATATATTATGTACATATATAATATATATGTTATTTACATGTATATCACATCCTCTTTATCCATTCATCTGTTGATGGGCATTTAGGTTGTTTCCATGTCTTGACTGTTGTAAGTAATGCTGTTATGAACATTGGGGTGGATGCACCTTTTTAAATTAGAGTTTTCTCCACATAAATGCCCGAGAGTGGGATAGCTGGATCATATGGTCAGTCTATTTTTAGTTTTTTGAGGAAACTCTGTACTGTTTTCCATAACGGCTGCACCAATTTACATTCCCACCAACAGTGTAGGAGGGTTCCCTTGCTCTTCGCACCCTCTCCAGCATTTATTGTTTGTGGACTTTTGAATGATGGCCATTCTGACTGGTATGAGGTGATACCTCATTGTAGTTTTGATTTGCATTTCTCTAATGATCAACAGAGTTAAGCATCTTTTCGTATGCCTATGGACCATTTGTAGGCCTTCTCTGGACAAATGTCTATTTAGGTCTTCTGCCCATTTTTGGATTAGGTTGTTTGTTTTTTTGGTGTTACTGGGTTGTATAAGCTATTTGTATATTTTGGAAATTAAGTCCTTGTCAGTTGCATCATTTGCAGATATTTTCTCCCAGTCCCACAGGTTGTCTTTTTGTTTTGTTTATGGTTTCCTTTGCTGTGCAAAAGCTTGTGTTTGATAAGGTCTCATTTGTTTATTTTTGCTTTTATTTCTATTGGTTTTGAAGACTGACCTAGGGAAACATTGCTATGATTTATGTCAGAGAATGTTTGCCTATGTTTTCTTCTAGAAGATATATGGTGTCATGTCTTATATTTAAGTCTTTAAGCCATTTTGAGTTAATTTTTGTGTATGGTGTGAGAGTGTTCTGGCTTCATTGATTTACATGTGGCTGTCCAGCTTTCCCAACACCACTTGCCAAAGAGACTGTCTTTTCTCCATTGTATATTCTTGCCTCCTTTGTCAAAGATTAATTGACCATAGGTGTGTGGGTTTATTTTGGATTCTCTATTCTGTTCCATTGATCCATATGTCTCTTTTGTGTGTCAGTACTATGCTGTTTTGATTACTGTACCTCTGTAGTATTGTCTGAAGTCTAGGAGCTTTATGCCTCCAGCTTTGTTCTTTTTCCTCAGTATTGCTTTGGAAATTCAGGGTCTTTTGTGATTCTATATAAAGTTTAGGATTATTTATTCTAATTTTGTAAAAACTGTCATGTGTAATTTGAAAGAGATCACATTAAATCTGTAGATTGCTTTGGGTAATACAGCCATTTTAACATCAATTTTTCCAATTCAATAGCATGGGATATCTTTCCATTTCTTTAAATCATCCTCAGTTTCTTTTATCAATATTTTGTAGCTCTCAGCATATAGGTCTTTCACTTCCTTGATCAGGTTTATTCCTAAGATTTTTTTGGGGGGTGGGGATGTGATTTTAAAAGGGATTGTTTCTGCATATAGTTACAATTTTACATCTTCCCTTCCAATTTGGATACATTTAATTTCTTTTTCTTGTCTGATTGCTGTGGCTAGGACGTCCAGTACTATGTTGAATAGAAGTGGTGAGAGTGGGCGTCCTTGTCTTAATCCAGATTTTAGCGGGAGCCTTTCAGCTCTTCACCACTGAGTGTTATGTTGGCTGTGGGTTTGTCATAAATGGCTTTGATTATTTCAAGATATGTTCCCTCTATGCCCACTTTGGTAAAAGTTTTTTATCATGAATGAATGTTGAATTTTATCAAATGCTTTTTCTGTATCTATTGAGACAATCATGTGGCTTTTGTTTTTTCTTCTGTTGATGTGGTGTATCATATTGATGGATTTGCATATCACAGGGAGTTTTAATGGTGGATATTTAGCGGTTTTCTCTAAAAGTTCCACATTCCCTAACCAGACAGGGTTGATGATAGACACAAGATTTCCTCTTGACTTCTGGTAGCCAGGCCCCATGGGAAGACCTCTAAGGATAAAGTGACAGAGTGGGATGGTTCTTTCATGTTCTCCAAGTGGGTCTATGCCAGCAGGCTGGAGATAGAGGCAGATAGAAGAAGAGAAATACTGACCTTGGCTTAGTGAAAGTGGAGGCTTTCCCACATGGAAAGCCTGTCCTTTCCTGGGTGTTAACTGTCATAGTTTTGCCACAGGAAGCATTTTGAACATTGTAGGAAAATTGTAACTCTGACATCTGGGATCACCTCTTCAAAATCCATGACATCCTCTATGAGGTGGCATGTATTTTTAGATTGTAAAGATACTGACAAGTGATGTTTTACAAAATACAAGCACATCCTTGGTTTTGTTTTGGTTTCTCTAGGCCTGTGCTCAACCTAGATTCTGTTGCTGGTGCATCTGCATCAACATTCCTCAGTGATTTATTTGTGTTTGCTATCACACCGCAATTCCCAGGTTCCAAAACACTGGAAAAGCCAGTGTCAACACTGCAAGCAAAAAAGGTTAAAATATGGACTGCAGCCTTATTTGCTATTTACAGTGGCAAATTCTGACCCCAGTCTCCTAGAAAATAGAGTCATATGGTTAACCCTCCCCATTTTCATTTGTTCTCTTCTTAAAAACACAGATCTCTTTTTTGATATTTTAATCTTGTGTCCTCACCTACGCCCACCACATGCCTGCCTGCCTTTCTTTTTCTTTCTTTCTTTCTCTTCCTCTTTCTTTCTTTCTTTCTTTCTTCTTTCTTTCTTTCTTTCTTTCTTTCTTTCTTTCTTTCTTTCTTTCTTTCTTTCTTTCTTTCTTTCTTTCTTTCTTTCTTTCCTTTCTTTCTTTCCTTCTCCCTTCCTTCCTTCCTTCCTTCCTTCCTTCCTTCCTTCCTTCCTTCCTTCCTTCCTTCCTTTCTCTCTTTCTCTCTTTCTCTCTCTCTCTCTCAATGGAGGTACTGGGGATTGAACCTAGGACCCTCATGCATGCAAAGCACATGTTGTACAAGTAAGCTCTACCTCACCCACAACCCCTTTACTTCTGGTCCCTCTTCTCTCATCATAAACTTGTATGACATGCTTTGTTTACTCCTTCCTTTTGTTTCCCTGAAAATAATAGACATTCCTATTCATTACAGATTTGCAATCTGCAGACATGTGTATCGAAGAGATTAGAAATGACCAACAATTTCACTACTTAGAGAAAAACTCTGTTAATATGTTAGGACATTTCCTCCCAGTCTTTTTCCTCTGCCAGTGTACGCACGGGAGGGTAGAGCTAATTTTTCACAGCAATCTTACTTACAGCAGTGCTGAACATTTCCCTTCCTGCATTCTCAGTGGTCTGGGAAATGGATTCCCTGGCCCTCCCAACGCTGGGAAAGGGCAAAGGCAAATCTCTTTTAATTTTCTCATCTTTTCCCTCTTCCATCTGTTGCGGACGTCTCTTTGCCCCAGCATCACTAGACTCCACTGTTTCCTCATTACATTCCTTTGACCGTTAGCCTCTCTCTTCCTGTGCTTTTGGCTGCAGGAGTCCAGGACTGGCCTACTTATCTTGTGGCCTGCAGTTCTGTTAGATCACACTTGTAGCTTCTCCCTTCCAGGGTATAGGGCCGGATTGTGTTTCTGCTTCTCTGCAGCTGATAGGAGGGAGGAGGCTGCTGCTCATGGTGGGAGGCAGGGCTTTGAAGCTCTAAGTGTCTCTCTGGCTGGTGTTGATCTGCTCAGCCAAAGACTGCTCTTGGGGTTCTGGAAATTCAGACTGGCCATCATCCAGCACTTTCCTCTGTGAACACAGACCCCCCTGTCACCTCCAAATGGCAGGAAAGAGGGGTAACTGACTCTTATTCAGAGTTTACATCCTGTGTACTTTATATACACTCACAATGGTCCAGGAAAGAGGTATTACAACCCCCGTTTTGGAGGTGAGGAAGCTGAGGCTTCATGAGATTGAGAAGCTCGCTCAAAGCCACTATGCTAGGATTCAGAATTGGGTCTGCAGAGCTGTAAAGCCTTTTTTTTTTTTTTTTTTTTTTTTAAGTGAAGTACAAAGTCCCCTTTGGTGGAGGAATAAACTTCACCTCTTTGGTGTTGGCAGTTCTCTGGATCAACCTAAGACCTGCAGTTACAGCAAAGGCAAAAGTGTTTATAGTTAAAGGCTGGGTAGCACCCCTGGAAACCCAAAAAGGCCCCAGCCCCTAAGTGGGGTTCAGAGACTCCAGGAATGTTGGAGTTGGGACAGGCTCTTGGAGATGACCTCACCAGCAGTCCTCCAACTGGCTACGTGTTAGAACCACCCTGGAAGCTTTACAGGTACAAATCTCCAGCCACGCTAACCCATTAAACTCTTCCCAGGGTGGTTTCTAAAGCTCTTCAGGTGATTGGATTCTAACTTGGAGCCAACTTTGGGAACCACTGATTTAGGCCAACCCCCTCGCTTGGCACTTAAGTAAACCCAAAGCCAACAGGTTCTGTGACATGGCCAAGGTCACAAAGTTGGTGAAGAAAAGACTGGGAAGGAGACTGTAGCCTGTGTCCTTAGTGTAGCTGCTGCCTCAGAGAGAGCGGAACAAGCCTGAGCTGTGCATGAAAACGTGCTCCTCCCAGGGTGTGGGAGGGTGTGGCTCAGTGGCAAGGCGCATGCTTAGCAGCCCGGGCTCAATCCCTGCTCTGGCTGCTCTGTGTAATAAATGGGGCCGCATGCTTCTCCTTTGTGGCTGGCCCTGGGCCACGGAGAGGTCCAGTCTAAGTGAAACCAGAAGGCCTTTGACTGGATCAAGAGTCATCATCATAGGCTAAGGGTATTGCTATTGAAGAATGAGATTCCAGCCTAATACTACGATGATCCTAGTAACAAGGCTTCTCAAATTGAAGTCATTTGCCTTCTATAATTTTTGGAGTCATATCGAAATATGTCTCTCTCTATATGTCATATCTCTATAAGTATATCCATTTCTTTGTCATATCTGTACACCATCACTATCATTTACTACCCAATCCGTCTTGGATCCATTAAGCCAAATCATATGAAAAGGCCAATTTTTGACCATTTCTGATCTTAATAAGAAAAAATACGACCAGTGGTTTCACATGGTTTAACCTAATATATTTATCTCACTGTTTTTTCACCTCCAGAAATTTATTCTGAGAAGAAATTTTATGTTACTATTTAAATGGAAAACCAGTATCACTTGCTATGAATAGAAGGTTAAAGAACACCAAAAAGTTAGTATATTTAGCTAGACACTTGATGAAGGCTATGAGCCTGAAACCAGTTTTTCTTTTGTTAAAAAGAGGTATTAACAAGTCTAGGAGGGCGAAGGGAAGTGGTAAAGGTTTATTATCTCCGGGCCAGGACTTTCTCTTTAATGGGATCACAGTGATTGAAAAGGGGATGGAAAGGGAACTAGCATGTTATTTGATGTGGCGCCGGCCCTACTAAGTACAGTGGCTTTCTTCTGCTGGCGGAGCCACCCCGCACAGTGGGTACCTTGAGCCACAGGACCCGGTCTTGACTCGCAAAGCCCCTGATAATTCGGTGGGTGGGCGGGCACGAAAGATGAAATTCTTGGCTGCCTGTCTTCATTGTGACTGAATCGAATGTGTTGACGGGGCACTTGTGCCTTCTTGAATAATTATGCAACAGCAAATATGCCAAAATTCTTCTTGCTGCATTTATAGCTTCAGCTTTGCAGGGTGTTAAAAAAGCATGGCGTGCTACCAGTTATGGTGTTTTTAAAAAGTGAATGAGTTGGATGTTTTTTATTTCTTTCTCTGTATGACCCTGAGCAATTTTTGCTGTTTTCTCTGACCTTCAGTTTCCTCATAGATGACTTGGGGATTATACCACTTCCCTTACGTCCTTCCTAGGATGATAATACTGACAGTGAGATGGGGATTGGAAAGTGGGTTCATGATGTAAGGTACTGGTGTTGTGCTAATTCAGGTTAACTTCTCTGTAACTTTCACGTCACTGAGAAAATTCCCCTCACCACTTGCCCGCATCAGAGAAAACGAACTGTTAGAGGGAAACTGTTTCCTGGATCCCTGATCTCAGAGTTTGAACAGGAGGTGGAAAGCTCTTTGATTTCAATTCTGTTTTTTAAAAATAAACTTGATGGCTTTTTGTCTGAGTGTCAAAGTGACGTGCATGGCCAGTGAAAACATTTACAGAACAGAAATACGCAAAAAGAAGGAAGTAACGATTATCTGTGCTTTCACCTTGCCCTTTCGGACTTTCTTCTCCATCAATGCTGATATCAAATTACTATATATCTTCAAATTCAGTGGCCTCGGGAAGAGGTAATAAGCTTGCCCTGGCTGCAGTCCTCTTCTGAAATGGTGCTTGTCAGAGCCAGCTGGGGTGCTAGTGGGGGACCGAAGATATGCAGAGTGAGGACCGGGGATAAAGGCTTGTCTCTGGTCCGTTGTCAGAGAGTTTGAATCTTCTCATTTCAAAGGAAAGAATGAAACAGTCTGAAAGAAACTGAGTTAACATTGCCATCTCCTGACTGTTCCCTTTCTGTTTCTTGTGCATCTCCTGGTGGATATATTTCCTTCTAATTTTTGTTTCAGGGGAAGTCCTGCCTTTCATACATGTGAAGTTTCAATGGCCTCCCTTCAGCTTAATGCTTAAGAAATTAATTATAATATGAACCACTTTATTGCACAGCCTGTGTGGAACAGGACACTTAAAGGTTTTTTTGCAAATTTCTTGTGGCGTTAAATTACATGATACAAATGCATAGAGTTGCATATGGATATTTTAAAAGCCCTCGTTCAGAGGATCTGCCTTAAGATGACTAAGTTCCATCTCGAAGACAGAAACTCAAAAATTCGATTCCATTATAGTTGGCATCTTAGTTACCCAGCTTCAGATAAGAATATAGAAAAAAGAGAACTAGAAGCAATATTGGGAGAAAGGGGAGAGACAACTTTTAAAATAAATGTTCTAAATTTGCATGTGGGTTACCATGACTACGAAATATCTTTATCGCTTATTGAAAGTATCTGTTAACCTTCTGTGGCTGTCTGTCCCATCTATAGCTTTATTTCGGGATTGCTACCCTAAAATTGTACCAAACTTCAAAATTGTCCCTTTAACAGATTGCTGAGTCTGAGTTGGAGTCGTCCAGCTTGGATACGCATGGTGTTTGGAACTCACTCCTTCTTACTGCAGTTTCCATCTCACATTTGACCCAGCTGGTTAAGACAAGTCACGTCTGACATCTTAACATATAGCAAAGTGTTTAGGTTTCTGTGACTTGAAAGTGAATTAGAAATATCTCAGTCATTTTGGCAAGTTGTGGGGAGGTATTTTTAGAAAACCTTACTTATATAATTTTGAGGTCTTTTCCTTTCTCTGTTCTCCATGTAGAAACCATAGGTAAGTGTGGAAAAGTACCAAAGGGGGAAGGTATTTTGTGTCCCTTGAAGAAAAGGTTAAAATTCCTTGCCACGCCCCTGGAGGAATATGATTGCCCTGATTGTACCTGTTTATTAGAGTGTTTTAGAGCTTCTGGTCATGCTGGGGGCTGGCCAAAGCACCCCCTACCTCTTCAAGCATGAAAAGAGCCTGAAAATGGCCAGATTGGTGCTTTTTTTTTTTCTTTTTCCTATAGCCACAGAGAAACAACAAAACCAGTGTAGATATTAATACATATCTACTCAATAAGAATGTTTATAGAAAATAAAACTGCTATTTCAAAGAAAACAAGAGAGGAAAAGACTTTTTTTAGGCATTTAAAGATCACTCGATATCTTCCTAGTGTTTCCTCTAAATTACTTACTTAATCTGGAATTACTCTCTGCTTTCATAATTCAAGCCCCTGGAGTTTGCGGTTGAGGTGGCTTAGCTGACCGGATTCCTGACATATTTGCTCACTGTGAAGCCCATTTCATCTGGAATTTTCTAGCCTGTGAACCTACTATACTGAAGCTTTTAAATAAGTGCCTTTTAAGTCAAGAGGGCTGTTGGGGAACAGCACTTTGCTGTCTGTGTCTTCTCTTTCAAACTTGATTCTAAATTAAACAATTTGATTCTCATGACTGATTTGGCCCAATCGTGGCTATTCAGTGTATGTGTCTCTGATGGAGGAAATTTGGGGTTATCGTCGTCCCTTGCGATTTGCCTCAGGACCACCCCCCACTTCCTCCTCAGGTGCCCACTTTTCCTTCCGCAGGAGTGGTTACTAACCCCTGGGCTCCTACCAGTCATTACTGACCATTAACCCAAATGCTTCTCTTGACAGCAATAGCTTTCTAAAAGGACTAAAGCCACATTTCAGCAATTTTATCCATTATGACCTATTTTGAATGTCCACACTGGAAGACAGCAGGGGTCTAACAGGTCTACAACCCTGCTTGACGCCCACAAGTGTGCATGTCAAATAGCCATCCCTCGAGCACTGACTCCTCCCCTCCCAAGATGTTCCTGGCGGGAATCCCAGCATAGCTGTCATCGGCTGAGCATGATTAGAATTGGAAGGTAACAGAAAAGGGAAGAAAATACTTATTTTTATTTCAGAGGGCAGAAAGTCCTACCCATGGCTGGTATCAGTGGAATTCTTCTGTGAATGACCTCTAGGAAGGGCCTGCCCAACTTAGGTTTTGTTGGCTCCCAGCTCCTCACAATGGGGCGCTGACTGAAAATAGCGTAGAATTAAGATCTTGGGGAGGGCAGAGGAGACCGCCTTGGAACCAGGGTCGAGTCTTTCGAGTAGCATCTCCCTGGGCAGGCGTGGCCTCTGGCAGCCCCCCAGACATTTAATGCTGCTGGTTTCATTGGTATGAGTTTTGTGTCACTCGATTCTCCTGAAAGCAGGAGGCAAAAAATATTTGCTGTTGGTCGTGGTGTGAGGAGGCTTAAAGTAGAAGTTAAGGGCAGTAAAGCAAAACAAAACAAAGACTCCTTTTCTTAGCTAGATCAGTAGTAGTTGAGTCAAATGTTATAGCAGAAAGTCATCAATTAATCCTTCCCGGATTAGGAAGGTTTCAGGTAAATATCGCTCTCACATAAATTGGTAGAGAGTCAATAAAAAATTGGCCTAATCATTTCAATAAATATGACATGATTTCTTTTCTCATTAAAGATTTAAAGAGTAATGCTACATAAACGGTAACTTCCCTCAATGAATGGAACTGAATAAAATATGTGAAAACAATGTTTTAGCTGGCTTGAGGAAGGAGAGGCTGATGTTTTGGTTTAAATGCCAGAGAACCATATATTTGACTTACTGTTTTGGTGGTGTGAATTTCAACTCTTGGTTTGGTAATTTCTGACCGATGACTCTTCCAGACGGGTTCAAGCCCAGTGGTTTTCATTCTTGGGTGGATCAGAGAGTGCGGAACTGTTCAGCTCCTCCTTCTCTCCCTCCCAAGCTGATGATTATGAGAGGAGCCAGATTGGAAGAGGGTAGCATACTAAGTGATCTGGCTGTTCTGAATTTTTCATTGTATATTCTCTAATTTTGAGCCTGTCAAGTATTATCTGTCAATCATCAGCGTATAGCTTGTTAAGATTACAGACTCGTGAATGTGCACAGGAGACTGACTAAATCCTGTGATTAGCAACGAAACTATTAAAAAAATGTCGAAGCATAGGTTAAAAAAATAAAGAAAAAAACCTATTGCTAATAAAGACATCAATGTTTACTCATGAGAAATAGAAAATAAGTGATTGGGAACAAAAAGCATCTTGGAGAATGCAGCCCAACTGAAATTTATCTGATGTACATTTAATAATATAATAACAATGCTGTGTACCCATGATGCTTAAGAACAAGAAGGATTATTAGATTTGTGCATGGAAGGTAAAATCACTGCAAAGAATTGCTTTGGGGAATGTACAAGATACAGGAAGCGAAATGAAAAAAAAAATACAAGGCAGATGACTGGTTTCTCTGTATTGCTGGGGAGATTTAATTAATTGCTAATATAGCACTGAGCCATGAATTACTCTATCATCACCATTGTTTCAATTTCAGAATTTTCCTCTTAAATACAAATTCATTAGAAAAGAAGAAAATGTCACTGGGCAGGGACTAAGTTTATGATTTTGAATGTTAAATTTTTCACAGTCATCTGTACAATATTGAGAAACCCTGTGAAGCCATTTAAAAATAATTTGGAATATCTTTTTTCTTTATTGTGGTGGGAGGCCTTATTTTGTTCAGAAGTCCCATTGAAATCTGAAATAGATCGATGAACTTTTCAATTATTCAATGCCGTCTCTGCCTTAGTTTGTTATTGAAGGCATTTGAGAATCAGCAGGGTGGAGTAAAAAGGGCCAGGGTTTCAGACTCAAACAGATCTGATTCAAATCCTAGATGTAGCATTTGTCGGAGGTGTGACCCCTGTGCAGGCAACATAACTTCCATGAGCCTTAGTCTTCAGCTATGTAGAGGCAGGTCACGGGGATTAGTAATCATTCATTCATCTGCTGTTATTCAGGTCTGCCAGTGTAGCAAGCATTGTGCTCAATGCTCCAGATTCAATCCAAGGATCGTAGTTGGAGCTAACATTTACTGAGAGCTTATCAGGTATCGGATATTGTGCTGATCATTCCGTGTGTATTGTCTAATTCAATGCTCACAGCAGCTCTGTAACACATGCATGTGTATAGGTATGTGCACACACACACATATACAAGATATAGAACTACATATTAGGCCCGGGATGCTTTGCTCTCAGGAAAGATCGGTTTCCTCATTGGAGGGAAGTTGGGAATTCTTTGATTTTTTTTTCTGTCTTCTTTGCTTATTATTCTTAGAAAGATGAAAGGCTCAAGTATTACTTACCTGAACAGTTAGAGAAGAAAGATGTAAGAACATGATGCCATAAGAGACAGGGAGAAGCCAGAGATCTTCGCCCTTTGCAGAGTTGGAGGGCGGGGGCAGGGTGGGGGCGTCATTGAGGCAACCTAACCTCCCTGGAAGCAACATCACAAGAGTTTATGGTTTAAGTGCTTGCTACTTTTTTTTTTCAAAAAAATTTTTAATGTGTGATCTTATCTTTTTTTTGGCTGCAATTTAATTTTATTTTTGTGGGGGGAGGTAATTAGGTATATTTATTTATTTATTTTTAATTTATTGGAGGTACTGGGGATCGAACCCAGGACCTTAATGCATGCTAAACACACACTATACCACTAACCTATACCCTCCCCCAAATACTTGCCACTTTTAATGTAGCACTTTGTGCCTGAACATCCCTTTTGCTGAAATGTCATGCAAATCAGTGTTTGCCATGTATTAATTCAGAGGGAAAAGGGACGGTGTGATTGCCCACAGGAAACCCCTTCATCGAGTCTGAGTATCTTTATTATAAATAAGCCTCCAGCACCTTAACTGGAAATACTTTATATTCATCTGAATGGCCTGCTTTCTCTCTCCACTCCCGAAAGCTAGGAGTGATGGATCATCCGCTGTTGATATTTGCAAGCCGATTATTTTGCAGTTGTGGTGGTTGTTAAAAGAGGTGGACTTATTCTGGGGATCTTGGGCATCTAAAGCTTAATCTCCTAAGAAAATCTTTAGCCAAGTCAGGTTTTTAATCGCTGTGTTAGTCATCCTACTGATTACATAAGGAGCACTGTAGGAGCATTTCAAATGCCACCAGCTCTTGGCAGCAGAATGACAATGAGGATGAAGTATTAAAAACTAGGTACCCATAAAGGCAGACATGGAGAGAGTGTCTCCAACTCCCTGCTCCCGAATATGCCTCCACATTAATTTCCCTCCTTTAGAAGAGAACTCACTGGAAGAAAAGCCTAATTTGAATTAATTATTTGCACATATGGTGTGTTCCTGATGTCAGCTAATGCTACATTAAGGACAGACATGCTGGGCACCCATTAAATAATCAAGTAAATATTTGTATTGTTTATGATAAACTGGTTCCTTCTGTGGGTATTTTCTGTCTTTGTAAACATTCCTTTAGTAGGCAGACTTTGTTGGGGCTTCATACCAGGCTCAAATCTGACAAAGAACGCTGTTTAAATTCCAAATCTGACAAAGAAACCTCACACCCACTGTGTTTTTTTTTGGAGCTAAGTGAATATTTAGTAACACTTTAATATAATAGCCTGATCATTATGGTATATTACTGAACTGAATGCCATGTTAATAACATTAATCGCATGGACTCATTCTTGTTTTAGTCTGAATGTTATAAGTACTTCTATATGATTTCCACTATAATTC
The DNA here is from genome assembly GCF_009834535.1 of Camelus ferus. NCBI lineage: Eukaryota > Metazoa > Chordata > Mammalia > Artiodactyla > Camelidae > Camelus > Camelus ferus. Next base: position 17,207,365 of record NC_045697.1, on the reverse strand, counting down.
AATAGTAATTAGTGATACAATTACTTCAAGCTGGCACCAAATGTTTATATTGAGCCAACATGAATGTTAGGTCTCAACATATAAGGGAGCCCAGCCTCTGAATAAAAGATTGGGGCCAACATAAGTCAACCCAATTTTTATTTGGCAAGATGTATTATAAAATTGGAACATACACAAGGTTTAGAAATGCTCCAAGTACATGAATGAGGTTGACTTTCACACTCTTCACCGAAGGTCACATTGTCACGGGGAAATATGCGAAGGCATTGTCTCTGGGCACATTTCCTGAAAAGAATCCAGTGTCTGAGAAAAGCTTGAACTGAGAGTCGCAGAGAATGACACCCGGTAGAGGAAATGCCTCAGGATCTGTGCTTGGCAGTTGTCTGAATAGAATTTCCTAATGATTATTGGGGCCCTTTGGAATCAGGTCCTTATAATGATTCTTGTTCAGTGAGCTTTAGGACATTTTGATTTTTTTTTTTTTTTTTTGCAGGCGTGATATTTCAAAGGGGCCTCTGTATGTGGTCTCCAGTGCCTCTCTTTGTCTTGTAAAGGAAGGTATGTTTAGCATCCTTCTGTTGAAACCCAAGTGTGGAAGCTAGTGGAAGAGCTTAACCAGGATCCTTGGGAACAGACTGTGCCTGACTATGTCAGCTAATGGACATGAGTGTAACCGCTTGGATGAAGAGACTTGCAGACAGCCTCTAGATGTTTCTTGGAAAGTTAGATGCAAGGATCTCATTCCTTTTCTGGAAGTGAGGAGAATGGGGCCAAGAAACACTTGTATTTACTTTAAGGCAAAGCAGCTAGTCATAGGCTACTTCTTGGCGGTGGAATCTATTTTGTGGAGGGGAAGAAAAACCTAATCATTTTATCTTCCTCTGCACCCTACTTTAAAAAAAAAGCAAAAAACCTCTGAGTGAATTTACTTTTTCTGGAATCCCAGGAAAGCATATCTGTGATCATTTGATCATGAATGAATCCATTCATTCATTCACGGGTTCAACAAACTTCTTATTAATTGTCTGCTAGGTCTCAGGAATTGTGCTTGGGCGGCAGTCGGTGCCGGAGTCCGGAGCAGCAAGACGAGATGGTGGGAGATACGTTTTTTTTTAAAAAGTAAGATGGTCACATCCAGTATCTGAAGTGGGGGAGCTTCTCAAAGGGTAGGCCCCTGGGAGTGGGGACTCACACCTGGAGTTCCTGCAGGACACGCCCCCTGGGTCCAGAATGTGAAGAATAGTCTATAAATTGCAACACTGAAGGAATGCGAGTTTTGCAGGGGCCTTGGTCTTGTCAGTCTGCAAGTTTTATTATGACAGAAAAACTCCCTGAGAATGTCAGGATCGGGCTGACGTCCCGTTTATTGTGTTTTTATTCCCTGTGTGGAAAATTCTTCTGGACAACGCGTTTGTGTTTGAGGACACTGTCTGGTCCAAGGGGAGGATCAGGCTTTACGTTCTTGCCGGGAGCCCGCCCCCTTCCCTCTGCTGCCTTCCTGATCTCGTACCTGTCAGAGCACAGTTCCTTTCGCGGATGGTGCAGCCTTGGCCTGTTGAACAACAGAAGGCGGGCGTTGTCACGTGGGCTAGGAATGCTGCTGCGTTTTTTGTGTGTTAGTGTCCTGACTATCTGTTTCTCTAGCTTTCACCTGTGTATCTTGCATTTAAAAATAATACTAGATTTTTTCTCTTCGAAGCTTTAAGCGTGAAAGTTAAAATAGAGTCATTCCAATAGTAAATGATCAAACTCAGGGTGTTACACACACAAGCCATCTATAGAAGAGGACACAGAGAGAGAGAGACAAGAGAGAGACAGACAGACACAGACAGACAGACAGAGAGAATGAATTCATCTCCTCTGGGGGAAGCTCATGAGATTCTTGCTGATAGTGGCTGTGAAAGAAAAGAGCCTCCATTTCCAGCCTTATTGACTGTATTGCTGTGGGAACTTAGCAGGTCAACTCTCAGAGGTAAGCTGGGGAGTTTTAGGTTCTCTGAATCTCTGATGTATTTCATATATGCTGTTTTCCCATTTGTCATTTAGATCAGATTGTCTTTCCTCGTCCCTCGAAGGCCTTTTGAGCTCTGGCCCCTGCTACGTCTTTCATCTGTCTTTTGCTACCCTCTCCTTCCCCCGCACCCCCAGCTGCCACGTTCTCTTGTGTCTTGACCACACGTCATGCAAGTCCCTGCCTCATTACCCACTCTCATCCGCCTGCAATTTCCATTCTCCTCACCCAAGGTGAGAATGTGTGCGGGCAGCTGGACACAGGGTGAGAAGCTGGGGCAGAGTCTGGGCTGGAGGTACCCAGGAGGGGTGGCATCTGCTTGGAGATGGTAGTGTATGCTACAGGACCAGATCTCTGGAGAAGAGTGTATGTCCTGAAGAGATGAGGTGTAAGGATTGCTCCTAAAAAGCTCTAAAAATGCTTTAGTGGTCAGGAGATGGGGAGAAGGATCTGGATGAAGATAATTTGGTTATGCCTGTCTTCTTACAAGGTCTGAGCTCGTGGAGAGCAGCAACCATTGTTCTATTCCCGGCTCCTGGCATGGGCGCTGACATAGAGAGGCTGGCTCTACATAAATGTTTGCAAACAAACGAACAGGGAAATTTCTCTGTTTTTAAACCATAAAGAAACACACAACATCAGTGGGAAAATCATAACCAACAGAAACGAGGGTCTTGGTTTGTTTGTAGCCAGCCCAACGTGTTTGTCATGGCCCCTGCTCTTCCATGCTGTCTGCCAGGTATGGAAAAAGGATGTGTGTGTGACAGTGGGGGTGGAACAGGACGAGAGCATGTCTTCTTTGCTGAGCTTCTCCATGGGATCAGCTGCTGAAAAAGGCCAAGCCACCCCCAGGCATCACTAGTCCAAGTCCTGCATCAGGGCATGGGAAGTCATCTTCACATTGTGCTGTGCAGTGGTCCAGCCACACCTGAGGGAACTCAGCTCTGAGAAACTGGCAACAGGGATGGTGAGTTTCCATAGATCCTGGATGTTACGCTGAGGGGTTTTGAAGTCAAGGCATTGTTAGAGTAGGGAGACCACGTGAGAAGAAACAGGATCACCATCTTTGAATATTTATAGTTTTATCAAGGGGAAAAAGATGAGACTAGTATTACATTCTGGAAGGCAAAACTAAGAGCATTGGGCAGAAATGGCACTGAGGGTATTTACATGTAGCATAAGAATTTGTGTCATTAAAGCCTGTCATGATTAAGGGAGTTAACAAAAAACCGTGTTTAAGAGCATGGACTAGAAGCCAGAGTGCATGGGTATGAATCTGGCCTCTGTTTAATGTGTGATCTTTGCAAGTTACTTAACCTCTCAGTGCCTCAGTTATCACCGCTGTAAAATGGGAATAATGATAGGGTCTATTTCTTAGGGTAGTTTTATTTTTAAACATTTAAAACTTTTTAAAATTGAAGTATAGTTGCCGTACAGTATTATGTAAGTTATAGGTATACAATTGCAATTCACAATTTTTAAAGGTTATACTCATCTATAGTTATTATTAAATACTGGCTGTATTCTCCATGTTGTTCAATATATCCTTGTAGCTTATTTGATACCTAATAACTTGTACCTTTTAGTCCCCTACCTCTATATTGCCCCTTCTGCTTCCCTCTCCCCACTGGTAGCCACTAGTTTGTTCTCTAGATCTGTGAGTCTGCTTCTTTTCTGTTATATTCCCTAGTTTGTTGTTTGTTGTATTCCTTAGGTTCCACATATAAGTCATATCATATGGTATTTGTTTTTCTCTGTCTGACTTATTTCACTTAGCATAATGTCCTCCAAGTCCATCCATGTTGCTGCAAATGACAAGATTTTGTTCTTTTTAATGGCTGAATAGTATTCCATTTTATATATACCACAGCTTCTTCATCCATTCATCTGTTAATGGATACTTAGGTTGCTTCCATATCTTAGCAATTGTAAATAATGCTGCTGTGAACATTGGGGTGCATGCATCTTTTTGAGTTAGTGTCTTTGTTTTTTTTTTGGATATATACCCAGGAGTGGAATTGCTGGGTCATATGGTAGTTCTATTTTTAGTTTTTTGAGAAACCACCATACTGTTTTCCATAGTGGCTACATCACTTTACATTCCCACTAACAGTGTACAAGGGGCCCTTTTCTCCACATCATAGGGTTCTTTTAAAGATTAAATAAGTATTTTGAGATCTTGGAGCAGTACCTGGCACATGGAAACACTATTTGTTACACAAAAAGAGCTTGGAGTTTGGAGTCAGAGAGACCTGGATTCCAATTCTGACTGCCACATACTAACTGCCTGACCTTGAGCAGGTTACCAGCCTCAGTTTACTCATCTGTAAAATGGAGTTAGTAACACCTGCTTGAAAAAGTTGTGAGGATTAAGGAGATAGTATGTATGACGCCCCTGGGATATCACCTGGTATATCTTGAGTACTCATAAATGTTAGGTCTTTACTAACAGGAAGGACTCAACCATGTCTAGAGGTAGCTCAGATGATAAGCAGGGTGGCCCTATATCAGGGATGTAGAGATGAAGTGGTTGCATCAGAGGAAGGTCAGAGTTAACGCCTTTTGCAGCCTTCAACCCAGACTATTTTAGCAAGTAGAGCTGCTGGAAAAAACACAGGCAGGAACAAATATAACAAAAATATGGAAAAGTATAATTTCAATTCATTACTTGAATGCATTGATTACATACGATGCCAGACATGGGATGCTGGATTTATGTAAAGACACCAGGCATCGTGATGAAAGGAGACGGTATCACCTAAAAGGTAGGAGTCTGGTCTTTGGTGTCAACCAGCCTGGGGTCTGATTTCAACCGTGCCGTTTGTTGGTGACATGACCTTTGGCAAATATGGTAGGTTAGCTTCTCCCAGAAGTTGGCCCCGAGTCTTAGACTTGAGTTGCAATTACTTCTTTGGGTGCAGATGTGTTTGGATGCCCTCAATTATCTTGGGGAAAAGGGTCAGGAAGCCAGTAAAAGGGATGTTAATGAGCAGGTTACTACCATGGACAACAGGGACCCAGTTCTGCTGGGACCTCTGGATGACCATGCAGACTGGCCTCAGCCTTTTCCCACTCAGGGGGCGAGGAAGCTCGAGTGTTATCCACCAACTCCCACCTGTCTTTGTTGGAGGGCTGCTCCCGGGACAGGGAACATCAGCTCCTGGGTGCTTCCACACTGCCGTACTCATGGGCTCAGGTGCTCCTGTGAACAGAGGAAGCCCTGGAGCAGAGTCTGGGCTTTAGGACGTGAAGTATGCTAACCTGTGAGTATGGAGGATGTCTTGGTCAGCTCAGGCTGCTGTAACAAAGTACCCTAGACTAGGAGGCTTATAAACAGTGACATTTATTTCCCACAGTTCTGGGGGCCGCAAAGCCGAGATCAGAGTGCCAGCGTGGTCGGGTTCTGGTGAGGGCCCTCTTCTTACTTGCCTACTTCTTGTCTCCTCACGTGGTAGGAAGAGGCCGAGAGAGCCCTCTGGGGTCCCTTTTACGAGGACACTGATCCAGTTCATGTGGGCTCCACTCTCATGACCTGATCACCTCCCAATATCTCCTAATACCCCCTAACACCATCACCTTGGAGTTTAGGATTTCAACGTATGAATTGGGGGTGGGGGTGGGGTCACAAATATTCAGTCCAGTGCAGAGGGATAAGGATGGGCACTAACAGTAAAAGCTAAGACGAGTCACTTGAACTCCCTGCACATTTCCTCCTCTATAAAATGGGCTTGATAATAACACAGACCTCATAGTTCTTTGTGGGGATTAAGGGTGATAATGAACATGCAATGGTCAGCTTATACTGCTGGGAACGCCAGCAAGGGTAGATACTACAGTTAGAAAAGAGAAACATAAGAGCAAGGAGACCATGCCTTTCAGAGAGTAGTGCCCATGGACTCTATTGAGGAAATAAATTGTTGGAGGGAGTTTGTGTCCATTTAATTTGCTTGGAGAAGTGCCCATAATAGAATCTTTTACACTCGGTCACTTAAAAGAATTATGTGTGGCTGACACACCAAAGTCACATTTATCCACCCGGACAGAAGGTTCATCTTGAGTACAGAGGCTGTAATTTACTTACAGGTGTATGTGGTGGGATAACTCAGGTTAATGTCCGTGAACAGAGACCAACAATTAGCAAGTTAATTAGGGTCCTGATTTTAGTAGCGAAGGATAATCATTTATTAGCTTAGGTCAGACCCTGGGCCTTCCTGCGAAGTGACTTTCCATGGAAATATTGACTGAGAGGGACTCCCTGTCACTTCCCTAGTACAATTCACACATGCTTGGGAAACTCATTATCTCTTACAGAGATAGTAGTGAGGATTCCAATAAGTTCAGGACACCTGGCTTCAGCCGGCCTGTTTTATGTGGATGGCCAAAATGGAAAGAGGATTCTAATGTAATAGGCGTATCAGTTCTTTCCCACCCCACTCACGCTGTACAAGTGCTGTTTGCTGGTTTGTGACCACTGGGTGCTGGCATTTTGCTCTTTTCCAGTCAATACTCTCAGATAAATTAACATTATCGTTTCCTATACGGCATTAGTTGAAAACAAATATATAAAGGGTACTATTGTGCCTTGGGACTAAAAAGTGTTAGGAAGTGGTAAGCTTTTCTTTTTCTTGTTTTCACAGTGACAGCCATTGACCCGTACCAGAGATTCTGTATAAGGGGCTGGAGATTATAAATCCAATTTGGAGGAGGGGAGAGGACATGGATTGAAGGGGCATCTTGCAGTGGATGAAGACATGAGTGCCAGGCGGCTCCTCTTTTCTTGCCAATAAAAGGCACGGGGTTCACTGTGTCCATTTTGTCTTCTCGCCTGACCCTTCTTGCCTTTTTCTGGCATTGGCGCCTACTTAGCTTGGTTGGAAAGTTACTTAGAATGTCCCTTGGCTAATAAGGTGGAGGCTTGGCCATGCCTTATAAGCTGTAGAAAGGATGATGGACAAGGCTTTTAAAATCTGCTTGGCTCCTGTTTCCTATGCCATCAGTCATGAATGGTGAGTGAGTTGTTTCTGCTTGTAAAATAGGAGCAGAGATGAGGTCGCGACAGATGTAGCTTCGGTTAAGTCACTCCAGTTTTCTCATGGAAGCTGATTCTCGATAATGAAAACAGCCTGGCTCCTCTTTGCTGGGGGCAGATTCCCGCCACACTTTTTCCCATTTTGGTTTAAGCTGAAAACTGCCGGAGGAAATGTCTACTACTAAGAGTCCAAGCCAGCAACTAAGGAGTGCTTTTAAATGATGTCACCATTGTTTTTTTTTTTTTTTTCTTAACACTATCTGGAGGAAACAATTTTAGTTAACTAGAAGGGAACTAAATGGTGGAAGTGCCCCACAGCTAATTTTCCATGACCCAGGTCCCAGCATTCTAGGTGTAAATTGATGCACATTTTAATGAATTGTTTTAAGTTCAACAAGTACTCTTGTGTTGGAGGGCAACATAATGCTCCCTTCCCTGGCAAATGTCTATGTTCTGATTCCCCAGAGCCTGGGAAAGTTATCTGATGTGGCAAAAGGCACTTTGCAAACATGATTCAGGTTATAGACCTTGAGATGGAGAGATTCTCTTGGATTGTCTGAGTGGCCCCAGTCTGATCACATGAGTCCTTAAAATCGGACAGCCTTTCCTGGACTTGGTGAGAAAGAAAGAAATGGCAGCAGGGGAAGGTTTTAATGTCCCACTGCTGGTCCTGAGCTACAGGCGCTGTGTTCCAGGAACTAAATCCTGCCAACAACTCTACTGCGTGAGGAAACGATCCTCCGCTAGAACCTCCAAAAAGGACGTCAGCCCTGCCAACGCTTTGATTTTAGCCTGGTGAGACCCAGGTCAGAATTCTGACCGACAGAACTACAGGGTCGTGTATTTGTATTGCTTCAAACCACAGGGCTTGAGGTAATTTGTGGTAGCAGCAATAGCAAACCAATACATCTCAGTTTCTCTGGTTGAGGGTTTTCCTAAAGATAAAGTGGTTTCTGAGCCCAATCAGGAAGGGCCGAATCATTTCCTATCAAAATCAAAAGCTCTGGCTCCAGGGTTTCAATGAATTCCACCCTGTGGTTCTGTGTTGCTAGCACGTGAGTAGACTTGGGTGATGCAGAGCCAAGAGGACATGAATGACTATTAATGGAGCATCCTCGGTGTTCCAAGGACATTGATTATCCTACTTAACCCGATTTCAATCTGTGAGGTGGATATTATTATATTTTACAGATGAGAAACCTTCTGAGAGGTTTAATGACTTTTCTGAACTTGCGGAACTAGTATGTAACATAGCAAGGTTCTGAACCTCCACAAAACATGTTCCTTCTGTCTTCTGCCCGACTCCAGCATCCTTCTCAGCAACCCCCAGGAGTCAGGAAATCAAAAGTGTCATGGCCGAGTCTTCTGCTATAGGAAACAAGAGACTAGAATCACTTATTTGTTTGGTTGATAAAATATTAATGAAGGTGAAGGACACCATCCCTGCCTTTTTTCTTTTTAAACTCGCAGTGGGACGGGGGCACCTAGACCGACTGGCTCATTTCTTAATCTCCACTCAAGTTCCCATCTATGCACTTGGCTTCTCTTATTACTAATCAGCAATGCTTTGTGGGTTGCAGAATACACACCTCATTTCTTAGCAAAGGAGTCAGGATGGTATTTAAGATGAAAGAGGATTTGGAAAAAATGATTATTCTAAAGGGTCACTTAGGACTGGCTTTGCAGGTCTACTGCATTAAGCCAAATTTTGGTCAGTCGCTGTCAGTGATGGTTGGATTAAATGTGTGCAACATGCCCCTGAAATCCCAAGATCCTCTGCCAGCAGTTAAATATTCCTACACGTCATCCAGAGAGAACACTGACTATCAGCTGACGAACCCCATGCTGGGAGACGGTTTCTTTAAACTCAGCCGTAAGCCTGGTGGAGACCTCCAGAGAGGATTTGTTTAATGGGTGATTTTAAAGCACTCGCTCTGCAGCATTAAGTTCCACAAGAGCAGGAAAGAAGCATAAAAAGTGCTACTTGCTTCTGAGGAGCATCCGGTCTAGAGGGAGGAGGCTGTTTGAAAAGACCAACAGGTTTTGGCAAACAAATAGTTCTGGGCTCCAGAGGTAGGAAGGAAACTTGAAGGTCACCAGGTACGTGCCCAGGTTTGGGGCAGGCAGTTGGGTGTTGGTGGTATGTGTTTGCTCATGGCTTCATTGGGGAGGATGCCAGAGGAGCCCCAGTACCCTCTGCCACTTGAGAATCAAGTCCTTAGGTTAGGTAGTTAGATAAGTGGGGGCACCAGGGAGATTAAGGTTGAGGAGAGGGAGGATGGTCCACAAGATGGTGAGAGCCATCAGTCAATCAGGAGACCACCTCTAAGTGAGGGTATAAGAGAAGGGGGCAAACAAAGACCATCGCTGTCCTCCCTTGAATCAGCCTGCCTCTTGTTCTTGGAGGTGCACTTTCCCTTTGCTAATAAAACCTTTAAAATCTTTCACTACATGACACATCTGTCTCCCATCTGAATTCTTCTCTTTTGGGTAAGACAAGAACTGGGATCTTTTTCCCTTCCCTTTTTGAGGTAGCACTTAGACCTTGGGGCTGGAGCTCAGTGTGTTACTCAAGAGCCTTGCACCTGGCTAGACCCATTCCTGAGATCTGGGGAGGTGAGGGGTGTGAAACTGGCACCTCTGAGTACCCTCACCCACTGGATGTCAAGTGCTAGCTAGTCCATTAGCTCTTCTGAATTCCCTTCTCTCAAGCTAGAGCATGCTTCTAGAACTTTCCTTCTGTCAACTGCTATACTTCTGCTGACTCTTATTGGCCATTCCTGTCCCAGCTGTCCCCCTTCCTGGTCCTGGCTGGGCCCAGTACCCGATATCTCTCTGCTTTCTGTTGGACTGCTGTCTTTGTATTATTTTCCCCAGCTTGTAATTTGCTCTTCAGACTCATAGCTCTCGCCCCTTACCCACTTCTGCCTCTGGGTCAGCTTGCATTCCCTACCTCCTAAGCCCCCTTCTCGTCCCTCACACACAGGCGTCTCCTGGCCTCTCTTCTGCCACCCTCGGGTGCTCTGTCTTGTTAAAGTCCCAGAGTGCCTCATTTGGGAGTGGAAATAGCAGCAGAATGGACCCCAGATTCATCCCTGTGGGGCCGCCTTCATTTGTGCCCACCAGGTTTATCACTTCTGTTCGAGGCTTTAACTAATCCTAGAGCCCAAGCAACACAGTGCCCAGCTCTGCAACTCTGCACGGAAACTGCTGCTCAGGATAGAATGAAATCCTTACGGAAATTAAAAAAAGCAAAAACCTCTTTCTTCTTTGTTGACTATAGGGGGCCTTATTTTTTTGAAGACCAGATTAAAAAAAGAAAAAAAAAAAAACCTGCAATTTTTTTTTCTTTTTTGGTTAGAACAGAGTCTTAGAGTACACTGTGCCCCAAATCAGGATGCTGTGTGTTTTCTGTACCATGAACACTCCCCCTCGCCAGCTCAGCTCTTAATGTCAGGATTTTTTTTTTTTTTAGTGGAGATACTGGGAATTGGACCCAGGACCTCATGCATGCTAAGCATGCACTCCACTACTGATCTATACCCACCCCTCGACTCCAGCTCAACTCTTAAAATAATTTTAAATACTTGACACTAAACACTTCTAACACTGGAGAGCTAGTGTCTTTTTGGAAAAGGTTTTGGATTATATCTGGGTTTATTTCTGTGAACTCATTTTTTTTATATTGAATTATTTAATGTGCATTGTAATGGTTTTTCTTTTATAAACACTTCATATCAAGCAAAACATCTGTAGTCAGATTAATCTGCCTTGAATGCTGCTTTCAGCATGTCACAACCCTGCTCAGAAATTCTGTGTTGTTTCCTAATCCCTTTGTCCTATAACCTAAATTCGAGCGTCTGACTTTCCAGGTCTCCTAGCACCTACTCCCACCCAATCTGCTCTCAGTTCTAACTGCTGTGTTTGGGGTTCTTTCTCCACGTTCTGCTCATAATGAAGTGGAGGCCGTGTTATAGTTGGTAATGAAGACTCCGAAGCCAGAGTTCCTGGGTTCAAGTCATGTCTATTAGCTGTGAAATGTTGGCAAATTGCCTAACTTGCCTGTTTCAGTTTTCTCATCTGTAAAATGGGATAATAATATGACCCACCTTATGGTCATGAAAGTGTCAAAGTGTGCTTTCCAGCACTCAGTAAGTGTTCACTAGGTGTGAGCTATTACTTTACACCCTCTAGTGAGGGAATTAGTGATTTAGATCAGGGAACTAACTCTTTTTGTCTTGTTCCTCCTATTTTTCCCCTTACACCTCAGGTGTAGGCATCCTTGCTCTTGGTTGAACCTGAAATTGGTGTTTCAGTCATTTGGAACATTTAATTATAATCATTTTTTTCTTTTTCTTTTTTTTTTTTTTTCAGCGACAGGGCAGATTTCAGTTCAGCTTTGTTTATTCGGAATGTACGGACTAAATAATTTCCCTAAAAAGTGGCATTAAATCTCTTTCCTCAGCCCTAACCATTTGCATATACATACAAGTATGTGTTAAAGTGTCATCTTTCATCCAGGCAGTCAAGTAAATTTTAGGTTCATATCACTTTTTCTGTGTTTTGGGCCATATCATTGAAACTTGCATGGAAGGAATAGGTCCAGAATAATTCGTCTATGAATAAGGGTGTGGTTTGGATCAGGAGACTCTAGAAGCAGTGTGTTTTCATAGTGGTTTTTGCTATTTTGAAACTTTCTATTCTGGTTCCTTGGCCCCCCTCCCTCCAAATAAATCCCACTAGCCTGTTGACTTTCAGAGCTTAGTTTGAAGTTCATTGACAACATCAGAAAATGAGAATGCCATAGTGGGTCAGATTTCTAGTCTCTCTAGCCCAGTTTTCTGTCACCAATATAGGGGGAAGTGTTGTTTTTTAGGAAAACATGTCAGAGATCTACCACAAAACTATCTTCAGGGGGTCAGGGGCTTGCTCCAGCAGCCAGCAAGGCACGGCATCCCATTGGATCAGACTGGGTTGGGTGCCCAGGATGAAACCCAAAGAAGAAACTCAAAGGCTCCAGGTTGGAGTCTGTAAAGTTTTTGAATTGCTCCCAAACATAGTGTAATTAGAAGAAACTACCTTTGTTTTGGCTCGCCTCACCCATTTACTTTAAAGAACAATCCTCTTTATTTTACCATATCCCAAAGAAGAAAATATGTTTTTCATCACAAATTTAAATCCTGGTGATATAATAAAGGAAAGATTTCCTTATGTATCATCTGGTAGCCATCATATATAGTTCTCTCTGAAAGAGAAATCAGTAGGGTTCTTATCTTTAGCTTTTAGCTAAGAAGAATCAACACAGTTTAGTAAATAAGAGAACAGATTCCAGAGGTAAGGGATTTGGTGATTGTCAGCCATCTAACCTTGGTCAAGTTCCCTAACCTCTGTGAGCCTTAGTTTTCTCATTTGTAATTGGAAACAAAAATGATGGAAATTACTCTCTATTATGCATACACACACACACACACACACACACACTCACACACACACACTTATTGTAGATTTTTTTGAAACTTGAGTGAACTAATGCGTACAAAATGCTGAGGACGCTCCCTGGTCCCTACCGAGGACTCTGTACACGGACGTCCAGTTATTAAGTACTCAAGTGCCTTTTCATTCCATGCATGTAAAAGGCCCAGGGGCCACAAAAATGAGGAAGAAATGGCTTCTGCCTTTGAGAATCGTACAGTGAGTGAATTTTACAAGGTGTAGGAAGTCTGTGGGTTTAGCCAATAAAAGAGGAAACAAGTTGGCTGTGGGTTTGTTCGGGGTGGTGGCCAGATGACGGACCTGTTTTCAGAATGGCGGCAGGGCCTTCCGTGATGCGGCTTCAGCCCTCGTGAACAGCCTCATCTTAGGCTGCTCCCCTTCTTTGCTCACTAAACTCCAGGTATATCGGCCACATCTGCTCACTTAACAGCTATTTAGTAGATAATTCCTGAGCAAGACACTTCTTCTGCGAGCAGGTGGTAAATAAGTCAGGTGGGAACCCTGCTTTCCTGGTACATGTGCACTGCTGGTGTCTCAGACATGCTAAGCTCTTTCTCACCTCAGGGCCTTTAATCATGTGTCCCCCTCTAGCTAGAATGTTCTTTCTTTGATGCCTTCTTCACCCTAACTCCCTCAAGTCTTAAATTTTCCTTCCTTAGACGAATCTTGCTTATCTCTTGTCCCCAGTTCAATCTAAATTAAATTCTACTGTTATCTTTTCTCAACATACCCTTAAATTTTATTTCAAGAGATTTATCACAATTTGTTTTGTATCATCGTCTACTGCCTTATCCACTGGACTGTAAGCTGCATAAGGTCACAGGCTGTGTTGATTTTGTTGTTTTATCTACCTCATCTAGGACTTGGCAGGTCCATAAAAGGTCCTTAAAATATATTTGATCTAATAAAATAATTGTCTTAGTATTAAAATATATTTTCATTTTACAAGCACTGATGGAAAATTTGTGCAGATCTTTCGTGGTGATAATGCACTTAGATCAGGAGGCTTATTTTGGTTTTGCTAGCTGACTGTATGTATATTTGTATACGTAATTTTTTAATTGCTAAATTATGATCCTGGGGAGCTATTCTTTATATTTGAAAAGCTTTCAAATAGTTTTCTTTTCCTCCCCACAGGATTAGCTTTTAGAGTGAATTTTTCTTGGGATTTTGTCATGCTCTTTAATCTTTATAATAGCACGGGTCACTCAGTATGAACATCCTTGGGTGTTTCAGAGGCTCATTCTTCAGATGGAAAATGTAAATCTGTTCCCTTGATTGCCTGTGCTGTCTGTGTAAGCCCAAATCTCTGGAGATAACATTTAGAAGAAAACGAAGAAATGGGTAATGCACCAAACAAATGTTACCTCTTTGTTTGCCTGTTGGGGTGAGGAGTAGATGGGAAAGGAAGTGGGGTGGGCGCTGGGCTATAATGTCTACAGCTGAGAAAGATATCACTTATATGAGGAATCTAAAAAAATGACACAAAGGAACTTACTTACAAAACTGAAATAGACTTACAGACATAGAAAACAAACTTATGGTTATCAAAGGGGAAGGGGGGTAGGATGGATAAATTAGTAGTTTGGGATTAGCAGATACAAACTACTCTCTATAAAATAGATAAACAAGGACCCACTGTAGGGGACAGGGAACTACATTCAGTATCTTGTAATAACCTATAATAGAAAAGAATCTGAAAATATATAGAGATATATATATAAACTGAATCACTTCTGTATACCTGACACTAACACAACACTGTAAATCATCTATACTTTAATTAAAAAAAATGTCCACAGCTGATATTAGCTTGAAGCATTGGTCTAACAGAAACCTCCTCTTTTGGTGAAGCTGACTAAGCCAGCCCACTGTGGTACCTCCCATCTTTTTAAAAAGTGTTCAAGTTTCAATACTGCTATGAAGAAAAAAAAAAAAAGAATCTGCCATCACAGCAAATGATACTGTTGGATGTGGAGGGAAACCCCATAAAATTGTATGGGTGATATTAATTTAGTCACCTAGGGCTTAATCGTCATTTTATGGACATTAAAAAAAAAGTTTTGTAGCCATAATGTTTTATCTATCTTTATGGTCTCTTATGCTGTGTTTAATCAGTGTAATTATGGGAGAAGATAATTAAATATAGTACTATACAGTTCTTAAGATTTTAATGCTGTTATTACTAATTTAACCACAAAAAAGGTATATATAATGTAAGCCGTTGCGAATCTTAAAGAGAAATATGCAGTCAGGATTTTTCAGGAGGCAGTTTAAATACTAGAGATGCAATTGTGACTTTTTTTGTCAGTTTATTTATGCCATTTAATGTATTTTTTATCTATAACTGGGAAGGAGAATCAAGAGGAGAAGAATATTGTACTCTTCTTTGAACAAAAGTGATCTCAATTCAGTTCAAAATGGTTACATTAGAAATAGTCTGCTGCCCCCAAAGGCTATGCGGACGACATTTAACAATTGAAATTATACATGTGATACACTTTATTGTATATGTGTACTCAGTACACATGTGCCGTATTATTACCTGGGCAGAAGTAGGAAACATTTTTTTTCCCCTAGGCTACCCAGTTACCAGCAGGAATTCGAACCAGGTCTGTATGAGTCTGTGCTGTGAATTTTTAAGCACTAGCTTTATTTTTTAAGTAAATTAAATTTTATTTATTTATTTATTTTTTAATGGAGGTGCTTGGGATTGAACCCAGGACCTCATTCATGCTAAGCAGGCATTCTACCACTGAGCTATACCCTCCCCGCTAAATATAATTTTTTAAAATTTATTGAGGTAACATTGTTTTATAGCATTGTATAAGTTTCATGTGTACAACGTTTTATTTCAATTTCTGTATATACTACAGCACACTCACCACCAAAAGTTAGGGAAACCTTTTTTCTTTTTTAACCTTAACGAAAACAGGAACTGCCAAAGGATTGCCGGAGGTATTCTGAACTGTCTTGCTCTAGGGAAGGCACCACTTGAAGTTCCATTTGCTGTTATGAAAGCACACATTTTACAGCTGGTCTGACTGTAATTGGAGGGTCCTTGAGCTTAGTGGGTGCTTAATAGATCTCTCTCGATCCGTGTTCCTGCGGACCTCTGTGGTGGAGCAGGCATTGAATCAAGCTCTTGCAACCACCAGGACTTAGATTAGAAAAGCAGGGGCGGAGGATGTGCTGGGATGGGGAACCAGTGTGAGCAAAGGGAAAGAGGCTTGAAATTCCTGGAGTAGAGGCAAAGAACTCCCAACTAATCTTTTCTGCCCCAGAGCACGCAGAGCTATGTCATGGGAAATACGTCAGAAGAAGAAGGAAAAAAAAAAAAAAAAAATCAAGCCAAAATGTGGGGGCTTCAAATGGCATGCAAAAAGTACTGGACTGAATACATGGCATATTATTCAGCCTGAAAAAGGATGACATTCTGATACATGCACAACATGGATAAACCTTGAAGATAGCAAGCTAAGCGGAATAAGCCAGACACAGAAGGACAAATACTGGATGGTTCCACTGATGTAGGAGGGACTGGAATAGTCAAATGTATGGATTTAGAAAGTAGAATGGAAGTTCCCTGGTGCTGAGGGGAGGGGGAATGGGGAAGTCTTTGTTAGTGGGGACAGGATAGTAGTGATGGCTGCACAACAGTATATTAATGCCACTGAACTGCACACTTAAATCAGGTTAAAATGGTAAATTTTATGTTATAAATCTATGTTTTACTCTAGTAAGAAAAAATTTAAAAGTACTGGGTTGAATTCTGTAAACAGTGGGAGGCATTGAAAGTTCTTGTGGAAGGGAAGATAAGATCCCAGTGGTATCTTTGGAATTAAGCTATGGGCTTTTTTTTTTTTTTAAGCTTTGTACTTTTGTTGACAAGCTATGTTTGAGACCGATTTTCATTGCTATCACTTAGGGAGATGAAGATTCAGTCTATAATTTCGTGAGAAAACTAAGAGCGTTGATGAATGGAATTTTCTAATGGTGAATGTTTAGTTGACAGTGAAGTTGGGTCAGCAATGAATGACTTTCAGCCAGAGTTGGTATCCCATCTTTGAAAGACTTCTTGGCAAACCTAAAGAAATTTTGATTTGCTTGTGTATTTCTAGGAAGCTTGAGTTGGATGAAGCACTGGGGCCTAATGCTGAAAGTTATCAGCCTGGAATTAATGAAAAATGTGAGACGAGCCCTTAGGTTTGAGAGCAGTTTTATGCACTAAATTGATGTTGTGTTCTTTTTCATTCTCCGGCAAATATATTCTCATTGTGTGCTCCGAGGAAATGATTAAAAAACATCATTAAAATACTTCCTTTCCTTTCTTCTTCATTGGAAGAGGCCACAAGTATCTGCTTTTTCAATTTGAACCAAACTCTCACTTTTGCATTCTAATAGCGGCTCTAAATGCCGGTGGTGTGGTTCAGTGGCTTGTGGGATTTTACACTGTGAGACTGGCAAAGGGGCTCACACATCATCATTTCTGATCTCCTTGCTTTAGAGACAGAGAAGCTGGGGCCCGGAGAGTCGCCATGGATTCTTTCCTCGTTCTGTCAATTTTCTGGCAGTTAGAACAAATTTATACCCTAATGGCCAGACTGGGCAAAGAGGCATGTCAGGTGCACCGAGATCAAAAGAATAGGAAAGTCCTACCCCGTGATGGGAGAGCTAAGGAGAAGTCAGAATAAAGCAAGGGAGGTGGCCCGGGAGAAGGCAGGTTGGAGGGGAAGGAACCTCGATCTGTCATTGTGGATGGAACCATGAGTCAGAGCTCACATCCCAGGGGCTATATTTGGGCTGATGGAGACTTTGTAGTGAGCCTTGGACCAGCTAAATGAAGAGCTTTTAAGTTACAGCTGGGGCTACATTTGGCATCATGCTTTCTTAGCTTTGTGATCTTGGACAGGTAATTTATTTCTCTAAACCTCAGTTTTCTCATCTGTGAAAGAACAGTAATACCTCCTGAGTAGAGGTGATCTGAGGATAAGTGAGGCAGTGCTTGTAAGGACAGAGTGAGTGCTCAGAAAGAGTAACTGTTACATTGTCGGAGGAATGAGCAGGTGTCTGTGTGCTGGGAGGTCTTTCTGACTCCCCCTCCCCCACCCTCTACAGATGCCCTTGAGGGAGCACCTGGGGCACCCGGACCTACCTCTGTGGAGCCCTTGTCTCATGATGCTGTCATTTATCTACATATCTGTCTGTCCCACAACACCACCTGTTCCTACAGGTTAGAGACGAAGTTCTACCCAGCTTTATGCCCTCAGTACCTGTCACCGGGTCTGGTAAATAACTGCTCAACTACTGTTCAACTGTTGTTTGGATGAATGAATAAGCGAATGGCTTTATCCGACTTGTCTTGCAAAAACCTAGAGGGCAGAAGCTGTTGATCCTCTGTCGGTGGCGTGGGGTGACAGAGTAGAGTTGGACTTTAATTTTTTTGGCCTTTTCCCAAGTGACAAATCGGGAAGTGATTATTTTCTTTGTAAAACTTCTTTATAGAATTTATAAAAAGGGATTTGGAGAGTGCAGAAACTTTTGGGAATGCAATTAAACAATATAAAGAACCTTAAAAATGCTCATCACCTTTGATCCAACAATTTTACTTTTGAAATTATTTCCTAAGGTAATAATTGAAAAGTTCAGACAGAACTTTTTGCACCAAGTTGTTCAGGGAAGCATTATTTGTAACAGCAGAAAGTTGGAAAAAAAAAAGCCAACTATTTAAGTTTTCTTTGATGATTAAGTTATTTAACCATCAAAGGAGTATGATTCAGTATATTTTGGTATACACATATATTGGAATAAGATGTAGCCATTAAAAATGATGTTGACGAGAATTGTAATAGCATGGACAACAGATGTATGTAAGTGAAATGAGTGATACATGGAAATTTATATGTATTAAAATATAGAAGTAAAATATATGCATGTTTAACAATAATTGCTTCCATAACCCTAACCCTAACCTTAACCCTAGCCCTAATTATTACTGTAACAATACTAGGTGATTACTTTCTCCATATTTTTCTGTCCTTACAATAAATATTTATTAATTTTATCATCAGAAAGACAAAACCTCTAAAAATTTAGTTTTCATAATCCATTTAAAGAGAGGCACTGGGCCCAATTCTCAGTGTGCATTTCAGGAGGAAGGATGCTAGCTTCAGGTGCCCCGCCACCATCCCCAACCCCTCCCAGGAGCCGACAGGTCAATGTGCCCAAAGTGACACAGTGACACAAAACTCCTGCTGACAGGGAGGGGAAACGCTGCCCCTCGGATCTCACCTCTTGGAACAGGACGCAAAATACCAGGGAAAAGGTACTCAGGAGATGAGAACAAAAGAGTCCCCAAGGAGAGGGCTGAAAAGACAGATTGAGAGAAGGATGTGGAAAGCAGACAATATTAGGGGGTATGAGGGATGGTGGTAGAGGAACTGGAAAAATAGGAAGAAGTTGAAGAGAAAGACAACTGGTGGTTTGCGGGGACTTTAGAGAAAGCCTGCAATTAGTCCCTTTCATTGTTCCAGGCCTCCACTGTATTTTGATAAGATAGTAATTGATAGGTGCTTTGCTTTTATTTATTTACTTATTTTTATTTAGCAGTGGTATCATTAGGCAATAAATATATGGGCATATCCACCTGACTTCTGTCTCCAGGAAGCATTTGTAATTCAAATTGGAAACAAGACCAATTTTTCCTCCCATGTATCTCTGTCACCTTGAGCAGCTGGTTCGTACTGAGCCGGGAATCTCAGCACTGGGTGATGGACTGTCTTGTGACTGTTGTCTACACACAAACACTTTGTTTTCCTAAATAAAGGATCCTCCGAAAGTTACCCTAGTGCTTATGGCTGAGTGCTGAGGGATAGGATTCAGAAATACCGTCTATATTTTATTCTGAGACCTTCCGGGCATGGCTTTGAGGGATCACTTTTTCCTACTTTGAACCAATCCATGAAATGGGAATGCCTTGCCAACATTTGTCACTGGCTGGCCTTTACAAAGGCTTCTAGTATCGGTGAGAGGAACTTGAGAGAGGAGAGAGGGAGACGGGAGACAAAAAGGCAAGAAGGAGCAAGGAAGGAAAGGGCTGAGTGCAGTGGAAAGAAAATTGCTTTTGGCATCACGTACCTGTAGGCTGGACTCTTCTTAGCTCAGCCACTTACCTAAGGACCTGGTAAAATCACTTGACTTCTAGGAGTCTCAGTTTCCTCATCTATGAATGAGGATAATCACACCTAATTCCAGGGTTATTATGGAGATTAAATGACATAATATGCGCCAACACCTGACACTAGGCGGTCATTTATGTGACTCCCTCTTCCGTTTATTGATGGCTTTCCTTATGCCAGGAATTATGCTAAGTGATTTCCAGGGCCCCTGCCTAGTAATTTAGACAGACAACTCCCATTATTTCCTCCGAACGCAATAAAGTTGTTTGGAGTATATCCTGATAAGTAATTGCTTCCTTTAATGATACTCTTGTGGAATACAATATGGAAACCTCTGAAGGTTCTTATTCTTGAAACTAATTTTTAAGTACAAGTGCTTACAATTAGTCTTGCCTTGGCGTGATTTGTAGCATACCAAAAAGCCCTGGGTTTCTAAATATAGAAGTCAAATACCTTGAATCCTCTGAAAGCCAAATCAAAAAACCTTACCCCAAAGGGGGATATGGTCGCCCTGTTCTTCAACATGACTGTGTATCACGACATGGGGATTGCTGTCGTTCAGTTAATGAGTGTCCCAGGAAGGGAAGTGTTTGATTTGTTAATAACCCACCCCCCTACACACCCCCACCCCAATACCCATTATAGTACATAAGGAAATGTCTTGGAAAAACAAACTCAGTAATTAAAAAAAAAAAAAAAAACCCAAACCTTGTGGATGGTAATGCTTGGATGGTGGAGTGCTTTGCTAAGCTTATGTTTAAAAATTTCCCATGCAAATAGAAAAAGGACAAAAATCAGAGCATTTGCTGAGATTCCTGGAATTCTACCTTAGTTGTTCTCCAGGCTGTCGAGTCCTGGGATAGAGGCATTATCAGGAATGCACCTGCTTTTGACTGTGATAAACATTTCTTGGGCATCATGTCTTTTAATCCTCACAAGGTCTCTGGTAGTGTTTTTTTCAGTAATTGAAGAAAATGGGCCACAGAGAGGTTATTTGACCTTCTGAAGGCTACGCTGATTTGGTTCATCAACAAGCTGGAATGAGAGCCAAGCTTATACTTGGGGCCTCAGTGTCCTAATACAAAAAATGGGCATAATCACGCTTACTTTATACCAGCAGCAGCAGCATCACGAGGGAACTTGATAGTGGTGCAAAATCCTACCAATGCATCCCAGACCTCCTGAATCAGAGACTCTGGGGTGAAATGCAGCAATCTGTGCTTTAACAACTCCTCCAGGTGATTCTGATTCTGCCCTCTTCCTCCCCCTCATTGAGAACCACTAGGCCAATAGTTTCTTTTGCACTGACTTCTCTCCTGGTAACTATTTCATAGGCCCAGCGGCTTTTGACTCTACAGTGCAGTCTGCAGACCAGGTGCTCAAGAGTTTTGATTTTTGCTTTGCTGCTCTCCCTTATCCTCTGCCTCTGGTAAGATTGAGAAGCTCTTTATATCACAGGATCCTTGGCAGAAAAATGGGGAGAATGGAATCAAAATATTTGTAAAGAATTATAAAAGGATTAGGAAAAATTTTACAGACTGAATATTTGGAACAAACGTGGAATAGTGATTTGTGAATGGATCATGAAACTTAGAGATGGTAAATAATACATTACATTGATTTTTAATGTTTCAAACGTATTTGGAGTTTTTGAAATGTCAGAAAGATGGGAAGATAGAAAATGTCATTGGTTCATATCCCTATCATATTTTTAACTCTGAAAGTATTTTCTTACCATTATTTTATTTTAGACTCATTATGATTATTTCAGATGGTAGAAAGGCAAGAGATTGTCTTTAGTGCACAGATGAGGAAACTGAGGCTCAGTGACACCAGGCTAATTTCTGAACTTTACACTTGAGAAAATTAATTAACAGAGGCTATGGCCCTTCCCCTATAGATTTCATTAACCCCCCAGGCTATGGCCCTTCCTCTATAGATTTCATTAACCCCCCAGGCTATGGCCCTTCCTCTGTAGATTTCATTAACCCCCCAGGCTATGGCCCTTCCTCTACAGATTTCATTAACCCCCCAGGCTATGGCCCTTCCTCTATAGATTTCATTAACCCCCTAGGCTATGGCCCTTCCTCTATAGATTTCACCACTTGTACATTATGTATTTTGGGGAGCATAGATGTTCGTTTATATTCCAGTTTTGCCTTGTACCGATTAGTGTAAATGATTTTATAACTCTTTAGCTACTGTTCTTTGTTAAGTTTCATACACACACACAATAAGAGGTGCACTCTGGGTTCTTGTGCATATTGAAATAAGTGGTAAGTGATAAAACACAAGGCAAAGACTTTTCATTCATTCATTCATTCATTCAACAAATGTTTATTGAGAGTTTGCTCTGCGTCAGATACTGGGTTGAATCTGTGTTTACAGTCATAAGCACAGCCAGCCTCCATTGGATTAATATTGTCATTTCATCATCTCCACGTATGTGGCCTTTATTAATGCAGGAAGTCCTGTGAAGTAGACCTGCTCAGCCTCCTTCTCTCCTTGGGATCATCCTAGAGGCACCTCTGAGGACCAGCTTTAGAGCCACTGATCCACAGAGAGCCTCAGTCATATGAGGTAGTCAGTGGTGGTTTGGAAAGATGTACATTATAGTAGAGATGTAACTGACATGTTGGGGGAAAGTACTGTATATACATTAGGAAGCCTGCTTCGTGGTGGAACTTCCTGAGACATGAAGATTCAAGAAACAAGTATTCATTCATTTATTCAGGCAAGTATCTTTGAGACGCTGCTACAGGCTAGAAACTGTCCTGGGGTTGGGACTACAGCAGTGAGCAAGATGGGCAAGTTCATGGTCCTTATGGAGCTTGTTTTCCAGATAAGAAAAGGAATAAGTAAATTATGCACTGCAGGGCTAGGAGATGGCATGTGACTGTCTAGGCATGGGGAAGAGTGGCTTGTTAGGGTCGGGGTGTCAGGGGAGGCCTCTTAGAGGAGGGGAGATAGGAGCTGAGATGCGGATGCTGTGAAGGGGCCACTCAGTCTGAAAACTAAGAACGGACATTGCAGGGAAGAGCACCGTAAACGTAGAGGCTCCAAGAAGGGAACAGGCTTGGGCAGCGTGGCTGAAGAGTGTCCTACTGAATGGACATTGTGCTGGGCAGTGTGAGGCTGGGTGAGGTTCTATTGAGAAGTGGGCAAAAACAAAATAAAAGATTTGGTCTCTACCTTCAAGAAGAGTACACAGCATGAGCAGTTATATCAGAGCAATCAAAGATGAGGCTACATGGCTGTCTTTAAATGTACATTTAAGATGCACTAAGGAATTTGGAGAAAGTGAACATCGGTGGAGGGTTCAGAGAGGGGATCATGACAGAAGGACCAGTGGACAGGAGAAAAGAGAAGGGGACCCTTCTAGAGGGGACATCAACTGGAGAGACTGTACCAGGAGTCAAGTGGAGAAGGTGGCCTGCCGTGGAGTGAGGTGGCCTCATGGAAGATGAGCACCTGTGATCTGAAGCCAGGTTGCTTGGCGTGAACTGCCAGCTCCACTGTGCAGTTGGGGGCTTTATGTGTGTTGGTCTCCTCGTTTGTAAAGTAAGCGTCATAATAGTGTCTATGTGTTCTTGTTCTCTACTGCATAGCAATCTTCCCCTAAACTTGGTGGCTTAAAATGTCAATTTATTGTTCCCTCTCACAGTTTTGTGGGTTCGCTGGGATCTGCTGAGTGGTCTGGCGTGGGGATCGTCATGCAGTTAGTTAGACACAGGCTGGGGCAGGAGTCAAGTGAAGGCTCTGCTGAACTGAGTAGGCAAGGTGGCGTCTTCATTTGCATGTCTGGCACCTGGGCTGGGGTGGGTGCAGCAGCAGATGGCTGGCTGGGCGTTTCCCCTCCCCCACCCCACCCTGGGACCTCTTCCTATGACCAGCTTGGGTTTCCTTCTTGCATGACAATTCTCAGGGAGCTCAGCTAACTTCCCCCAGAACACGTGTTCCGAAACAGAAAATGGAAATATGCATGGTGTCATTCCTGGTGCACTCTGTTGGTCAGAACAATCACATACCAGCTCACATATAAGGGGACAAAGAGCCCACGTCTCAAGGGGAGAAATGTCAAAGAATTTGTAGCCATCTGTGGCCATTTTTATTCTGCCACACTATTTGATGGATGGTTAGCAGAGAGCATGTAGCAATGTGCAGGGAACACAGAACACATTCAGTCATGTTAACTCTCATGGTGATGGTGATAAGGGAGGGCCTTGAAAGCCAGCAGGAGATGAGTAGGACAACCCTGATGGAATGGCAGGGTCATCTGAAATCCTTGTTTGGGGATGGTGGGAGAGGGGAGTAGGAGGGAAAACTCACTCCTTCGTTTCTGCACACTTGCAATGAAGCTTTTTTAAAATTTTGAATTTTTTTCTTAAGTTAGTTGCTCTCATAGGTGATGAATGTCTCTTGTGCATCTACTTCATTCATTCATTCATTCATTCATTCATTTGATCTTGGCGAGCTTTCAAATGTTCCGTGTTGCACTGAGTACTAGGTGAAGAGGACCCAGTCTTTGCCCATGGGGGAGCAAAATTTTAAATAAATACTCACCAATAATTAATTATTTGTGATTGTGCTGAGGGCCCCAGGAGATCATAATGAGGCACCTAGCCAAGCCTCTGCTGATGACATTCAACCTGAAACAGGAAGAGTAAGGAGGAGTTGCTAGGTAAAGAGCCCCGGGAGGAGGACCCAGGGCAAGCAAAGGCTGAAAGTGGAATGGAGCTTGGGGAACTCAGAAACCTGAGTGGTGGCCCTTGTGGTGACACAGTGGGTTGCGGGGCCAGTGGCAGGAGCTGGAGCTGGCCTGGCCGGTTGGACCCCATCGGGCAGGGCGTCAAAGGCTAGTTAAGGACTGCAGATTTTATCCTAAGGGTAATGGGGTTCACTGGAATGATGGTATTTGAAGAGTTCCCAGAATTGCAAAGTCTTTTTGCCTGAAGAAGAAGGGGAAAAAAAAAAATCTTAAAGAGATGGGAGATGGTGTTGAGGGATGAACTTGGCTGGTTTCACTTGAACAAATAAATCACCGGTTGCCATTTATCCCCAATCAGCAATAATCCCAGCATGCTCACCCTGGGTCAGTCTGGACAAAAGCTGCCCACTCTGCTCCTTTACACATTTGTCAGCCTGTAATAGCATCCTTATCTTAGGAAATCTCTAGATTGCTCCCCAACATAAACTGTTTGCTGGGCAGCCAGGGTCAGCGGTGCCTGCTAAGCTCGTAGGCTGACCCAGGTGCCCTGTTTGAACTGCTGAGGGTCCAGTGGAATTGAAGTGGTCCAGCCGAGGCGGTGGTGTTTACAGATACAGGTTTGGGTCTGGGACTGTAATTTCTCCGCGCCTGTGAAAACCACCTGTGCTAACCATTTCATGGACCAAATGTCCAAGCAATGCATGTAGCCAAATGGACATTGCTTTTCCTCACTGCCCTCAAAGAATCAGATCATTTAAAACAAGGTCCATTTGTGCAAGGGGCAGGATTTCTCATAGATTGGGATGGGCGGTATGGGGGAAAAACCCTTAAATTACAAAATAAAACAAAACAAAACTCATACACATGATGTTCACTTTTTTTGGTGCCAACATTGAAGCAAAGATAGCCTCCCTTGGGAAAGGAAGTTATTTCAGTGGGTAAATTACTATAACTATGTTAGATAGGATTTAAAAGCTTTAAATATTGCAAATGTGAAGTTTGGACTGAAAAAATTCCTCCTGGTCCAAAGGGGTTAAAAATGTGGAACATATTTCCTCTCGTGCCTTCTTTCTTTTGTTAATGGGAACTGACATTCCCTGCAATCAAATGGGACTGAACCTAATCATATTCTCCATGACAGAAGAAATTAAGGTCTGTGGTAGAAGACATTATAATCCTGACAGAATTTTCATGCTCTCCAAAGCCCAAATTACTCTGTTTACTAAAGTCACACGTTGGCAGATCTTTGTTTTAATGCTCTGATTTGGGGGCCTGCTAATTTCCATCTTGTGGGGAGGGGGGCAGCCTTCAGTGCTGTCAGTAACCTCCCATCATTTATCTTTTGATGTGCTTGAGCAGATGAGTGGCCGCCTCCCACAGCCCCTTCTCTAGAAGATCTCCCCCAGGCTGCATGACTTCAGGGGTTGGGCTGGCCAAAGGCAGCAGTGAGAATTGACTCATTTTGTTTTTCTCTAAGGCCCAGCATGGTTTCTTCCTTCCCAAATGATCTGTTTGGGATCTACCAGTAGTTGAGCTGTCCAGGATCTATCCAGCAGAGTACCTGACATCCAACCTCATACTCTGTGTGTGTGTATGTGTATATGCATATATATAAACACATATTGATATATTTCTGATAATGGAAGCTGTCATAGTATTTGTTACTTTTCAATGATTACATCCAAAGGAAAAAGTAGAAATTGCAACTATAGTATTTGGTTACACATATGTGAGGGGGGATATTGAACATGTTGCGTATGACCAGTCAAAGTGGATGCTGCAACCAACCAGGATGGATGTCTGTGTACACAGCTGGTACAGCGGTGGTCAGAGGTGGGCTGGTACATGTTTAACAAGTGACTCTCCCCAAAAAGGCTCCAAAACTAAGCCCTGACTCATAGTGCATGTCAATTTCTATGTTATAAATACTCCCACCGCAGTCAGTTTCAAGCCACCAATATGATGTCAACGGGCTTGCAAAATTCCTGCAAATTTAACAATCAGCTCTTGCAAAAGCCAACATAAGGCAGCTCCAGTACACTGCTCTCTGAAGGAGGTACACACCAGTTTAATATTACCCTTGAAAACACACACACACACACACACACACACACACACACACACACACATACACATGCATTCAAGAGATCCTTTTCTCCCTCCAAAAAAATTGAAGTTAAAAATGACATATAAGAACAAGTCAGCTGGGAATAAAGTGTCTGAAGTGTTACCAGATGAGCCATCAGGGTTGTCAAGAGGAAAGCTACAGTGTGATTATTTTCTGCTTCTCCATTGTAGTGAAGCGACAATTCAAGCTTCGTTTTCAAAATGCATTTCTCACCAAATATTTTTTTTTCAAATACACTTCATCTGAAGGGAGAAAATAATTTTATACCCCGATCACCAGTGAAGCTAGCTTGAAAGTCACCAATTTAAAGAACCATTTTCAGATGTAATATGTGGACAAAATAAGCAGAGGCTGTAATCAGGAAATTCTGCATGAGAGCAAATGGATTTGAGCTGATTTTAACCCTGTGGGTAACGAATTCTCCAGCATTGTAGTTGGAATAATTCCTTGCAAGGTTTCTTGGGGCAGCTATGTTCTAAAAATGGTTGATGCTTCTATTAGGTCAGTGTTCTCTATTAATCCACGATCTATTTTAGAAGGAAAAACAATCCCATGCAGCCAGGGAGATTTTTGATTTGAGCACTTCATTGCTCTTTCTTTTACGGACAAGTCCAGAGTTGCTCCTTGCAAGCGTCGTCCTTACAAAGAATTCTAATAGGCATCCTGCTGAGTGTTGTCTGTTCTTAAGTCTCTTTTCATTTGAATGGGAGAGAAATAGCAGTCAGTTGAAATGCTGGTCTCTTTGGCAGTGGCCTTTGCAGAGCTAAACAATATAGAACAATGTCCATCATCATACATTACGACTAAATCATTTCAGTCAAGTTGCATATAGCAGATAGAGGGTGATTTTTGCATTGTACAAGCTTCTGACAAATATTTCCCTATCCATCCATGAACATCTCTATTGGTGCCTCTCTGGGTTCTGGAATAGTGGTTACGGCAGGAGATGGCTGTGAATAAATAAAAGTCAGAGATAGCCTTGTGTTGTCCTTTTTGCCTTCATTTCTTTATCTACTGAGATTAGTTTCTGATTCCCACTTGGGAGAAAATAATACAATACCGACTAGTGGAAAACCTGTCTTCAGTTATATTTAGCAGGGAAATGAGTCAAACTGTTGAGGGGCTGCCAGCTTCATCATTATAGGATTGTGCCTTTTAATGGGACAGAAGTTCGAAGGCCTTTGGGTTGGATGGTTGCGTCACATGTATTTTATTTTCCCAGGCATTCTGAGGCCTGGAATCTACCTAGCTGTTAAAAGCCAGGTGTTGGGTGACCTCTGTTTCTTTTTGCTTCATTGTAATCACTTGATCCTTCTTACACGGTATCGTTTAGGATGAGGGAATCGACACCAGCAAATTTAATTCGAAGGGCACCTCTATTTTGGAAGCTTTACATGATGACTTAGCAGAGAAGTGAATTTCCTCTCCTTTGGAGCTTGCTTAGATAATTCAGGCTTGCACAAAGAGGAGTCAGGCCCTACATTTGGCAACTCTTTGTCAGTACAGCTGGGACGAGGGGAGAGAAAACGGGGGCCTGGATATCTTGGTGGCCTTGTGAGGCTGATTTCTGGGGACTGCTGGAAAAGCGCTGTAATTTTAGAGGACTACCAGGGCTGGCTGACTGGGAGTCATTTTCTGGCCACTGATACTGTTTGCACAAGCACAGTTTTTGTCAAAATAACAAACAGGTATCCCGAAGTTTATTACCTAGCTTCTGTAGTTGTCTATGTGTGTTTCTCTTGGCTGCCATCCGTAAATCTGGATGATCCCTCCAGGACATGCGGAGAAGCACGCTTATGGAAAGCCTTTACATGTATTCCCAGTAGCTTCTCTGAGCTTTTTGCAAGGGAGACACCTGTTTACCGGCTTAAGCATCAAAACCCATCACTCTGTTTTTATATAAGAGTGCCCATTGCCTTCAAAGGATGTTCATTACCTGGCAAAATATTTTCAAGCTCCTAATGCTAAAATATGTATCAGAAGTGTCAAAAAGAGTGACGGTCCTTCTAAATGCATTGCTATATGGTGAAAAGAAAGAGAGAAAGAGGAGTGTATATATCATGACTAATAATGGATGTGAAGGTTGTCTGCTTTCTGCTGGACCTGACTAAGGAAAAGTAAGTCTAGGAGAATAGAATCTGTGAGGCATATTAGTAATGGTGTTGTATTTATTTGTTGTGAAAGCTCTATTATTTCTTCTGGAGTGAAAAAAAGACGCAGCATTTTCTTCCTTCATTTTTACGATGTCAGAGATAGAGGATGATTTCAGAAAACATTGCGTAAACCTGCCGGAAACAAAACGCCTCAAGAAAGTTGAAGAGAGGTTGTGGTAGTCGTTCGCAGCAAATAAACGTTTTCTAAGGAAATCCGTTATTTAGAAATCGAAGTTTTACCAAATAAATGAAAAGAAGCCCGCTCTGGTGTTGCCCTAAATGGTGCGTTCTCCTGGTGCTGTCACCATCCAGTGTTAGTCGTCCCAGTTGTCTCAGGGTCGTGTTTTCTGGATGCTTTGTCTTACATAACGTGAGAGACACCGGGGTCCAGAATGACTCGCAATTGTCTCTCTTTTTGATGAGCCACCTTTTGGGGCAAAAAACACGAAACAGTAACAAAAAAAAAAAAAAAAAGAATTGCTATGAAATCAGAGATATCCCTGTGGATAGAAATAGGTACTTTAGAGAAAAGTAAGATATCCTTCTTTGAGTGCATTCAACTCATTCTGCAACAATTTAATGGGAGGGGAAAATTTCTTTTAGACCCCAGATGTCTGCCTTGAGTTATGAGTATCAATAACATTAGCCATAACTGCAGGTAGAACTGTTACTGGTATAAACATACAGTTCTATTAAAAATAAAGCTCACTGAGCTTCTTGGGAAAAGAGTATCTACAGCAGTGAATCCCCAAAGCTAATTGTGTTATGTTAAAAGCACTCCCTCAACCCATTAATATTTTTTTTCTCTTTAATTTCATGGAGTATTTCCTTGGTCTTGCGTTGTGGCACAAGGTAACTGAGAGTATCCATCTGGCATATTCATGAAGCCTCACTTATTAATTTCTTCATTCGTACTTTTTATCTTTCCTGACACTTCTCTGTTTTCACAATGAAGTAACTCTCATCTCAGGACAAACTAGGTCTTTTCTCAAGTGAATGACTTCATTTCTGATCTCCTTTTTTTACTTCTCTGCTCTGGATTAATTTTTTTTTTCCCAGTCTGGAATGATCTCCCTGTTCCTCTCCATCCACGGAAATAGTATTTACCCTTGAAGGTGATGCTCAGATCCTACCTTGTCTGGCACTTTATTGGCTGGGTTCTTAATGTGGCACGGCCAGCGATCCTTAGTTATCTCTTTTGTGTTTGCAAATTCATCAACCCGATTGCAGTTTCTGGAGAGAAGGAATTCAGGGGCTCCCCAGATTACACATCCTCAGTTTAATCAGTATTTGGTGTTTGATTTAGTAAAGACTATTCTGACAATAACAGAGACAAAGATAGCACATAAAGCTGGGCTTAGGCCATAGCCTAATAATACTTTCTGTGTATTGTTCGATGCTTTTAAAAAGATGCTGCACATGGTTTATTGGCACTTTTGATGATGCCAGGCTAGGAGGAGGCGTTCTCATGAAACTGTCTGCTGGGATGCTTGTAGCCTTCTGTGAGGAAGTTATCACTTATTCTGGACCAGTCAAGATACACAAAAACAGCAGGGCGAAAACATTTCCTTTGCCTTTTCTGATGCTACTTTGGATCATGGATTGCTCAAATTTGTTACTTCTCTTTTTTCCCTTCTGGTTCTACCTTAACTTCAAGTTGAGGGGTTTGAACTATTTTCACAGGTCTAAGAGCCCTTAGGCCATATCTTGTGTAGTCCTCTCATTTCACAGATAAAGAAATTGAGGCACAGAGAGATGTACTAAGATGCCCAGGCTGGGCCAGGCTAAGGCCTTCTCCAGTCTACATGCACTCTCCGGTCACCAGCTACCTGCATTTTGCTATTTACTGTACTTCATTTGACAAATCATTAAAAATAGATAGCACAACACTGGCCCTGGGACTAATCTTTGAGCAACCCCATTATTTTTAGCTTCCCATGTGGAGAACTGGCTATTTATTTCTGCTCTTTGTTTCCTCTCAGTTAAGAAGCCTTTAATCACAACAGAACTTTACCTTTCACCCTGTAGTTACCGACCTGCCTGCCTGGCCTTAATAGCCTCCTATGAGAGAGACCGTCTCCACAGCCTTTAAAAAGTCTAAATAAATTATGCCCACAGATTCCTTTTTATCTGCTGTTTTTAGCACACGATTTTCCCAAACAAAAAACCAGGCCAGAGTGCACGTTCATCTTGGTAGGTGCTTTGAAAAGCCTTTCTGTGGAATTTATTCTTTTCTTGTGCTTGGGTAAAGATGGATGCTCGTCTGGGGCTGGGGCTGTGGAGTGTGGCAGCCAGCTCTGAAGGGAAAAATCCAGCCAAACAACCGGCTTCTCTGTCTATAGGATGCCACAGAGCCAGCCCAGCTGCGTGATTTTTAGGGATAGCCCTTTTGGTGTACCTTGTCTCCTCTTAAGTCCTGCAAAAATGGGACCTCTCAAAGTCCCCTCTGCTATGAAGCCTTCTGGGACCTCCATTCTTTCATCTCTTTCCCCACTTTAGTCCCCAAAGCAAGTAGGACCTCTTCCACCTTGGGGGTTCCCTCTAGAAACTTCCATCACGGAGTCACAGCACTTTTGGACATTCGATTTCACACCACCATGCTGGCCGTACTTCCCTGCTGAATGCCAGGGCCTGGCTCCGTTCTTG
This sequence comes from Camelus ferus, assembly GCF_009834535.1. Taxonomy (NCBI): domain Eukaryota; kingdom Metazoa; phylum Chordata; class Mammalia; order Artiodactyla; family Camelidae; genus Camelus; species Camelus ferus. The sequence continues at coordinate 17,176,019 of NC_045697.1, read as the reverse complement.
ACATCGAGTGAGAGCTCAGTCAGTACCCACTGAATGAGTGACTTCTGAATCCCCAGTGCCTAGAAAAGTGTTGGAACATAGCTAGAATTCAGTAAAGGCTTGTTAATCAGTATAGGAATGGATAAACGAGTGACTAGCGGTGAGCAGCCGTGGTTAAAGGCGACGTGCCCTCCAACTAGCTGAGTGACCACGGGTGAGCTACACACAGGTTACAGGTGAGATGTAACCTGTTTATGGTCTCTGGGCTTGACCCTACAAACTCAATCCAAGAGAGAACTGCCAGATGTTAAGATAGTGGTGGGAAGAGGGTCTTTTTGACATAAAGGGGTCTGGACCTTTGATTTCTAGTTTGTTTTGATTTCTTTTCTTTCCTTAATATGCAAGGCCTCTGTTGTTTATTCTCTAAAATGGAGTCAAATGATTATAAATCAATAAAAAATGTTAAGAATAAATAAGTAAGTAAGTAAGTAAGTAAGTAAGTAAGTAAGTAAGTAAATAAATAAATAAATAAATAAATAAAAAATGGAGTCAAACTTTCCTGGAAAAAAATGGAATGCCATACGAGCTGTTGATTATTCTTCATGAGTTCTTGAATGGTAGAAAACAGGCTACTGAGGGACTGAAGAGATGCTGTCTGTATTATCATGATCTAAGTTCTCAGAAAAGACTGCCTCCATTCTACATCTCCAAGGCAAATTTTGAGTTTGAGTGAGTAATAACTCTCAGTACATTCAATAGTGGGCAATTTAATAAAGTTGAGTTTTCTATCCAGGTGATAGCCAGAACTCATTTTTCCCCTTGAAAATTAAAAAGAAAAGAAGAACAGAAAGGACTATAACAAAATTCTATTACCACCACCCAGAATTGATAATTGCTAATATTTTGTCATTTGTGTCTTTTTTTTTTAAATTAAAGAAATAGATCTTCATAGATAAAGTGAAATATTTCATCTGTCTCTAGTTCCATGGCCCTCTCAATGTTTCCAGAGGCATCCCATGTTATGAATTCATTGTACGTCTTACTAGTTTTGTTTTTTCACTTTTGTTTAAATATGTGTAAACCTATAAAAAATGTTTTCTATGATTTTAGGTGTTATCTAAAATTTTTTACATAAATTTTGTCACTCTATATCCTTCTGTAGACTTGCTTTTTTTTTTACTCAGTGTTATGATTTTGAAGCTTATGCCAGTTAACACATACAGATCTAGTTAATTAGGAGTTGAAAACTTCCTTTTGTATTTCACTGTTTAAATGTATTTTATTTATCCACTCTTCCATTTATGAACATTTATATTGTTACCAGCTTTTCACCTATGGAAATAATCTTGCAGTGAGCAATCTTGTAATTGCGCCCAGAGTTTCTTTAGCATCTGCACCTTACAGTGAACTTGGTGCTTCATTTGGAATGTGCATTTAAAATTTTATTAGGTATTACAAATGTTCTCTAGAGCTGGTGGTACCAGTTTATTCTCCCACTAGATGTATATGACAATTTCTCTTTCCATACATTCTCATCTGGCCTGGATTAAAGCTACAAAATCTTGTTTGGCTTTTGATCACCCAGCCAGTTGTGTTGCAATATACTGGCTGGATATTTTGCTGTATGGAGATCACTCTGCCATAGAAATCAAGTATATCTTCCAACTGGTGTATAATGTAACTTGCCTTCCAGTTCATCACAGTATGAAACCTCTTAAATGGCAAATGATAAAGCTATAAGGAATCAGAGATTACAGGCATTCTGCGCTTCTGGATTCTCTGGTGAATGCCTCCTGCTTTGGCTGGAACGTGGCAGTAACTTCTTTCACTGTTTCATTGACTCATGCTTCTCTTTGATGTCTCAATCCGAGCTGGGCCTCTCTTTCACATAATAAGGTTTTTCCTCCCTTTCCTCTATTGCCTTATCCTCCAGTGTGAAAACTGATGCAAATACATTATTTAGTTTCCCTGCAATCTCCTTATCCTTTTGAATATCTCCTTTGTGCACTGCTTGTCTAGCCAATTCACTGATCCCTTTGCAGCAGTCTTATTTCTGATGTACTCAAAGAATTTAATATTATTTGTTGTGTTATCATTGGCTGTTTGTTTTCAAACACCATTTTTAATCCTCTCTAATCTTCACTTTACATCTCACCTGCTAAAGTTTATTCTTCTGTAAGCCTCACACTGGAATGGATTTCAATTTCTTGAAATATTCTTTTCCTTTGGTCTCAGTAAGCTTCTGAACCTTGCTGGTTTTCTGATTTTTTTTTTTTTTTTTTTGGTCACTGTTTTAATTTTTTGTCTGATGTGAGTTTTGCTCTGATTATGGATTAAAATTGGGAACCTCTCTTTTTCAGGGGACTTTTAATGATAAAATGCCTGGACAAATGTTATATACAGTTTTCACTGTGAGATGAAGCAGAAAACAAACTAACAGCTTCTCGGAAAGCAAATTCCTTTATGCTTTAATAAATCACTGCACTTCATACAACTGGTTAGGTTCTAGTAGAGGCAGAGGTATTGATAGTGGGTCAGTAAGTTGTAACTTTATTTCTTTTAGTAGATGAGACTCCATCCCCGCTCCCTGCCTTTTTTTGGTGGGTGGATTTGTAGATATAAGACAGAGAGAAAAGCAAAACATCAAAGCTGATTTTCTGATGGATAAGAAAATTAAAGAATTTCTTCTTCATCATCTTTGTTGATTCTTTCTTCATGGGACACCCTGAGGGCATGTTCTTTAGACCCCTCCTCTTCTCTGTCCACCTAGGTGATCTTATTTAATATTTCTAATTATATGTATGTTAGACCTTTGGATATTGTCCCACTGAGGCTCTGTTCATTAAAAATTTTTTCCTCAGTTCTTCAGATTGTGTATTACCTATTGATCTATGTTCAAGCTCATTGAATCATTCTTCTGGACTGTTAAGCCCATCCAGTGATTTTTTTTTTTTGTAAGGAATTTCAGATATTCTATTTTTAGTCCTAGAAATTTCATTTGATTTTTTGGTAGTATTTATTTTTCTTTGTGAGATTCCTATCTACTCATTCATTAGAAATGTGTTTTGTTTTACCTCATCGGTCAAGTTTCTATTAGTTGCTCTAAAACCATAGTCTGTTACTTCTAACATCTGGGTCATCTTGTGGTTAATCTCCATGGATTGTCTTTCTTTTAATATGGTCACACTTGCCTAGTTTTTTGTATATTGAGTAATTTTAGATTGTATCCCAAACATTGCAGATTTTATGTCATGGAGATCCTGGATTCTGTTATAGTCTTCAAAGAGCTGATATTTTTTGTTTTAGTAGGCAATTAATTTGGTTGAACATAGACAGAACATTCTATTTCTTGGGTGGCAGCAGCTGAAATCTCAGTTCAGATATTTTATCTTTAGCTGAGCATCTTTCAGTTGGCTCCATCATTTGTGTTTCAAGGTCACAGAGATTTGCTGTCCTCGGATTCTTCTGGCCAAAAAGACAGGTCCCCTCCCCACCAAATAAGCTAAAAACCATAAAAATGGGAAACTCATATAACAATATCTTTTTCCAAATATCAATTCCTTTCTAGAATCTGCCTGCATTTGCTTACTTTTCAGGGCCTCATTAGTTTGTTTTTGGTATTTTGCTCAGAGTTTATAGTTGTTATCATTGGGATGGTCAGTCTGATGGGTGCATTTTCAGCCATACTGGAAGTGGATCTCTCCAACTCCAAGTTTTCAGATACCATCTCCAAGTTACAGATGCCACATTTTCAACATCACCACTGAACACTCTCTTGAGCTCTGTACGTATATAGCCAGTGTCCTACTCATCATCTCCATTTGGCTGTCCAGTGGATATCGCAAACACAGTGCACCTGAAATGAATATTTTGGTTTCTCTATGCAAAATATCCTTCCCTTCATGCTCAGTAAATGGAATACCATCCTCCTTGTTGTTCAGCTGGGAGCCACTCTTGATACACTTTTCCTCACTACTTCTCCCTGTTCAGTTCATCAGCATATCTTACTGGCTTTATATGCAACATATCATTTGAATTCACACACTTCTCTTTATCTCTAATATTACCACGTTTACCACCATTATCTCTTTCTTTGACTAATGCAATAGCCTCTGAGTATTGGTCTTCCTTGCATTTACCCTGTATCCTCCACCAACTAGTCATCCTACATTGGCCAGAGTATTCTTCAAATATAAATCAGATTATGTGACTCTCTGTCTAAAAACTCTTCAGTGATTTAGGTTCTTTGCTCTTACAATAAAATCTGAGATTTTTACCATGGTCCGCATGGCCACGTGTGATCTGGTTTCTATCTACCTCTCCAACCTCATGTGGCCACTGTCTCCACCACTTTCCATCTACACTGTCCCCTTTTATGTTTCTTGAATGGGTTCCAATCTTTCCTGCTTCTGGGATTTTTCATGTAGATTTCTGTTTATCTGGAATGCTGTCCCTACCCTTTTTGCATTACTGCCTCCTTCTTTTTCTTCTGCTTAAATTCAGATATCACCTTCTTAAAGTGGCCTTTCCTCACCAATCTGTAAATTCACTTTCTACTTCATCTTCTTTATTACCTTCATGGTGTGTATTGCATCTGTAATTATTTTGTTTATTTATTGGTTTGTAGTCTTTTATTTCCTTCCACATTGGAGTTTGGACTCCTTGAAAGCATCCTTTTCTATCTTGAATGCTGTTCTTCCTCAGTGCTTGGCATAGCACCTTGTATATAGAAAGTTCTCTGTAATATTTGTTGGATAAATGAATGAAACCAGGACTGCTGGGCCTTCTTTTCCTTTAATATGCTAACTCCTTAACTCATCTAAGCCTTTTCCGTTTTCTGATACCTCATGCTGAGAGGTTGAAATAAATCACTGATATGACTGTGATTTTTCTCTATTTGTATCAATCCCTATTGAGATTTCACTCCTATTCCATTAATTATTACCTGGATGATCCTGGGTAAGTCTCCTGTCTTCTTAGGACCCCTTTTATCCATCTGTGAAATGACCAAATAGAATGAGAATCAGCGGTTTACATTTTTTCTAAGCAGCAGAAAAGCCTCTCCTTGTTCACTTCGAATGAAGTCTTATGCAGAACCTCAAATAGCTCCATTTAGAAAGAGATGGGAGGTCTACAGCCCTTCTTCTCACTCTCACACTTGACCCCTGAGACAGCCTGGTAGAACCCGAGGTCTTTGGACACAGCTTGCAAACCATTATCTGTCCCGCTCAAGCAGCCTCTGACTAGCACGATCAGTTTTTCTGAGATGAACTCTATGGCAAATAGAAGGCAAATAAATTCCATACGGTCTACTGTGGTAAAGAGTGTAATTAATCCCTCCATACTACATAAATCAAAAACATTTGCTGCATAAATTTAAAAACTAAGGCAAGAGAATATGACCCTAAACCTAGCAAACTAAATGAAAGTTAACCTGATTTAAATGAACCTTAGAGAAGACATGCTTTCAAAGCTGCTTCTTTTCCCCTTTCCTCCTGATGAATTAATTGTACTTCCTGTTAGTTGGGGAAAGGCAGGGAATTTGGGTGTTGGGACTCTGGAGCAAGGGTCTGTGTCCTACCCACTCTCTACAGGATGAAGCAGGGAATGTCACTGCTGTGGTACTGTCGTCTTGGGTATTTATTAAAACAGGCAGGGCAGGTTAGTGCAAAAAGCCAAGACTGGACATGAGGGTGGACTCATGAATCAGCTGAGACTCTGGGCACCGTTAATTAATGGTTCCAATAACATCATCTTCTGAACTAGCTCCTCTGCTGGTACTAAATCAAGACTTCCTTTTCCTCTTCTACATCTGGGCTCCTCAGAGAATCTGCCTTTATCAACTCAAGCTCTTTTTAGTCTTGTGTTTCCCAATGGTTCTTTAACTCTCTGATTTTTTTTTTTTTTTTTGAACCATGTCCAGTAGCAAAGTAGAATTGTTTTCAGCTTCTTCCTTGCTTCCCCTTTTTCTGGGGAGAGTACAAACTTCTTGAGGCTGAGGATGGATATTAGAATTGCCTCAGATTCACAAGAGTGCCTAACACAATGCAGGCATATAGCCTGTGCCTTTGACATCATTCAGTTCAAACAAATGTTTAGAAAAGACCTTTTCCTTCTTTATGAAAGTAATATATATTTATTGTAGAAAATGTAAACAGAAAGAAAGAAGTAGATCCAAGATCACCTGGGAGGAGCTACCTTTAATGTCTTGTTAGATTGGGTGAAACCCCACTACCCAACTTGTGGGAACTTGACACTCTTTTCATGGTACTGTTGCCTCTGGACCATGGAGGTGCCTCCGAAGTGCCTTCCTACTTCAACTACATAGACCTGGAAGTGAACCTCTTGTTCCCTAACTCAATTTTCTTTCCCCTTTTCAACAAACAAACCCACATCCATGCATGCAAGGTGTTTGTATATATAGTAAACTTTACTTAAGGTTTGGGAGATGCAAGAGGCTAAAAACAGACCAAAACAAATCACGTCGAATTGAGTATTAGACATGCCTATTCTTAACAGCCAGTTGACCGCCTTGCCATATTCCTTGGCATTTTCTTTATTCTTCTCTACCCCTCCCCTTTTTCTCTTTCCTATGCCCCAGTTTTCTTTTCTTCTTTTTTTTTTCCCAATACAGAGCACACGTAACTAGTTTTTATTTTTCTGTGTTTCCTACTATTGATGTAGTCTAAAATGGGTATTTCAAAATGAGGATCATGAAATTCTGATAATTTTGTGAAGCAGGTAGGGCATGACCAGATAGAAAGTCTTGAAACTTTTGTTTCAGGTGTATGTGTGTGTGTGTGTGTGTGTGTGTGTGTGTGTGTGTGTGTGTGTGTCCTAGGTCATTGTGCCAATCAGACTCCCAAGAGGAAACAGAAGACACACATAAGTTAAACTAATTTGAGCAAGATTTAGCAGAGGGACCGTTTACAAGGGTGGGGAATAGGGAAGCCATCGATGCAGGACCCAGCAGCTAGCTGCAGCAGAGCTGTTATTAACTGGTCCTTTTGATTTTGAGGGGCTTGCTGGTATATCCCCTCTGTGTCTCTTCTCCACCCGAAGAGACTTATCTGCAAATAGTTCCCAGTGAAAACAGTACTTTTTTCTAAAAGGAATCTTGAAAATATTTTTTTTCCACCTCGCTACAGAAGAAAATAAAAACCCCACAGAATATCACCAGTGGGATAACTACTGCTAACATTTGGTGTAAGATCTTTTTTTTTTGTATTTCTTTTATATCTATTTTTTCAAAGAAAAAGCCAAAAAAATTTTAAGCACCTACTATGTGTAAGTCACTGAACTGTTTGTTTTACAATATGGAAAAATGAGTAAGATGGCGCTTGAAAGCAGCTTTTGATTAGATAAGGTGTAGAAAAATGATGGCAGAAACCTGGAAACCATTCAGCAGTTGCTATTGTACTAGTTTCCTATTGTTGCTGTACATTACCATAAACCTGATGGCTTAGAACAACACAAACTTATTATCTTAAAATTTTTTAGGCCGGAAGTCTGAAATGGGTCTCACAGGGCTGAAGTCAAGGTTTTGGCAGGACTGTGTTCCTTCTGAAGGCTCTAGCTAAGACATTTTTCCCTTGCCATTTCAAGTTTCTAGAGGCTGTCTGCATTCCTTGGTTTGTGGCCCTCTTATCTTCGAATCTGGTAACATCCAGCTGAGTCATTCTCATGCTGCCATTTCTCTTGTTCTCTCTTCCGAACCCCTGAGTCCCTCTTTCACTGTGATGAGTGATTAGCCACACTGAGATTATCCAAGATAATCTCCCTCTTTTAAGGTTAGCTGATTAGCAATCTTAATTCCCTCTGAAGCATTCAGTTCCCTTTGCCTTGTAACCAAGCATATTCACAGGTTCTGGGCATTAGGATGTAGACATCTTTGAGGGGGCCATTTTTCTGTCACCACAGCCATAGTCACAGCTGTTGGGCACAACTCTATGGGACACAGCGTGGATGCTACAGTGACCAGAAGCTACAGCTCACTGTGACCAGTGAGCCTCAGTTGGGAGAAGGAGGTGGTTCTTAAAAGGGAAAAGCAGTAGAATTTGAAGTCAGGGCCAACCTCCTAATTTGCATATGGATAATGATGAAAGGATAGACTTAATTGCTTGGAGCAGGTGATGGGCAATAGGAAGCCAATCCTCTCATTTCTATTTATTTTTTGTCATCAGAGGCAATGACCTTCAAACTGAAACTGGGTGCTCAGTGGTTTCAAAGTTGGGGTGAGTCATAGGTGTCACCCGGCCACTGAACCACCCCACAGTACTGCAGGGACTTGAATATACACCACAGGACCACTGTGAGTGGTTGTGTGCATATCCCAGAGACAGGGAGCCACGCCAGAGGACTGGAGATCTATAGATGACTTAATTAAACAAAAAAGAATTAAATAGATTTTGGAAAACCCACAAATCAGTGACTATTCTATCAATCTTCAGAAAAATTCTAGTAAAATTCGAGAGAATTAAATAGCTGGCTACTGAACATGAGAAAAAGAAAGATCACTAAAGTCAATGAAAAAGAAGCCAAGCTAATGTCACTTCTTTTCCAGTGAACTATTAGACTGATAAAGGAGGACGTGCTGTAGATAGCGTGAATATTGATTTCATCAGCGTGTTTGACCAAGACTCTGAAAATCATTTTTCTTCTGTTGGGAGATGGTAGCTAAGCTGGAGAACTGGAGGGTGACACTTAGGAGAATTTATTGCTGATCAACAAGTGTGTCCTAGATTTTGACATGTCAAATTTAACGTGGTCGCTAGGTTATCACCTCCACCCCATGGCTTTCTCTGGTTAATATCATCATTGTCCTCCTAAATGCTAACACTTAAAACCCCAGGGCATCTGCAGTCTAAACTTCCTCCTGATTGTCTAAGATAAATCCTGTCAATTCTAATTCTAAAATGTTTTGATTCTGTACTCTTCTACACCACTGCCACTGTCTTGGTTTAGGTTCTGTTCCTTTTTACCTGGGTTAATAGTCTCCCTGTCTTTAAGCTTGTTCCCTCCTGTAATAAATACCTAAGAGTATTCTTTCCTAAATACTGATCTGATCCTATTGCATCCCTCCTCAAAAACATTCCCACTCCCTGCAGCTTGGCTCATACTCACCTTTTTATTGCTCGCGCTGAGTCCTGCTGACTCTTCTCTCATTCCCTTTTCTCCATCATTAACCTCAAAATACCAGCCACTCCTCAAAATAGTGTTACTACATTAATAAAGCTTCAACGTTGCTTTATTATTCATTTATTCACTCATTCATTCATTCATTCATTCATTCAATGAGTCTCAGTAAGCACGGAGTTGGATGTTGGGTTGATAATGAGGATAAAACAGAGTCCTAGTTTTTAGCGGTCCTGCAGCCAGGTCCTAAGTTTCCTGCCTTTGACTACTTTGGGGCTACAATAACATTTGAGTGGTTGCAATAGAGACTATAGCCAGCAAAGCCTGAACTGTTTACTATCGAGCCCTTTTTAGAAGAAGTTTGCCATCCTCTGGCCTAGATCACTCAGAATTTGCAGATAAGGGAGGTAGAATATGGATGTTCACCATGTTGACCAAGGTCTTGGGGTAAGTCTATGACCCAGCCAAGAACCCAAGAGCACACTGACCTCATTCCCTTCTTGGCTGTCTGCTCTTGTGGACTCTGTTCTCTTAACTGACGGATACTGACTACTCCTCCATTTTTGTATCACTCAGATTTCCTCCACGGGTTGAGGACATATCCCTCATTTGACTATGCTCATCTCCTTCAGGCCAGCTTCAAATGTGGTACAAATTCAGCCAACTAAATAGGCTTTACATTCCACATACTTGGTGCATTTTGAATCTACCCAGGGTACAAGGACCCAGACATCCCAATAATGATGGTGGCTACCATGTTTTAAGCAGTGGCCAACGTTGTGGGAGGCATGTAACATACATTATCCACAGCTCTTAACGACCACTTTGCAATGAAGATATTATTATTTACATTTTATAGATCAAGAAATGGAGGCTCAGAGTGGTTAATTAACGGGCCCACAGTCATATAGACAGTAAGTGGTAAAGGCCAAATTAGAATCCAGGTCTATTTTACTCCCAAACTCTTGTTCTTTCCACCTTAACACCCTGCTTCTTAGTGATAGCTTGGTGTACAGTTGACACTTGAACAACGTAGAAGTTAGGGGCTCTGACTCCCTCACCCTTTCCCGTGCAGTTGAAAATCTGAGTATAACTTGACATTTGGCCCTCTGTATCCTCAGTTCTGTATCTGTGGCTTCAACCAAGTTCAGATGGTGTAGTACCGTATGTATTTATTGAAAACAATCTACATGTGAGTGGACCTGCACAGTTCAAACCCATGTTATTCAAGGGTCTACTGGATATGTGTTCCACTTTAGCATGCCCTCCAACAACCATTCTCGTGTATATTATCTCATTTAATTGATTTTGAGCCTCACAACAACCTACTGGAGGGTAAACCTCAAGAGGGCAATGACCTTGTCTGACTTATTCTCAGCCATAATCTTAGCACCTGGCACAGTGCTGGACATAGAGCAGGGGCTTCATATTTCCTTGAATTAGTGGCTCAGCTCACTATCCCTCTCTACCCTTTCTTAAAAGCCAATAACATATTACTTTTGCTAAACTCTTCCTTTATCACTCAAACTCTCTGTGTAACATGTACACCTTCTTTATAAATTAAGGCCATGTTCTCCTATTTGCCAAGGACAGTTGCAGTTTGTTTCTGTTTTGGCACAATTATTAATAGAATCCTTTTTCACTCTCAAAAGTTTCCTGATTTGGTCGATGAATCATATGGTCATCCACTTGGAACACTTAAAACATTGCTGAGCCCTGGAGGTTTGAATTTGCAAATCTGGTGGAGAGATGGTTGCCAAGTACAGACTCTGAAGTCAGACCACATGGGCTCGAATCCCAGCTCAGCCATATTCTTGCTGTGCAAGTTGGGCTAGAACTTAATCTCTTGGTGTCTACATTGCCTTCTGGAGATCAGACTGAGACCTTTCTCACAGGGCTGCTGGTGAGGATTAAATGAAATAATTATGCAAAGTGCTCGCAACAGTGCCTAGGGTCACAGATAGGACTCTAAGTAGTAGCTGTTAGGAGTGCTCTGTCCTTCAACGAGCTATAATGTGTTTGGAAGCCCATTCTTGGCATTGTCTATACTTCAGCATTCACTAGAAGTCAAACAAAATATATAAAGTTCCCCTCCAAAAGACTGTCCCATTGCAACACAAGTTGGTAACCAGCAAGTGTTTCTAGATCAAAATACCCTTACACTGAGTGAGCAATTTACTTCATGCTCTCTCAGTCACCCCAGATTCATCAGCTTTGTCCTCTGGTTGACTGAATCTTCCAGAACAGAGACTTGTCTTTCCGATTCTCCTTACATTTTAAGGGAGTTGTGGTGGGGGCCTGGGGAAGGGTGTCCCCTTTCAGGGTCTGCCACTAAAACTGATTCATATTCCCTGTGTACATTTCTTATTGGGACCATCTCCACTGCAGAAAGCATTTCACTTGTACATTTCAGCCCTTTCTGACATTTGCTTTTAAAGTGAAAGCATCTGAACATTACGGAGTTCAGTTAAGCTGGACATGAAGAGTCTCTGGTTTAAAAGGCACCAGAAACAAACAACAACCAATTTCAGCTTTTTTCCCCTTCTTCTGTACAACACTATTTATCAGACCAGATGATGTACTTGACTCTGAAACATTCATATGGAAAAAAAAAATTGAAGAATTGTGATTAAAATTGATTTTTTCCCTTTGGGAAGTTGGAATCAAAAATGGTTACCTGCTCATTTATGAAACAGATTTATTCTGTTGACATGGAGGCTTGTTTGAAATGTAATTGAATTTCTGTTACCTAATGGAAAGTGACAGTTAACAGTATTTATTTTCCATTTGTGTCTCAGCAGATAACATAACACAATTTTGATTTGTAGTTAGCTTTGGAATCTGAGATTGTTCTATCTCTGTAATTGAAAAGATGGGAGTGTGATGGCCCCAACACAATCCTTTTTTGTTTCTGTACAACCAGTAAAGGTAGCTTTAATACAGTAAACAGCCTCTCTTCCATGCTGCTAATGGTTATATTCAGATATACTGCATGAGGCATGTGTTTCTTATTAGACTCTAACACATCTTTCTACGTTGATAATCTCTCCATTTAGAGTCCCATTTTTTTTCTCTCTGCAGCTAATTTCTGTAAATAACCTTTCCTCTGTCTTCTCCCCCTCCCTTTTGTGCAAAAATAACTTCTATCTTGGAAATAAAGTGAATAGTCTCCACGAGGATTTCAATCGTTCCTGTCTAGCTGACATTTCTGGGTGCCTTGTGGACGGGAGATGGAAGTTGTGGAGAAAGGACAGGTTTTGAATGTTGGTGGGAGTTCAACTCGGGGGTCTAGGTTTTCATGTCAGGGAAAGGAAGGCCTCCTTTGACTCGGTGTTACACTTTTAATTTACCTGAGACTAGACCGAGAGGTACAAGAATATCATGACTTCCAAAGGAGACTGAAAACGGGAAAGAATGTTTATTAAGATGGTTTTTGTCTTCATTTAGCAAAGTTGGAATCAGGTCTTGAGCCTATGTCTCTGGGCAAAGATTCATTTTTCTCCCACAACTGTGCTCCTCTGAGCCCCTGTTTTTCCGAAACTTCTTTGGATGGATAATTCCTAACTGCCATTTGAGAAACACCAAGTGTGCATGACAAACGGCACAAATGGAGGTTTCACGGCCATTGGACTTGATTATGGAATGCCCTGCCTGGCCCTTGACTTGTTAAGTGACCGTGGGAAGTTCACTTCATCCACCTGCTGTAAACAAGGGCCTCAAAGGCCTTCAGCAGTGGTTGGATGAAAGGTCTTCAGCGAAGCTATAGCATTTTGATTCAATAAAACCAGCCTTCTGCCTCAGGGCCACCTCCATCAAACACCCTGTCAAAGGGCTCAAGTTTAAGACAAGTAGCTAAGATGGCCTGGAGGGCAGGGTCAAAGAAGAGATTGGCTGCATGCTGACCATTCATAACAACAGCCTTTAAGGGGAGAAGAGACATTCCAGCTCTTACTAATTTAAAAGTGGCCCATCCGTCTCTGTGGGCGGTGCAGCTCTCCTCCAGGAAGAAAGTATTCCAGCAAGGACATTACTCAGGACATATTTTTTTTCTTTCTTTTTCGATATATGATGCTTTATAAACAGTGATGCAGCCATGAAATCAAACCTTTTATACAACATCAGATATCATAACCATCAATTATTAGTCTACCATCAAACCGTTTCCTTGTTCGTGTTGAGAAATGAATCAAGAGGGAAGATGGGTTTTCAGAGGTGGCTTGAATGCAGAGTGGCAAGGGACTCAGGAGAATGCCGTGTCAGCCTTGGGGCAGGGGGACAACGTGGGGGTGGGGGACGCAAAGAGAATAAAAAGGGCTTCTCCTAACATAGAAATAGCCTGGATTCAAAGTGAATGTTGAATTTCAGGAGTAGCGTGGCCCCCAGGACTATTTCATAATATAGTTACTCCTTCAGTAGACACTCATTGGGCACCTCTCGTGTGCCCAGCCCTATGCTAGTTTAAGGGGACAAGAAATGATAAAAAGACCTCAGACAGGATCTTTGCATTTGAGGCCGTCACTGGTTCTAAGAACCACGAAACCTTGGCTGCCTGCTTCAAAAACACATGCACACACACTTTGTTTTGGATGATGATGAGGACAGGGGAGGGTGCATTTTAAACTTTTTATTAAATGCTGATGCTTAAAGAATCCTCTTTGATGGCCTTTAGAAGCTAACTGCAATCTCCCTCAACTGATGTTGCTTATTTACTAAATAAGACCCCATGCTATTTTATGACTTGATGACTCAGTTTCTCTGTCAATAAAATTATGTCAGTAATTTTACCTACCCCTTAGGGATATTTGCAATTTGCTGCAAATTTTAGGGGTGAAAAGCTCTAAATTACTACTGGTGTTGTTATTTACTTAACAGCTAGAGTTCAATTCTCATCAACATGAACCTCATTAACCCTGGACTTGGATAGTTTTGCCAGATAAAATCCTTCCAAATTACGGGGTCTGAAAGATCTTGATCTTCTTTTTAATGATAAATAGTGAAAAATAAATCAACTTTTATTAAGGTAAAATCTGAATTATATTCATTTATTCACCATTAACAGGCTCACAAATGACTATTTGGATTTTTAGTTGACTTTATACAATATTGAATTAAGTAGCAAATAAACAAATCAGGCGTGGGATTTTTCTCTTTATGAATGAAGACCAGAAACAGCCCTTTAACACTGGCATGGTAGCTCCAAAAATTTATTAGGGACCCAGGTCTTTCTGTTCTTTCATTTGTAATGTATGGGGCTTTCCTCTTCAAGATGAAAAAGAGTTGCTAAATCTCCAGTTGTTATTTCCATGTTTCAGGCAGGAAGAGCAAGGGCAAGGGCAATAAAAGGGGGTGAATTCCAGTCTGGTGTCATCTTTTAGGGAGTTTCTTGGACATCCCAGGCAATGACTTCTGCTTGCATTTCATTGGCCAGAATTTACCTCTTCATACGTAGCTGCAAGGGAAGCTGTGAGATGTAGCCTCAACTGGGCAAATGAAATTGGGGCTTTATTAGTAAGCAGGATGGGAGAATGAAGTTTAGCTTAGGCTGCCTACCTAACAGACATTAGGTAGACATTCTCTGTGGTATGCAGTGTACTAGTTTGTAAGTTGATGGGTCAATTTAATAACCAGTTTATTGCAGGTGTCAGCTTACTGCCAGATGCCAAAGGTAAATCAGTTTATCTAGCTAGGAAATTTACATTATGCATTTGTAGTTGTGTGTGTGTGTGTGTGTGTGTGTGGGTGGGTGGGTGGGTGGGTGGTTGTGTATACATACTTATTTTTACACAATAAGTATAATTTTTGATACATGCTTGTGGAATGCATCATCACATGAGTATGTATATATGTCATATACTTACATCCTGTGTTTTTAACTTATGTAAACAATTCTATAGTTTAGAAAAATACCATTGCTTAAAGGAGAAAAAACATAAAAGCAGTAGGAAGGCAGTTGTGCCTTATTTCTAGTTAATGAGGTCTTATATATCACAATGTGGCAGATTGAACAATAGTATAAAAATATGAGGAAGACACAAGTAACTGGTGCAGACGGTTCCTGAAGAAAGAGCAGGAAGTGGGTACTGAAGGCAGGAATGCCAGAGTCCTCACGTTTATCTCATGCTGCACCCACCTAATCAGACCTGACCTCTAGAAGGCCTAGATGCATGGGACCCTCATCAGACTGGAAATGATGAATTAACTAAAAGCTTAAATTGCAAATATGAAAATGTTTAATTTGCACATCACAGATAAAAAAGGCACACGATTTTTGAGGCAGGCTCTAATTTCAACACACAGGGTTCTTACAGATGAGGTTCACTCATATACAATTAACCTAAGAAGATTTTACATTTCTCAGAAAGGTGCTTTCTTGCCTGGAATTTCTAGCCTCATCCTTGTCTCTAGTGATACTATTCATACTCTAGTGTAAGATGTGTCTTTCCTGAAGGACCCAAACAGCCTAGTTCAATAGGCTTGCGATAGTCCCTGAGATGGAAGTTACTTATGTGTTAGGTTGGGACATCATTAGTTTGGGCCACAGAGACTTGATTGGCCACCGGTCCATGTTCAAATGAGTTGTATTTTGACTTATTTGGAAAAGGGAGACTAAATTGTAGCCCACACTTTCCAAACAGTGAGCTACCTCTTCAATCCCTCCAGGGCTGAGCAAGATGGTTAACCGTTTCAGCCCTCTGAAGGGGCTTCATTTAGTAAAATACTGCTCCAGGGCACCATGGAACCTTAAAAATCCCATACACTTACTTCTGCGTACAATCCTACACCCAAGACAGAACTAAGTCCCTTCTGTTACAACTGCTTAGGCAATAATGCTCATGCACAAGCCATAGACTTTTAACATTGCAATGTCAATATATTTTTTTTTATTACACTGGAAACTATGGCTTTAGTGAATAATTTTTAATAGCAAAAGTCCCATTTATCAACGAGGTTCTGTGGTCGGCTGTGGCAATCCATGCTGACAAATGAGGAAATCAGTGACTGAATTTAAAAATCAGGTCCTTGGAGAAGTTGTGTAATAAAGAGCATAAAATTTTCACCGCAGCTGTTCTTTGTGTTCAATCTGCGTATTTGGCTGTGACTTTTGGCAGCGTTTGTGCGTTGGTTTTGGTATAGAATATTTTATCCCCTTCTTGGTAATGAGACCTATGGATTTAGTTGACTCAATTCTGTACTTCTTTTTACTGCTTCATCCACCAGTGGCCTATTAGCTGTTATATTACTGTAGCGAGAGGAGTTGTTTAGGTTCTTATCATTAAACATTTAGCAAGCACATTTATTAGACACATATGTGGTATAAATGCTGTTTCACAGAAGGGAGGCATAGGTGCTTCTAGACGTTTACATTTTGGGAAGAGTAAACTGGTACGACAGATAACAGTGAAACCCAAGAACTTTATAGGAACTATGCCTCTTGGACATCTGTTTCTAGGTTTTGTTTTTGGTGTGGAATTGAGCACAGTAAAAGACGTGTAGTTTTGTAGTTTTGTAGAGTAACTATTCATTCTCTGCTACATTTTAAGCTCAGACCGTGTCTGTTTCTATGACTGTTCAGTGCCTAGCCCAGAATCTGGTATGTGTAGACACTTAGTGGGTGTTGGCTGAAGTGGACTAAACTGCTCTGAAGGTGAAATACCATCCTAGCCAGGATCAGGTAGGCTATGCTGAGTCAACAAACAGTCCTCAGACATGGTGATCAAGAGCAGCGTGCGTATCAGTGATAAGAATGGTGACTAGCATGTGTTGATTACCTGTAACATAGTAAACAGTGTTCTAAATAGTTTACCTGGATTAACTCCTTGAAACCTCACAACTAAATGATATGCGTACTAGCATCATTTCCACTTTGTAGTCAAGGAAACAGAAACCCCAAGTGGTTAAACAACTTATTCAAGGCTGCACAGTAAGCCTCAGAGCCAGGATGCTTACTTTGGAAGTCTGATTTCAGTGTCTGAGCTTGAAACCACTCTATAATATTTTTGTAACCATTTAATGTTTTTGCTTCCCAAAGCATATCTTTTCCCTGACTCACCCCCTTTAAAAAAGTTTTTAAGTGAAAAATTATTATTTATTATTATTTATTTATTATTTATTTATTTATTTATTTAATTGGAGTACAATCCCCTTTTCTTCCTGATAAGAGCATGTGAATTTTACTTTTTCTCTCTCTCAGGAATTGGAATATTGACTGTAACTGCAGCTAAAATAATGTCTCCATGGTGGTGGTTGGTATGAGAATCTATTAATTTCTGCTATCTAGATCCTCTGTTTTCTTCTGAACCCTGACTCACAATCTTTCAGTTGGTCCCAAGAGTCATTGTAGGAACTCTTATTCTCTTCTTTGTGAAAATTATTTGGGCTTACATTGGCCAAAGGTGGTTTCTGTTGCTTGCAACCAAAGAACTCTGATTGACCCAGACAGAGCATAGCTGAGAGGAGAGTGGTTACATCTCACTGACACGTTTCTCTTTGTCTCCATGTCTCTTGGCACAGAGCAGTAGAGGCCTTGGACACAGGCAAACTAGGCTGTTTTTGCCACTTTTTTCCCCATGTGGAAATGGTATACTCATTCGATGGTGATTGAAATGAATCAAAATATGAGGGGTTCTCACTTCCTTTACTTCCCTCAAAGCTCATGATGAGATCCAGGTGTTATTTTCTGACTTCTGGGATGGAAACAAACTCTTGAGGTTGGCTTTTCCTGACCTTATGGCAACAAATCTCTTTTTGCAGTGGCCCTTTTCTTCTAGGTACAAAGATTACATATGGATGATCGACATCTATTCATTGGCTTTTATGGAGCATTTACATCCCCATGATGGCCCGTGAAAGTAAATTGTATGTTTGTGTTTTGAAGTGAGCTGAAGGCTGTAAGAAGTCATGGGCAGAAAGGAGAGGCTTTTAAAAGTACACTTCTGAGAAGAATTGTATCAAAGCATCACAGCCTAGTGGTTCAGAGTTTGGGCTTTTTGGGAGAGGGATCATAGGGATGTGGGTTTAATTCTTCTAGCTCTACTACTTGGCATCTCTGGGAAAGCTATCTAGCCTCTGCCTCACTTCCCCATTTGTACTAGTAAGGTTGTAATGCCAACCGTGTGCCTGGGATTTAGCAGATGTTTATTAAATGATGCTCACTGTTAGTAATATTGATTTGATGCCCAGAACTCTTTCTAGTTCCAAGTGAGAGTCACTTTGACACTTCTTTACTGTGTTTTATTTATGGTACTTCTATGCATTTGTCTTGTCTTCTTAATATTCAAGTCCCTTGTCTTTTGTCTTGTTCCCCTGCTATCAACCAGAATCAATCCATAGTATCTAAGACAGTCCTCCACACATTGTACATTTACAATTGAAAAAAAAATAATGCATTGATTTGAATGGTGAGGTAGGATGACATATGCTTGGGGGTAGGACAGATCGTGATGTCCATCCTGACACCTCTGTTTACCGGCTTTCTGACCCTGGGCAGGTTTCTGCAACTTGCCAAGTGATAAATAATACAAGCTTCACAGAGATGTGAGGATTCAATGAGTTAGAGTTATAAAAGCCTAGCACAGAGGCCTCGCACAAACATCGAGGTGCTTTTGGTGATAACAGTATTTTCTGTTTGAAATATGAGTGGGTTACCACTCTAAAGCATGTATCACAGGTCCACACAGCTAGGACTGCTGAAGTGGTAAAGTTCACAATGGTGACGCCACCGACCACGTTTCTTGAAGGCTGCTAGGTCCTGAATTTGTGAATAATTCAAGCACATTTTTTGCCAACCTAATTGATTTAGACGAAGCGTCTGGCCTTTGAGTGTTTGCCAGCGGGACTTAACTCCTTGTCTTCTCAGGATCCACTTACATTCTTTGTGGGCTAGGGGTGACAGATAAAATACAGGACAATTAATTTAACTTTCAGATAAACAATGAATAATTTTTTAGTATAAATATGTCCCATGCAATATTTGGGACATAACATACTAAAAATTATTTGTTATTAATTTGACACTTGCTTTCAACTGGACATTCTGTATTTTTATTTTCTAAATCTGATAGCCCTATGTGGGGTCCTGTCTCAACTATGTCTATGAATCTTGCTGGTCAAGTCAAGACCAGTCCTTTCAGGATGAGGTTAGGTTTCTCTCTGCACTGTCTGGTGCCCTGGATTCTAGCACAAGGCTCTCTCTGATGCTTTTCCCACAAACTCCAATAGAACCCTATTTTACCTTAATTTTGTGTTCATCTATTTTAATCCGTTTCATCAGATGAACAACATTAACTCATCCTATTTATATATAATCTATTTATAAACACTGAAAAAGAGAGGGTATATTTGGCAGGAAAAACAACTTCTATTTAGCAATTGGCAAATGCCAAGAGAGGTTTGGCTTCCAATAAATGTCTCTAAAAGTTGTGATGGAGGGAAGGAGATTATTAAGATCCTCTTCCTCTTTGGGTAAACTTAAAAAATGAAAACAAACACACAAAAGCATCTTGTGATGAGGAAAGCGGTTTTGCTTTGGTCCTTAAAGAATTTTTTTTGAGGCTGCTTCTTAGTCCCAACTCTCAAGGCACTAACTAAACAGCTTTGCATTAATTGGAGAGGCAGCTGGGTTGAAAGCAGTGATTGATGCCTCTGATTGACCGCGGCATGGCCAGTCGCCCATGAAACTGCCTCCTCAGAAGCCTTCCCAGGCACTTGCTGGTGCAGGTGGGGCCCAGGGAGGACAAGGGGCCTGGGGTTGTGCTGTGTTTCTGCGTAGGCTTTGTGGCTAGAACTGCCACCCTCAAAAAGCCCGGTGGTCGTCATCCCAGAGTTACAAACATGGCTGATGCCAAAGAACTGGGAGCATCTAATACCTTGTCATTGCATCTTTGTGGGATCATGGAGAAAAACAAAATAAAAGGAAATCCTTTGCCTGGTTTCTTATCTTTCAAAGGGAGAGATTAAAATTGACTGCACAGTGATTTGGTGTCCATGGATGAAGAGACCCATAGGAATGCTGACTCTTGTTAGAAATCCTCAAAGGCCAATGATTCTCTGTCTACGGAAAGCTTGTCTCGGGGTGGTGGTGGTGGGGGAGGTTTGGACCTCAGTAGCTTCTCTTGGTGGCAACCTAGCTGGTTTATGCTCATTGTCACTTATTCTTTAATTTGTGATCTAGCTAGACTTCTGACTTGCTTCCTATTTATTTTAGAAGATAAAATTTGTAGCAGTAGATATGCAATATTTATTCCCAAAGAGAGACTTTAGCAATGAAAGCTCATAAAAATTAAAGCCTTCCACAAAGAAGCTATAGTATGCATTTTAGGGATGTTACCTGTGTATTAATGGACAACAGAACATCGTTCAAGTCATATTTTCTGAGCATCAACTATGTACCAGGCAAGGCTCTATAGCTGTAATAATAATCATAATAACTGGCACTTACATAGGTTTCCTGCCTGGCAAGTTCTGTTCTCAAAATTTCATGCATTTATGTATTCCTCTGTCTCCTCATTCATACCATAAAAGTAGCCTCAGCTTTGGCCCAGGCCTTCTCTAAGAAAATGCCATAGGGAAGAAATAAGAGAAAATGTAATTTCTATACTCAAAGATCTGGGTTTAAATTCAAAAGAGAAGGCATTTGTACCTGTGACAATCAGAAAAATATTTAGGGTGACTTGTAACACCTGAGTTCTGAGCAAGGGGAGGGTACTTGAGGAAGAAGATCATTCGAGAAAGCACGGAGGAAAGCTATAACCCCTGAGTTAGCCCTTGAAGAAAGGTTGGGCTCTGGAGTGGTAGCAAGGATGCAGGAGGAGCGCTGGCGTGGGGTGGGGGTGGGGGACGCCTGTTTCAGGGAGCAAGGCAGGCATGACTGGGTGACATTTCTAAAGCTTCTCTGTGAAAGGGCATGTCTAGGAGACGGAACATCCGGTCTCGGCCACCTGCTTATTTGTAATTGACATTTTCCTTAGAAGAGTGGACAGCAGTCCTGACCTCTAATCTCTTCTTAGCCCCTCCTTTCTCAAAAGTGACCTGAACAGACATAATCAGGGCATTCAGAGCAACTCATAGCAGTTCCCTCTTTCAGGGCAGGGAGTATTTTTTGAGTGGCTCTTTTGCACTTGGAGAGGCAGAATGTGTTCTCCCAGGGTTCATCTCTATGCAGAGGTGCGAATAGAGGCCAAATCCTTGGGACCCTCCCTGCGTAGGAGGTAAGTCTTAGAGAAGCCTATGTGCTCATATATCTGTCTAGTCATTCAGCCCTGCATCTGGCCTTTCTGTCTGTCCATCTCAGTCCTTTTGGTCTGTCTCCCTGCCTTTTCTTTCTTCTTCCTCACCTGCTTTTTTCTTCTCTGAGGAAGCCAGGTCCTCTCAGTGTCTTCTGTGCTGGGGGCTGCTGCCCAACAGCTCAAGTGATCACCCTTTGTGTTCTGCGTCTGCAGGAGTCCTGGTTAGTTTCTTCCAGCTGCTCTAGCCATTTGCTCCTCAAATTCACTTATGTCTTCATTTCTCACATTCTCCAATGAATTCTCTCTCCAGCTCCTCCACTCTTCACTGATTTCATGCCAGATGTTTCTCTCTGACTTACTGCTTGCTTCCTGCTCCTTTTCTCTTTTAATTAATTAATTAATTAATTTTTCATGTTCACTGGTCTCCACCCTAGGCACCCTGGCCCCTGAGTTCAGCTTAAACATTCAGGATGTTCAACTGCCCAGGCCTTGGGATCAGCTGGACTCGGGATAGAAGCCCGCTCTACTGTGTGTTTGGGGACAAGTTGTTTAGGTCTCTGAGCCTAAGGATCCTCCTACTGAGGGATGACACTCCCCACCTCCTGGGGTTTGTGAGGATGAAGTGCAGTACTGCAGGCTGTGTCCGGGGCTCAGCACCATGTCTGGGAGAGAGCAGGAACCCCGTGAATGGCAGCCACGGTTATTACTCACCGTGCAAAGCCATCCTAGTCCAACTTCAAGGAGAACTCTTTAACATTTCCATCAAAAACACATTGACATAGAAGGGCTGTCCATGACTTCTTGTCCACTACAAAACTAAGATGGGGAAGTGGTGGGGAGTAGTTAATTCACTATGTTGTTAAGAGATACTGAGAGAGAGAGAGAGAGAGAGAATTTCAAATAGGCAGTCTTATCAGACTCAGGGATTTGGACTTGTTAGCAAGAGCAAAGGAGACAAACTTATTAAACAAAAGAGTAACTCTGGGTACCCATTTCTGGGAGATTCATCTGGCAATTGGATGGAGGACTTGAGGGGAACTGGAGATAGGATAACCATGTAGGAGGCCACAGTGATGATCTGAGAGACAGAAAGGGGGGCAATAAAGACCTAGATTGCAGTGACAGCAGAGAAGGATGAGTGGGATATATGAGATGGTGGGGGTGCAGTGGAGGGGAGGAGAGAGAAACATGTAAGCCAAAATTTTGTCTGGAGGATATGGTGGAAATGGTTGTTTCAAATTAATAAAAACGAGGACCTTTTTTTGAGCAGAGAAAGATTTATTGCTGGGCTGAGCCAGGAGAACAGTTGGCTTGTGCCCAAACCCCACCCCCAACCCCTACTCCCCAAAGGGTTTCTGCTGAGCATTTTTAAAGGTCAGCTGAGGTGTCGGGGAGTGTCCCAGGTATGTGATCAGCTGTGCACAATTCTTTGATTGGTTGATGGTGCTCAGTCCTTAGGCTACATGCTCATGATCATTAAACACTTAATTTCTTCCGTTTGATGGTGGTTTTTAGCATCTCAGGAAAGATGCATGAGATACTATTATCTGGGTACTTCAGAGAGGAGCTATAGCAGAGGATATGGGGGAAGATCTGTCCTGGGACCCTTAGGGTCCTGCTCCATTACGCTATTGAACATGCCAGTAAAGCAAAGAGGAATCAGAAGGAAAAGAGACATTGAATTAAATTTTAGGCAGCTTGTGACTCTAATGTCTTATTAAATGGGTTTCAAAATTAGAATCAACAGAGTCAGAAATAAGGGGCTGTATTTGGGAATCACCAGCAGTGAGTTATTACTTGAAATGTTCTTTCACTCCCTTAGTTATAGTTATTAAGTGCCTACTTTGTGCAGGCATGCTTCTATGAGCTAGCGATACAGGAGTGAGCAAAACGAAGTCCCTGCCCTCCTAGAGCTTATGTTCCAGTGTGAGAACAGGATGCGCACTCAAGGAAATCCTGATCAGAAATCACACTGACTTTGGGGTGGCTCCATGCTCAGCACTCTACTTGGATTAATTATGTTATTTTTTTCTCAGTCAACTCAGTGAGGTAGACACTACTATAATCTCCATTTAATAGAAAAGGAAGTGGAGGCTTAGGGAGGCTGATTCAGTGGGAGAAACAGAAGACTGAAGACTGAGCTTTGCAGGCTGCTGCCCAAAGAAGCTGGGAGGGAGAAAGAAGAAGTAAGGAAGCAGGTAAAGAAGGCGTCAGAGAGGTGGGAGAGAACTCAGAAGCTGCTGGTAGCAGTGATCAATGTCAAGTGGCTTGGGAAGTCAAGCAGAATAAGAAATGAGAAGAGACCTCAGGGATTTGGCTGGAAAGATACTATTGGTGAATTCCCAGTGGTCAGTCTCCCCAAGTAGTAAGTTCAAGTAGATGACGCATATCAGATTCGTCCCCAGATTGAAGAATGTCTGGTGAGAAAATCACCCACCCAGGAGTTAGAGAAAGAAGCAAAATAAAGTAGCAGTTAACAAATCCAGTCACATGAGGTTATGTTCTACATGGAGAAGGTACACAAGGTGCAGAGGGGAGGATAAGATACAGGCAAGGTCAAGAAAAGAAAGGGCCCTAGGTGGCCGGAGGTGATGGGGGCAATGGTGGAGGGGCCAGTCTTGGGTGGGAGGGCTGAGCTCTTGAAGAGCGCAGGTGAGGATGAGAAAGGCGATGTAAGGCATGGATTTGCGGAAAAGGAGCGAGGTAATGGATGGGTGGAAGTCTGGATTCAGACCCCTTTTTCTTCAAAGAGTGAGATTCCATGCTGTTAGGTACAAGTCTTGGTCAGCAGAAAGGACTGGTGACTGAAAAGAGGAAGGAATATTTTCCATATTTTCAGAACCTCTCTGGGAAATTCATCAAATGGGATTTACTATTCAGTTTGCTATACCGTTGATGTGTACCGCTGTTTATTTATTTTGGATTTTTAAAATAGCTGTTCCTCTTATCCTGTTAGTGCATGTCTTGTTCTTGTAGAAAAACACTGGTGATATTAAAAGGAAATTTGTATTTGCATTTTTTGTTAGTCTTTCACATCCTCTTCCTGTCAACTTTATTAGTGTGAAATGCCATTAATCATTACAGTGTCATAAAAACACATTTTACAATAATGTTATTTCCCCCCAAGGTTTATTTCTACCATTCTAAGAGATATTTGTGTTGGAAATAGGTTTCGTTTTGAGCCTTTCATCTTGAACTCCATAGTTATTCCTGGGACTACTGCCCCTTAGTTGATAATTGGTTTCGGATGTCTGTTACAGACTTTGTAATCTCCTGAGGGAGCTCTGGAAAGGGACGGGTTAGGCCAATAAAAAGACCCTTAGTTTTTAATAAAAATCACCGTGTGGTCTTTCCTTAGGACCATTTGTTCAGCCTGGTGGTTGAGAGCCCAGCCAGGGTCATCATAAGGTAGAAAGGAGCTCTTTGCCCCTGGGAGACCATGAAGAGTAGACAGCTCCTGAAGGCTCTCTAGGATGAAAACCAGGGTTCTTGGTAAATTGAATAGACTCATGTAGTTCAGGTTTGAGGGTATAACAGTAAGGGTAGCCAGAGAACTGGAATGAGGGGAGGAAGAACCCAAGAGTTGCTTGGTCCCTAAAGAGTATTTAACTTGGAAGGCACCCTAAAAAATGAGAGTGGTGGTGAACAGACACAAATATGAAAGAAGATGCTGCAGGATCAGCTGGTCATCATTATCCTTTTCAATGCCTATGTCTTCTGAATGGTGGCTCATTCTTCTCCATTTCAACTCTAAACCCAGACAGATCAGGAGCAGTCTTTTCCTGACCGTATGTCATTTACTAAATGCTTAAAAAAATCCCAACTGGTATGATATGGTCATTCCTTTCTCGAAGTGGTAGCATTTTAAAAAATTGTCCTTGTTATTCTGACTTTCAGGTCTTCTTCATGCAGTGAAAATACACAAGATGGAGGCAGCTGATGGCTTTCCTTTAGAATTGTGTGTATGGTGGTGTTGAGCATTTGATTGGTCTAAAATGAGAGATATTGATTCTTTCCTAGGACACTAGTGTTGAGTCATTTCATTGGTAAGCATGTTACTTTGCTGATTTTTTTTACTTGGAACTCCTGAAAAATGGGAAAAGTCACAGTATATTAATAGAGAAAATAAGTGGCTAGTCCCTTTGTATCAGTTAGGGAGCTCTTGGCTTCAAATAACCAAAGAATCAACATTAAGTGGCTTAAACATTCAAGAAGGTGATTATTGTGTAAAGGAAGATGTGGTATGCACGCTCCAAATTGCGTGATCCCTGCTGCTGGTCCTTCATGCCTTTGTGTAATCCTCTCCTTTTGATTTTGTGGCTCATTATAAATCAGTGGTTTTCATCTGGGGGTGACTGTTTCCCGTGGGACATTGGACAATGTCTGGTGACTTTTTTTGTTTTAACTGGGGGTGGTGATGGTAATACTGGCACTAGTAGAGGCCAGGGATATTGCTAAACATCCTGCAGAGCACAGGACAGCCCTCCCAGCAAAGAATTACCCAACTCAAAATGTTGGTGGTGCCAAGGTTGAAAACATCTGCAATAAAAGAATGGAGTATAGCAGGGAGTAATAGGACGCCACTTTTAATACTAGGTGATAACGAAAGACTGTGGCTTCCATATGGGGTACTCTCCCTCACTTTCTCTTTTGTTGCTTCTCTGGGAGAAGCCAGCTGCCATGTTGTGAGGCAACCCTGTGGTGTGACCCATGTGAATGAGCTTGGAAGAGGATCTTCTGAGGCTGGCAACTGCCGTATAGGTGAGTTTGGAAGCAGATCCTCCCCCACTTGAGCCTTGAGAGGACTGCAGCGCTGACCAGCACCTTGATTGTAGCCTTGTGGAAGACCCCAAGCCAGAGTCACTCACCTCTGCCACTCTCAGATTCACGAACCCCTGGAGTTACAAAATAATGTTTGTTATTTTAAATTGCTAAACTTTAGGGCTGCTTGTTACACAGCAATAGATAACCAGTACACAAGAAGTCTGGAGGCAAGGTGGTTCCAGAATTGGATCAGAGATTCAATCATGTCATCCAGGCCCTGGTTCTCTCTGTGCCTCCGCTCAGCCGTCCTCTCTGCATTGGCTAGCTCCTCAGGCTCTCCCTTTATGATCCTAAGATGGATGCTTGGGGCATCACTCAATTCCAAAAACAAGAAGGAGGGGGGAGGGTATAGCTCAGTGGAAAAACACTTGCTTAGCATGTACAAGGTCCTGGGTTCAATTCCCAGTGCCTCCATTAAAAAAAATTAAAATAAATAAACCTAATTATCACCCCCAAAGGAAACCACCAAAAGCAAGAAGGAGAGTTTCTTCTTGCGCACCTCTTTCTATTGGAAAAGATGAAAACTTTTCTCAGGAGCCACTTAAACAACTTTCCCCTCACTTCTCCGTGGACACAATTAAGATACACTGATGTCCTAGCTGTAGGGCAGGCTAGGAAAGGAGAGATTAGCATTTTCAGCCTTTATGATGGGAAGTGGTCTCTATCAGCAAAAAGAGAAGAGCAGGGCTGAAGAATGAGCAATTCTCTATCTTTCCTTCTGTGAGTAGAAGCCTGAGGTTTTGGGTAACTTCCCCATGGAGGCAGGACTCTATTTAGGTCTCTGGGCACTGACCGCTTAGTCAGTTTCATGTCCCATTCACCTCTTCCCCTTCTGGAGCAGATATTTTCCCACTGAGATAGGCTTGCATGCAGGGAATTGGTAAGGAGGGGGAAAAAGCAGGGGTTGGCTCAGGTGTTTTTCTCTTGGCTGCTGGTTGTGTCTCAGGGGACTGCTGCTGTAATAGGAATCGTCGTTTCCTCTGCAAGTTTGGGCAGAGTTGTTGAAGAGGGATGGACTGTGGTTTAATAATTTTGCTTTTCCTTAAGCTTCAGTGTAACCCCTGCTGCTTCTGACTGTGACCAGAGCCCTCTGGAGGAGAAATTATGAAGAGAAACAAAATCACATATGTTATCCTCATGACTGCCTTGGAAGTGGTGGGGGAGATGAGGAATACATATGAGGCGGGGAGTGTTTATAAGCCCGACGCCTTGCAAAGGAATGGTTGAGCACAGATTCTGGTTTAGAAATAGGGACTCACAGCCATCTCTGAGTTGCAAGAGCAGGTAGTTGAATATAGAGAGGCAGAGGGGATGGGGCGGGATCATGGGGTTTGGAGATAAATGTTTTCACATCTCAATTGCCCCTTGTTAGCTGTGTGATCTTGGCCAAGTCACTGAACCTCTCTGAGGCTCAATGCTGTAATTGTACTTGAAAGCACTCAACATAGTAAGCACAGTAGATCCTTCTGTTTTATGGAAAGTCAAATTAAGTCACTTCTGTTTGGTAGAATCTTGACGCTGGTTTTTGTTCTCCTTCCCCCTGCTTCTGTTTCAGAGCCCCCTGTCACCCTTTTATTTTTTATTCCTCCCTGAGGACATCCATGTGCTTGTGTATTTCATCACGTGGAAAGGGAATCTGAGGAACACAGGCATCACTGGGGGCAAGAATTTAATTTCTTACCCCTCACAGGCATATTTGCATTTTGAAAGAGGACCGAATAAATACAGACTAAATGTGAAAGTGTAAATCATGAATAGCAGGGCATCAATGGGTAAACATTTCTTTGGGAAGCTGCGTCCTTCTTCAGCATCTAAATCACCCTATTTAGGCATCAGACTCTCCTTTGCCTAAAATTGACCTTACAAATGCGACATTCCTGATAATAGAAAGGGCTGCATGCTACACCAGTTATGCCCTCTTTACCTCCTTGGATGATTTGTTTCTTTCTTCTTTCCTTTCTGAAGAATATTCTGACACATCCCGCTTCAAGGCAGGGACAGACTGGGAGGGCTCACTCCTTCTTTGTAAAGGGCTGGAAAAGCTGCGCAGGGCCATCCCTAAGTCAGTAGCTCTCTGGGAAAGCCCTGCCCTGCTGACCGAGACACCAGGAAGCACCTTTCTCCAGTCTGGGCATGGCTTCAGGCTGCCCTTGTGATCTTTCCCCTTTAACACGTCCATCTTAAATTGATGTCACAGGGCTAAGGAGGGAACTAATGGAGTGCTCAAGAACTTGGCCTATGGAGTTAGACTGCCTAGTTCAAATCCTCACGTTTCCACTCGGTAGTCACGATTTTGAGCACATCATTTAATTAATCTCCCAGAGCCTCAGTTGCCTCATCTATCAAACTGGATTAATGGTACTAACAATATATAATGCGTACCCGAGCAGGTACCACATACCCAGACCTGTCCTAGCACTTTATGTACATTGACTCATTTAATCCTAGAGCAATCTTGAGAGCTATCCTTATCGCCATTCTGTGTGTGCAGGGCTGAGGCAGGGCGAGGTTAGCTGACTTGCCCAAGGTCACACAGCTAGTCAGTGAGCAGTGTGGGTCCAGAGCCTCTGTTCCTAACCGCCCCACTGCCCGGATTTCCTAGGAAACCTCTGAGGACTCGTTGAGATGATGCAGGCAAAGGGTTACAATGGCCTCTTGGTTCTTGTGGTTGTTATTTCTTATGTATGGGGTTACTTTGCAGAGAAAATCTGAAGCGTGTTCTTCAGTGCTGATGAGGTTCAAGATTTACCTATTATTAACCCTTAGAAGTGGCTGGAAAAAAGTTTTAATGAAGTCTTTTTCCTTCTTTTATTCCCTCTTTCAAGTTCAAATGCTGCCAGCTAGAAGGAGAACTTTAATGTGTTAAATTTCTGAAGGTGGGCAGGACGGTTTTATGACCCCCATTTTAAACTCCAGAACGGGGTGTCAGTGATGGATGCGGGCTGATTGGAGGGAGCAGCGAGAACTGCCCTCCAGGTAACCCCTGCCGGGTCCCCGTGGCAGGTTGATCGGATATGGTGGAAAAGCAACTAACAGGGAACCTCCGTGGTTGAGAGCAATCATCTCTGATGCTAGATCGTGATCTCTTTGGGTGCGATACTGATAGCATGTCTTTACTATGCAAGGAGGCTCACTAGAGGGTGGCAAGTGGTGGAGTCAGTCAGATACCTTGGCCTCAAAATTGTTGCAAAGGAGAAGTGAAGGCCATCGATTGAGTTGGGTTGTAAGGACCATGGGAAGTAACAGCCATATTATTGAAGCTGACCTTCTGCTTAAACCTGTAGCCATTTCATCAATCACCCACCGGTTGGGTCTCCTGAAGGTCAGTCAAATGATTCTGTTAATCGCCGGCTCATTCTCAGGTCCTCGCTTCAGGAGTAATAAATTTTTAAAACTTTTTAAAAAATGAAAAGTTGGATGACAGGTGTGTGTGGAAGAAAAATAATCAGATGGAGGA
Organism: Camelus ferus; assembly: GCF_009834535.1. Taxonomy (NCBI): domain Eukaryota; kingdom Metazoa; phylum Chordata; class Mammalia; order Artiodactyla; family Camelidae; genus Camelus; species Camelus ferus. The sequence continues at coordinate 17,146,400 of NC_045697.1, read as the reverse complement.
ACAGTCATTTAGGAGCAAGCGGTCGGAGCAAGTGCTGGACGAAGGTAAAAGTTTTCATGGGCTGAGGAAGACCTCCCTGGCTCCCAGACCTGTGCCTGGAAGAGAGAGAGGGCCGAGGTCCTGGGTTTAGCCGAGGTGAGTCATCTGCGCCACCTGGTTCTCTGCCGTGGACATCAGGCCTTTCCCATACTGAGTACGCAGTGTCCGGAGCCCGCTGTGGGGACATTCCTTACAGAAGTAACCACACAGGTAAGGTCCTCCAGTGACAAATTTTGCTGGACAGGCCCTCTTGAAATCAAAGACTTGCCTGACCCACTTCTGATTTGTCATTTAAAATATGAGCTTTTCTTTTGTTATACAGCTTATTGGGGAAAACAAAACAAAAACCATGTAGACCTGTGAAGAGATATATCTGCTTTATCTTAAACAACTTGTTTTGTTTGCAAAAACAGATGCTGTTATTAATAAGATGGGGGAAATGGAGCCCCTGAATGGAAGCACTGAGTAGGGAGTGGCTTGGTCGTGTGGTTTAAAGTACTGCAGTCATTTCAAGATCATGCATGGGCCTTCTTGTCAGAAAGACCTGAGTTGTGTCCTCATTCTTCACAAGTAGCTGTGTGACCTTGGGCAAGTTACTTAACCACCCTGAGTCTCAGCTGCCTAATTTGTAGAGAACAGTAGTCATATGTTCTCCTTAAGGCTGTTATAATGCTTACATGAGAGCCTTCATTCATTCAAAAAATGTTTATTGATACAATAAACATCCTTCAATAGCATAGACGTTAAAAGCATAGATTCTGGAAGCAGAATATCTGTGTTTGAATTTAGGTTTCACCACTTATTTAGACAAGTTACTAAGTTCTCTGCGCATCTATAAAAAATGGGGGTAATGAGAGAATCTGTCTACCTCAGAGGGTTGTTGTGAGGATTCTGTGAGTTTCTGTATTTTCCGCCCTTAGAACGGTGCCTGGCATCTCGCAGTGCTCTGTAAGTGTTAGTCATTATTATGTGTGTGTTGGGGGGACATTGGCAAACCAAAGGGAAACAAAAGGAAAAAGATAAAACAACAGAGACAAGATATTTGCCCTTTATGGAACTCCTGTTTTATTGGGAGAAGACAAGACACACACATATATAGATATAGCACAGAGCCTGGCGTTTAAGTATTCAATAGCTGGTGGCTCTAAGTGTCATCACTGTTACCCAGATCACTTGGCCTGAGTCACCAGAAGCCAGCACCTGAAAGACAGAGAGGAGCTGTAAGTCACCTCTAGTCCATACATCATGCCTATACCCCCTTCTGCTTGCTTCCTCATCTTGCGTCTGGGACAGATGTATCCTTTGAGATAGGCAGGGAAATAGAGGTGGCTGCCTGACAGCCCACTTATAAAGTCTGTTTTCGTCGTGCTGAGAAATGTTGGGCTTCTCCATCTTCGGTTGGTTGATTCAGTTGTGCATTACCCATGCCCAAGGGAACACAGATTGCAACATGCCAGAGGATTTTGAGTGATTAACTCCAAATCCTTCAGCAAGGAGTTGCTGTTGAGAAATATGTCCCATGCGGCCCAAGGACCAGGAGCGATAAAAACGCCCACCTAGTGACGTCATTGTACACGCCACGGATCCACGCCTGGAAAGTTGCGGATCAAGTGAAACGAAGCCTGCTTTCGCATTAACTTTGATTGCACGATAGGGGATGAACTCCACTGAAAAAACTGACTCTTGAGATCTCTAATTTCTGTTAGAAATGTGTGTCGTAAGAAATAGTAAGGCTGTGTATTGTCTTCCCAGCCAACATTGTCTACTCAGTCCGGGACAAATAATAAAAGAGGCTTTTTTCCTCTCCTTTATTCCATCTCTCCCTCCTTCAGATCTTCTTTCCTCCCCTCTCCCTGCTTCCCTCTCCTCCTACCTCCCCTCCCCTTCCCTCATCTTCTCTCTCTCTGTCTCTCTCTCTCTCTTCCTGGGAGATAAAGGAGGATTCCAGACACAGGAGAACAGAGACACATCCAAGCTGCCAGGACACAGCTCTGAAGCAGGTCACAGCATATTTCTGAGAACAAAAACTGTGATTCCCCTGCCCTTTCTGCATCCTGGGAAGTTGGTTTCTTTATCTGGCATTTGTTTAGTGTTTATTTACAAAGTTTAGGCAGCAGCTGCGACTTCAGCAGGTACACAAAAAGAAGAGCTAGCAGGTTGCCAAGTTCCGCGAGTACAAATCAAATGTACTTCCACGTTCCGTGAGTTCTCGGTATTATGTGAAATTGAACTTTGGACCACCAAGTTGCTCTATGAGAAAGGATGCTTCCCCTGATCTCTGCCAGCCAGTGGTCAACATTAAAGGTGACATGTGTGTCTGGCTGGGATGCAGCAGGGCAGTCCTATTGGGAAGGGGGCGGGATGTGTGGGACAGTGATGCAGGGGGAGAACGGACGGGCTAGATACTGGCTTTCTGGTTGAGTTGGGCTGGGCTTCTCTAATAATAGCTCTCAGAGGGAAAGGCCAATTTGCTCTCCTGCTGTTTTTGAGAATGCTTAAATTCCTTTTTTTCAGTGGCCCAGATATGTACCTTAAACATATGGGAACTCCAACGACTGTCTGTCCCAAATCACACATCCTGAGCACAGTCCTAACAATGTGCCATTTTGATGGGGTGCAGAGAGAAGGAGCAACAGAGATGCCCCCGGGCAGCTGAGAGGGGGACCAGCCCACCACCCTTGCAGAGGGACTCAGAGGAGGTTTCAGTGCCTGAGGGTGCTCCGTGTGTCAGAGCTCTGCCACCATCTGTGGTGGGAGTGGGGAGTGAGGAGACCATGTGTGAATCAAGGCGGGAGAGTCTGCCTGGTTCTGGCTGGTGAATTCTTTGTTTGTTTGAGTTTACTTTTTTTGGTTTAGGGAGCTAGACACAACGCTAACAAATGCTTGGCCTAAGTCTACAGGATAGAAGAATTTTTTTTCCTCTCCCCCGTTACTTCTTTCCCCATCATCTCGAATACCTCTGTGTTCTCTTTATCCAGCTCCAAACTTCCCTCTGTGTGACCTAAGAATGGGATTACAAGGACCACTCAATAGATTCATATTCTTTCTTTCTCAAGATACTTGATTGGGGAGGGGAGAGCTCAGTGGTAGAGCGCCTGCTTAGCATGCACGAGCTCCTGGGTTCAATCCGCAGCACCTCCATTTAAAAAAAAAAAAGTAAAAGATGCTCATGAAGTCACTAAACTTTGCTTTGTTCTTTGCCAACATTTGGTCAATTCAAGACTGTCTTGTCATTTCACCATAGACTGTTTTTATAGAGAAGAAAGTGAAACCAATAGGCTATTGGCTCACTCAAGCCAAAGACCATCTTATGGTTCAAGTACACTGGGAAAGAGCAGAATGTGGTTTTTGCCTCATGGTCAGATCATGGGAGTATGGAGTTGGAGGGCCCCAAAGATCAGATAGAAGAAACAGTGGCAAGTTTTGCTGGCCTGTTGAAGTGAGTGCTAATGCCAGCCATTTTCTCAGTCTTGTGAGCTTTTCTTCTTGTTCCAGGAACAAAGAATTTTATATTTGCCTTTTTTTTTTTTTTTTTTTTTTTGCTGTGGGAAAATGTATCTGGAATGTAGCTGCTTAAGCTCAGGGACTGACTCTCTGGTCACTAGGAGCGACCAAGGGGAACATGTTGATGGTGGGGCTTTCTGTTCTAGAGGCTCATAGGTGCAGTCTGACTACTGTGTGCAGACACTGTTCTGGTGAGGGAGGAAGTAAAGAAATGAACACGACTTTGTCCCTGTCCTTACAAGATCACCGGGTAGGGATCTGTCACTTTGTAGAATCAAAATGGCAGCACCGTGTGGAAATTCCAAGACTGACCCTGACTCAGGAGCTGGGAGAACCCAGGAGAGGAGCTGGGCTGCAGGTCTCTGAAGGTTTCTGAGAAGGACAGACACACTCTTCAAGATTCATGAAGGACACGGAGGGCTGAGTTTGTGTGCAGTGGAAGAAGTTATGCAAAAAAAAAAAAAAAAATTATGGTTTTCCCGCCACCTGTTTTTTTCTTGTGTGTGACCTTAAGTGTTGGTTCTGTCACTTTTTAAAATTAGAGGCCAAGCCTGGACAATTCTCAGGATGGAGGACAAAGCCTGGTGTGTGGGTGATGCTCAGTAAATGTCAGCCGAATGAATGAAACCATCTTATGGGACATGGCTCTGTCTATGGGAAGAAAGTCTGGATTTTGGGGGGTGGGGGGAGCTAATTATTTTCTCTCTTTTTTGTGTTAAGGAGAATTTTAACAGCGGAGCTGTGCTGCATGTTAACAGCTACCGCCTTGAGCTCCTGACGTGTGCTTGGTATGTGGTGGTGTATCGAACTTGATCTCATGGCAGCCGTGTGAGGGAGTTTATTCCACTTATTTTAGAGATGACAAAACTGAGGCTTAGAGAGGATAAGTCACTTGCAGGTGACACTTGATGAGTGGCTGGCACTGGGGGTGTTTGCTCCCCTGTTGGCCTGCCCCCACCCAGCCTGTGCTCTGTCCCCTACCCTCTGCCATCTTATGTTAATGTTCACAGCTGATGGGAAAGTCAGTCTGTTAAACAAGGGAATAAATGAAATGAGGGAATTTTATTTCCCATCAGATTTCATCTCTCTTAGAGAGATTTATGTCCCTGGATTGTATTTCATGGAACCTTTTTACGAGTAGCTAGATTTATAGGTGATGATCAATAGAATGCTGAGCTGGGCTTCTGGAGCACGTGGGTGCCGTTCACAAAGAGCAGGTGGGATGGCTCAGGGAAGAGGTGGTCTTCCTCGTTCCCCGGCAGCCTCGCTGAGCTGACGCTTGGGGTGGGAGAAGGAAGGAGACAGAAGCCACAGTAGGAGGGATGCTCAGGAAATAGTGGGGGGCCAGCTCTACATTTGGAGAAGGCAAACGATCAGAGGAGGCCCATCTGTCAGGAGACAGCAGAACTCTCACACCAGAATCTCCATGTGTATGTTTTTGAAAATGGAGACCCATGAAGGAAGACTCACCTGGGGAGCTTAATGAAAATATAGGAAGTCTAGAGTAGGGCTTGGAATCTAGACATGCAGATTTGGAGGAGGACTCAAGGACCTTGGGACTTGAAACCCTGCCACGTAGATGGCTGCTGCTTCTGCTTGTTTTATGAGGCATGGAAGTCGCCAATGTGAGTGTGAGGGTGCACCTGGGTGCATCGTTCTTCGGGACCTAGAGCCAGCATGACTTGGGGCTGCTACCTACACTGCAAACATGGTTCTTCTCTCAAGAAAAAACAATCAGTAGGCATGTGCCTTATTTCCTGGAGGGATTCAGGTGCTGTTGCCCTTTCTGTGAGTCTTAGGAACTTTCTTATAAAGCTATTGTGGTGCCCCACTAAACTTTCATCCAGTCAGCCCTGTTTCCTGGATGGCTGGGAACATCCCATGGTAGGATGTCATTGTCACCATCCCCCAAGATTTTTATACTTATGCTTTCCATAGCTTTCCGTATCCAAACATCATAATATCCTCCTTCACTTCTTTCCTTCTGTCCTTCATTCCTCTCTTCTTTCTTTTTCTTCCTTCCTCCCTCCCTGCTTTCCTCTCTCCTTTCTTCCTCCTTCTTTTCCTTCATTCCTTCCTTCTGTCCTTTCTTCCTTCTATTGATCTTAAGAGAAAGAGATCACCACGAACCGTGGAATTCTCAGAAGCCTCTGCAGAGTTATTTCCATCAGCCTGTGTGTATTACACATACGGGCATCCCTCACTGGTGTATTCGTATTGGCAGTGCATGCTTATAAATGCTGCCATAAACTCAGTTCTTCCACCCAGGATGGGAATGGAGTTGTTAAAGACAGTTGTTGAGGTGGCATCTGTTGGCCAACAGTTTTATGCTGCAGTAGCTCTGAGCAGATAACATTAATAGGAATCACATTTTAAAGTTGTAAATTTGATGTGAAATACTAAATTTCACAATAATTGCATTATAAAGCAAAAATTCTATTTATTAAAGAGCTCCCGTTTCTGTCTCTCCTTCGTGTGAGGGGCTCTGAAATTCTTGCTCATACCTGCCCCTAGCAATTATCATGCTTTCTCTAAAATTCTGTTTTATTTTTCCATTTTCATAACAACTACATTATGATGTGACATATTTTTTCCAGATATTTTGCTTGAATAAATAAATAGGATATTAAATTCAACTGGGGTATTAGATTATAAATTAGTTCTGTAATAGGCGTCATAATGTTATTTAGATTTTCAGTTTACACAGACCTTGTAGCAACTCCCCAGAGCTATGCTACAGAATTAGAAGTAGATAGAAGTTGATGTAAGAAAATTGGTTTTTGTAATATGCTGATGCCAGTGGAGTTGTGCTGTGTGTAAAGGTATTTAAATGGAGCGTTCCTACTTACTTCATTGTACAGACAAAAGATTGATAATGATTTCAGTGATTGATTTGTTGGTGCTAATATTGGCCATAGGTGAAACTCGAATATTTCTTTCCAAATTTAAAGCAGTATTTACGTATGAAGGCTAAAAATCCAGTAGTAGAATGTACATCAGCGGTCCCATGACTGGGTGTTTCTCTTTCGTCTGATTGGCATGATGACATAATCTCACAACTGTTTCTCGGTGATCAAGTCAGTCCTTTCAGTTATACTTCCCATCAAGGAAGACACCCCACTCAGGAGCACTGTGGGGTGATTGAAGTCACTAGCAAGTAGGATGTAACCTTGCTGAAGTCATTCCTATCACACACCAATGGGAAAACATGTGCATTTGACAGAAAATGTGTATTAGCCAGACGAGCACTGCTAGCAAATTATAAAGAGAGCGTCTGGGTAGCAAAAGGATGTTTTCCAGGTGGTGAGTGCTTTCATGACTCTAAACCGGGGGTTGGCAAACTCTAGCGGGGGCAAGACACATCTGGCCTCCTGCCTGCTTTTGTATAGCTCATGAGCTAAGAATGGTTTTTGCATTTTTAAGTGGTTGAATAAAAATCAAAAGATGAATAATGCTTCATGACACATGAAAGTTATATGAAATTCAATTTCAACATGGATAAATAAAGTTTTATCAGAACATAGCCAGGCTCATTTGCTTACACAACGTCTGTGACTGCTTTTGCACCACAGTGGCTGAGTTGAGTAGTTCAGACAGAGACCACGTGGCTTGCACAGCTTAACATAGTCACTCTTGGGCCCTTTACAGAAAAAGTTTGTTGAGCCTTGCTTTAAACCAAAACCAGAGTAGACTACTGTGTTCTCACCATCTCAGAAAGCCATATACTTGGAGAAAACATTAATGAGGAAGTGGATCTCTTCTGTGTGGGACCTCTGGTTACTAGTGAATGGGAGAAAATGAGTTAACAAATAAGAAAGATTGTACTCCTGGGCCTTAGTTAAAAAAAAAGCCAAATGTAAAATCCATCCAACTAATTTCTGTAGTGGTACCAAACTGAACTAGTTCTACTCACCCACTAAAGCCAATTTACTGACACCTGGTTGTGGTGGAGGAAAGTACAGTGTTTATTGCAGGCACCCAGCAAGGAGAATGGGCAGCTTATGCTCAAAAGACCCAAATTCCCCAAATGGAAGAGCTTTTAAAGGAAACATCTGGGGTGAGGGTTGCAGGTGGCATGACTTTCTTTTGATTGGTTGGTGGTGAGGTCACAGGATGGTGTTTTGGGAATCCTAATCATTAGCTTTCCAACTTGTCTAGGGTCTACATGTGTGTGGTCAGCCTGTAGTCACCATCTTTCACCTGGGCAGGCATCTTAGTTCCTGTAGAAGAACTCAAAGATACGTTTCAGATTGCTATGTATATCCCTTGAGGAGGAACAATTTATAACTAAATTATTATTTCTTGACTACTTTTCCTTTGTTTCTACATTCCCTCACTTCCCTAATTAGTAACTTCTTGAATCTGCTCTTTGGAACTCAGGGAAAACCTGGGAGACTGAAGCCTTTTTCTACAAACAAGAGACAGAGGACATGGAGGGGCTTTGGTCCCACAGGCCCTGCTCTGTTTCAGTCCCCCCTTTTCTTTGCCACTCCTCAGTCCTCAGGGGAGTAGGGGTGGAGGGTGGGACAAGAAAAAGGATAAAGTTCTAGATGGAGAGGCTAATCGTAAACTCAGCAGGGGATCTTGGTTTTAGGGGGACTCGGTTTCAATAGCATGACTAAAAATATCCAACTGGGATAAGTTCACTTCCAAGTTTCTTTGAACTTTTATTTGAATACCAGAAAGTTGGTGCCCTATGGGACCTAAGAAAGTACCCCAAGAGGGCAAAATCTATTTTGGAGCCTTGTCAACCCTATGGCATGAATGGAAGGCAGCTGTGTGGTGGCCAGGCCAGACATGGGTCTGGTAGTCTTTGCCCCTCACCGGCCCTGACACTTTGGAAAAAATCTTCTTTTTCAGGCCTTAGTCTCTTAATCTGTAAGCTGAAGTAAGTGGTTCATCTCAGTGACCCGTGAAGCCCCATTTGGTTTTGAGACGACACAATATCTCTGATGATGGAAACTATCACTAGCCTAAGAAGGTCCCAGTCCCAGGAAAGGAGCCTCTTCTTTCTGGCGTCTTTGTAGCCTCCTCTTTGCTTCCCAAATGCTGCATTTCATTAAAGGTTCACAAGTCTTGACATGTTTGTAAAGAAAGACACGGCAGGAATTCACATGCCTCGCCTTATAACAAACATGTCGTGAATAACCTATATTTGGAATACAGTTTGTCATAGGGATGCAGGCAGAGTTTTAAATTGGAGCAGCTTCTGAAACGGGGTGTTTTTTTCTTCTCAAGCAGATCCCAGAGTTCTCCCACTTTACACCTTGAAGGGAGTCTTTATTGGAGAAGCCGCTCTCCATTTCCGAAGAATGGGAACATTTGCATTAAATGATGCAAGAGATGCCATTGTAATTTCATGAGAATTACCCTTTCCAATGAATGTTAGATTAAGAACCAAGTAAAATCCCTTGAAAGTGGCTGGAAGATAAATTAGAGCTGAGCTGCAGTTAGGTAGAACTAAATTTTATTCCTTCCCTTTAAAATGGTTTTTAATTGATTTGGCACACTTTTTAAGTTAATAATGAATACTGTACCTGGGTCTGCATGATCACTCCTGTGAATTAGATCTATTGCACTTGAAACAGCTTTCGCTTGCAGAGGACAGTGATTTTAATGAAGAGTCTTTGCTTATTGCACCGATGGAAATGTGGTTCATGGTGGTTTCAGACAGTTCTCTAATTAGCAGTCCAGTCTGTTCCCCTGAATATTTTTTCCTGAAACGATGTGGAAATGTAGACAGGAAAGGTGCTTTATCAGAATGCTGGGAGTTCTCCCCCACTTTGCAGGAGACCATGAATGTGCATGGAGGTCTTGGAGCTGGAAGAGTGTTGCAAGGATATTGCAAGGCCTAGAAGTCTTTTTTCCCCTTAAATGGGATAAATCCAGAGATCTTTACCAGTGGTAGAAATAGGTAGTTTTGAATACACAAATGGTTTTTATGTTAGAATAAGGAATTTCAGGGGTTTTTTGGTGGGGGGTGGTGGCATAGGCAGGGTGGGAAGGGCATTGGGTTCCTAAATTAGAGCCTAGTGATCGTATTTCAGGTGTGTCAGGTTGTAAATGGGTGGAGGGGGAGTCCTGTGGCTCTTATACTCACTTGTGAGGAGTCAAGTTTCTCAGCATCTCTCCAGGGTCATCACTGATGAAGCATGGGGTAGACGGTGGACCATGCTTAGAGACTGTGGTGAAAGCCAGCATGGAGACAGGGGCCGTGAAAGGATGAGCCAAAGCCAGACATTTGAGAGAGGTGAAAGTATGAAGACGAGGGTATTCCCTTTGACTTACAATGCTGAGTGGGTGAAAAGAAATGGAGGAATGTGGATGGAGAGAGGAAGGAGAAAGACTAAATTTTGAAGATTGCTGTGTCCCAAGAGATAGAAGCCAACGTTCAGCACATTTCTACTCAATGTAGGACATTTGGTCACTATTATTAAGAACGTGGTCTTAAAAGTTCAGGGAAATGATTGATCTGAACATTAATATAAAACGATGGTAACAACCACTACTAGCTATTGAAGCCTTACTGTGTCTTAATGTTCCAGGTGCTGGGCTAAGCATTGCACATGGGCTGATCTAATTTAGCTGCTGTTACCACTCTCTGAGCTAAGTACTACCCTGTTTTCCATTTTAAAGATGAGAAAACAGAGGCACAGAGAAATTCCCATCAGCCCAATTCCCTTGCCTTGAGAGCGCTAGAATAAGGATTTTAAAACCCTGGAAAAATGACTCCAAACCTCCTGAATATACTGATTCTGCAGCGGGAACTGGGTTTGCTATTTAAAGGTGGAGAAAGAAGCGTGCGTTTCCTGAACTCAAAGTGAGGGAGTCAGAGCTGGGGCTGAACTGAGGCGCTGCTGGTTCCCGTGATGCCCCAAGAGCCCTAACCGTTGTGTGCTTTCTTGTTACCCGACTGTAATTAAAATTATCATACAGTATAATGATTTCTAATACATTTCAGAACAAATCACCATCTTATATCTGACATGTTGTTAATGTTTACTACCATAATTACTAATTTGAAATATAAGGCAGCAGTTTTTATTAGTGTTTGGTTATGTGTAATTATGTCAAATCGGAGACTGCAATTTACATTGAACTGTATTAGCAGTGATCATACAAAATGATTATACTGTATATTTGACACCCTGGATATTTTATGTTTCTGTAGGTTTTTTTCCCCCCTCCAAACCATAAAGAATTATTTAAAGATCATCCAAAGGTTGTTTCTAATGCTTTTCATTTAACGAGTTTGAGAGTGTGGGAATATACATATTAAAAGTGAGATGTACTGAGTCATGGTTTAACAGAGAGGGAGGGGAGCTACCTATCAGTGACTATGTGTGATGTGCCACACTCTCTCTGAACACTTTGTGCGTCGAATTTCTAATCTTCACAATGAATATGCTGTTTTCCTGACCAGAAATCAGGGCCCAGAAAATGTAAGCGATGTTACTCATCTAGTGAATGGTGGAGATGAAATTCAAGTTGATCTTTTGGGGGGGTTTTAACCTGGGTGATTAAACAACAGGTCATTTTATGGTAGATTATTGTCAGAATGTGCTTTGCTATAAAATTAATAGTATCCTGTATTCAATGAGATGATGTGTAGGATGTACGTGGGCCTTTCTTATGTATTATCTCATTAAATAAGTTCTATTAGGTCCATTTTAGAGCTGGGAAAACCGAGACTGAGAAATTTAAGAGCTTATCCAAGTTTGCACAAATAAGCATGCATGAGAAGAGCTAGGATTTGAACCAGGGACTTCTGACTTAAATTCTAGTGTTTTCTCAGGATAGATTGTTACCTGCTTCCTTTGTGGTTACCACCAGGATACTCTAAAGCGGCTCTTTATTACATCAGATCGTGAATTTTTTTTGTAATGATGATGATGATGATGATGATGATGATGTCTGCTCATGAAGGCAGCCAACAGTGATCAAGGATTACAAGCTATGCTATTTACATTCACCATACTTATGTAATTCTTGTCTCTGCCCGTTTTATGAATAGGGAAACTGAGATGTGGAGAGGTTCTCCATACACAGTTGGAGAGCCAGGACTTGAGTATAGAACTTTACTAATTCCAGAGTTCATTCCCCACAAAGATAAATGGGATAAATGAGCCTGATTCCTTATCCTTCCGTAAGAAGATCTGTTTTCCACTGGTGAATATGTTTTTTGGTTATGTTTCCCTAAACATTCTCTATTTTGTTAACGTTTTTCAGATATTCAGTGATCAAAGTTTCTTCAAATGTTAACATTTCAATGAATAACATTTCAAAAAACAAACAAAAAACAAATTAAAAAACCCCTCAAATCCACAAAGATTACTTCCTGGCTCCAGTGCATAATCAAATTACTTAAAAGAAATAAATGTTTTAGATTTTAAAAACAACAAAATTATATTAGCGAGAAGAAACAGAGAAATTACATGTCTTAAATAAATCACTAATATGATTTAGTGAATTTCTACTCAATTGCTCATTCACACATTTTTTTTTTTTTTTAAAGACAATAAGCTCCAGGAGGGCAGAGGCTGTGTCTTTTCTGTTCACTGTGCCTGTTACTTAATACAGTCCTTGATATTTGGTAGAAATCCGTGAACATGTACAGATTAAGGAATCAATCAATGAAGTGTAAATATTAACTTGTGTTTTGCTTTTTTATTTTGTTGGTTAGTATGTCATATAGATTTTTAATCATAATCCTTCTAAACCTTGTTTAAAATTAAATTTACAAAGTAATTGATTATTAGTGGAGAAATTTGCATCCTAACCAAGAGTGAGAATTTTGCCTTGGATTGATTCTCTCAAACTGCATCTTGCTCTTGGAATTGACTCCAAGCTGAAGTGAAACCAAACTGCTCTCTGTGAGGTCCTACCTGGGAGCCATAGAAATCCTTTAAACAAATCTCTCCCTGCACCCTTGTTTTGTCGTGTATCTATGAAGTCTGTGTCCAACGGAAGGGCTTCTGTTATGAATTTCTATCCTGTCAGTGGTGAGGGGTTAGCTGACTCATCCCCACCGGCTTGACTAGCCATCCTTAAGCCAGTGACTTGCCCTAGCAGGGCCAGCACTGAGAGCTGGACAAGGCAGTGTTTGATCATGTGTCATAACTGAGTGAGCTGGCTGGATCCTGATTAAACTCAAAGCAGTGACCTTGGCAAATACTGGGTTCCGTCTGAGCCATGGGGCACCAAATCAAATCACTTTGAAAATTAACCCACCCTTTCAGCCAAAATGGAAAAAAAAATTTTTGTCTGTGATTATTTTACTAGACTTTATAGTAGGGACTCATCCTGCTTGATTAAAAAAATGCACATGTCACACCTGAAATAATATGATATTGTACATCAACTATACCTCAATTTAAAAAAATTAAAGAAAAGAAAACCCCCCAAAAGTACATGTCAAGATCTAGAACTTTACATTTTAATAAGTCAAAATTACATGTTGTTGTTGTTGTTTTTATTTTGTTTATTTCGTGTGCTTCTAACATCACAGGGATGTATGAATAAGCCCTTTTCCGTCTGGTTCATCATGAAAAAGAGACTTATAAATCCTTTAACCCCATTCTAAAATTGATCCCCTAAGAAAAGTTAAATATCACCATTGTTTGTAGATTGCTAGATCATCACGAAGATAATTCTTTTTATAAATACAGGTGGTATTTTATGGAAATTATATGACAGTAAATAGATGCCGATAGGAAAAAAAAAAGACACGTTGATTAGCTCATACAATGGTATTCAGTAGAATTATGCTTCGTTGTCTAATTTATGGCTTATTTGAACTTGCCATGCCCTGTTTTCATTTTGGCTTTTACTAAATGTTCCTTTAAAAACTTTTAAAATGTAAAATAATATGAATTTGACTGTCTTGAGCATAAAATGCTAACCATCGGTTAGCAGTGAACCACGGCGATAAAGCTTCCACCTCCTCACCCCTGTTCTCACCCCGAGCTAGTCTTATGAATTGATGAAGGTGAATCAATGATCAGCAGGTTGAAAGCACCACCCTACACTGACAGGTATAAAAAAAGGAGCCAATGAATATGTTATTGGCAAATTATTGATATAAAAATCAATGCTCAGGGTACACTCAGGCAAGGAGTCTAGGGAGAGGAACCTACGTTTACTGAGTGCCTCGTGTGTGTCAGATCCTGGAAACAACCTCATATTTGGGCCTCTGCTGGTGCTTTTTTCTTTTATTCTCTCCGAGCTGTATTGTACCAAAATAACTACCCCTGTCTCCCTTTTTTAAAAAACATCAGTTAAAAAAAAAAAAAAAAGAGTGCAGAGGAATTTTATCATGGTATCAGGACATGGAGGGCGTTTGAATATTAGCATCACATTTTCCACTTTCTCGGCTCTGTTTGTTGGTGGGTGGAACGTTGAGGAATGTTGCCCAACCTCTTCGAAATGGCACGTGAATAATCCCGTAATCAGTGTAATGTATTCTGTTAGGGGAGTAATCAAGTCATTCAGCTTTGGAGTAAGATCCGATTTTTAAAAAGTGGCTGATGAATGCAGTTTTGGGTATTTAGGGGAGGCTGCTGTACCTGGACTATTTGGGTCTTCTGGTTGAACAGGGAAAAAAAGTACTTGAAGCAACTGAAGTGGACCATTCTAAAAATATCCCAAGTTTCGGGATAGATTTTCCTAGCAGGCATGGTACGCAATTTAAGATTTTGAAATTAAACATGTCTGTGAGCTTTTGAATTTAGTATTGCCGAAAGCTTAGCTGGTTGCAAGTGAGGGACGATGGTGTTCTCTGCTGAGTCTGGTGGAAGACTGGCTCGCTCCCTCCTCCTGCGCTGTTCTTTCCCCGGGTCTTTGCAGGGTGGGGGCCTCCTGGTTATTGGAGTCTTAGCTTCAATGCTTCTTCTTCAGAGCTGTCTTCCCTGAGCACATTTTCCCCTCCCCAGAGCCCTTATCTCCCACTTTCCTTTTTGATTTTCTTAAATAGGTCTTATAACCGACAGAGATTATTTACTTGCTGGCTTCCCATCTTCCAGGAGAATGTAGGCTCTTTGAGAGCAGGGGCTTTGGGTGGTCCATCCTGGGATCTTCAAGACCCCAGATGGTTGCAGACACTTTGGAGACACTGATGTAAGATTGATGGAAAGAGGGAAAGCTTGATTCTAAACCAAGGTCCCCAGGTTTCCAAGCTCAGATCATCCCCCTCCAGGTACATCATCTGCAGCAGAAAGGATGCAGCACAGTCTCCCTGTTGCAACACACAGCAGCTCCTCCGAGGCTCACCTCTGGGTCAAGGCTCCCCTAGTTGGTCCTGTCCCAGGTGGGAGGCTGCTGCTAATTGGGCAGCTCCGGTTCCCAGCCGGTCCACCAGCCGGCAGCAGTCATGCAAAATACCACGAGTGTGTCCCTGCTAGTTAAGCTTCATATTACTTAAGACATCCATTTCAAAAATAACTCCGGCATCTATGGTTATGTTCTGTACTTGATTCGCAGGGCTTTAGCAGACCAAATCCCATTAATGCCAGAGCCCTTGCACAAAGCCTTTTGTATTGACTTGGGTCAACTTAATCTGTGGGCTTGTGTTTCCCTCCCCTCACTGCAGGAGTCTCAACAACTCTTGCTTTCTTTCTCTGTGTGTCTCTAGTTCGTTCTTTGTTTGTTTCTTTGTTTCTTTGTTTCTTTCTTCCTTCCTTCCCTCCCTTCCTTCCTCCTGCCTTTCCTCCCTCTCTCCCTCTCTCTTCCTTTGCCTTGGAGAATGAGAGAGTGGGTGATTTCCTCCTCCTGAGATTGAATTCTAAGCACAGGGGAGGAAGAATCTTGGAACCTCATTTCCCCCTTGCTTCCCCCTTCTGCTTCGGATTTATCTAGTGTACCAATGTTAAGTAAGATCATCATAAAAAGCCCCGTGTATAAAAATCTTCATGTACAAGTAGGTAATTTTTGGACTTACTATTGGTGTATCAACATATCTCTATAGAATTTCTTTTCTTTTTTCTTCCCCAGCATGGATTTTCTGTTTATGAAAGTAATGCACACTTACAGTGAAGCATTTGGATAATAAAGAAAACCTGGGGTGACTTTAAGCAGCAGGTTTCCCCGTGTAGCCAGAAGAGGATCTGGCTTTCAAAAGGGTAATTAACAAAACTCGTTTTAAGAGCCCATTTATTGTAGAAAATAGGGGAATTACCTGTCCTAGGGAATGAGAAGTGTTCAGATGTTGCCGACACTTTCCCCAAATGTGCTGTGGTCCCAGAATAAGACTTCTTTTTACAGAAAAAGGAGAAGTTGCCGTGGTCCAGTGGACAGGAAACGCCACTCCCAGGCTTTCTTGGTTTGCAGAAAATACGCCCGAGTCTGCCTTTTCAAAGAAAGCCATCAGACCACATCAGAACCAGACAGGGTATAGATTCCTTATCTTTTGATTCATTTGTTCTTGGAGCAAATCCACATTTGCCAAAGTCAGTTCCATTGAACAACTGTCACATAGGATTTGCCAAAGAGTTCCCGGGTCAAATAAGTTGGGAAACACTTGTGTGCATTTCTTAGAGTTTTGTGGTGATGCACATCCACGTGTTACAGAGCAGGAAAGCCTGTACTAGAGAGACTCATGTTACTTCATTTCCTTTGTTGTTTCTGAAACTTATTTGACTGTGGACTTTCTTAAAAAAGTACCATCTAATATTCCCTAGAACTACTGGGGTCACAAAAACAAAGAAAACAAATGAGCAGAAGCAGTTACTGTTGCCTTACCCTGGGCGCACAGTCTTTTGTTTGCATTTCGGGTGTCCTTGTCTTTTTCCTGGATGAGAAGATGAAGGAGGCAAGGGCTTGTCTGTCAGTTCCCTCAGGCCAGGCACTATTCTGCCACTGCTTGCTTGGCTGCCCTTGAACCCACAGCACGTGGGATCCTCACTTTGTAAATGAGGGTCTTAAAACTCAAAGAGAGGATATAACTTGCTTATGGCCAGTCAGTGAGGTACGTGGAAGAGCTGGGAAAGGACCATGGTTGTGGACCCTGTGCCAGAGCTCTCAATGCTGCCAACACTCATGCCCTTCAGCACAGCAGACACAGACCCTGCGCCGCTGCACCCTTCCCACTTTGAGGACCCTTTAGAGGCATTCATCATTTGCCCTTTAAAAGAAACTGCAATCAGCACCATTATACATAGACCCCTCTTGGTGAAGACTGCATACCCTCCACATGCAAATAATTGGAAATCAGGTGTGTGATATGTGTATATCCATATCCAAATCTATCCACCCATCCATCCATCTATCAATCCACCCATCCATCCACCCATCCATCCACTCATCCATCCACCCATCTATTCATCCGTCATATATATTCCGGCTTCCTCAGGATCATTTTCAGGGCCTGAAACATAGTGGGAGCTTGGCCTCAAATATTTAGTGACATGCAGTGGGGAAATAAATGCTATATGAAGTATGAATTCATGTCCTTATACTCCCTAACCTCCTCTCCTTTTTTTTTTCTCTGTAGCACTTATCACCACTAGACATATGTTTACTTGTTTTACATTTCCTTCTGTTGCTTACAGGGTATATCCCCACATTTGGATGCGAACTCCTTGGGGGAAAGTTTTGTAGGTCCTTTATTCACAACTGTGAATCTAGAGAAGGTGCTCAGTAAATATTTGGTGAAAGAATAAATGGTTGAATACATGTTTTTACCATTACTTCTACTTTCTCCAAACTCCTCAAATTGCTTTATTAGTCTGCTTCTCTCTCAGGAGTAGTTAAAACCTACTTAGGGCTGTAAATAAAGGAAGTCTACATTCTGAACTATTCCGGTATAGCAAATACTGAAGGGCTCTGGGTTAATGGGTGCAGGCTGTTTGCAAGACAGAAACAGCTACAAAGCCTGTGTACAGGAAGGTGTATAGTCGCAAGGACAAAGCCGCCACTTTCTGCTTTCTGTGACAGCCTGTCACTCTCACAGCACAAGTCTCTCCAGCAGAAATCCCAAGTTAAAAAAAAAAACAACAACATAAAAACCCAGACAACAGCTCTACTTCCCATCCACTAAAACCATGCCCTGCTGGGCTTCTTAACTTGGGATGGAAAACTGTTTCAATATAATTAATCTCCTTTGCGATCCTTTAAAAATCATTCTTCTTAGAAGGGGTCCATAGATTTCATCTGACAGCCAAAGGCATCTGGAAAGGAGAAGGACCCCTGAAAAACCTTGACTGATATAGATGGAGTGGAATATTTTACGTAAGGCAAAGGGTTGAAAAATGGGTTTCCTTTAATCTTTAAAGTTAAAGAAAATCTATGTGTTTGTGCCGTATCTGCCCCTGCCCTTACTATCTGTAGGTGGGTGCATCAAAAATCTCTCTCTTTCACTCTCACACACACACCTCAGTATTTACTCCCTGATGGCAGGAGTGCTTCTGACATCCTGCAGTTTGAGAAGGCACGTGAAACCCTGCTCCCTGGGCAGGACAGGCAGTGGCTACCTTCACTTCTGCAGAGCGGAGCCGTCAGAAGTGAGCATGGGACCAGTGCGGAATGCAGAGTGTAGTTGAAAGGCATCCTGCCAAAATGTTTTCCAACCGAATGGTAGAGATTGAAGCAAACCCAGCCCTGATTGGATTACCATAGCCCCAGAAGCACTTTAATCTCAGCTGCTGCTATTTGGAGTGGGGAGGGAGTTGGGGCGGGGGGTGGGGTGGGTGATGATTGAGATGTGCGTGCAGGGGAGGCTCCTGGTGGCTTGGGTCTCCCAGCACTGGGGCTGGCTCAGGGTATATGAAACTGCTTGCCGCAGAGATGAAGTGAGGGATTCTTAGGTCTGGGTCTGTTGATACCTTCCCCTCAATTTGGGTTCTGTTGTATAAAATCTTGGTCAAAACAGGCTTTCATCGCACACAGCCTGGTGGCGGCAGACTGTGCATCACCGGCTGATGGTATTCAAGGACTAAACCTCGGCCTCACGTCGGGATACAGTTTCATAATAGGTGTGTGTGTTGGGGGGAGGTGAAGGGGGAAAAAGCTGGATTGTTAGAAGAAAGAGACCCTTTCATAACTACACACAGCAAAGCAGAAGGAGAAAGAAATGGCATAGAGCATGAATGCAACAGAATAACCGGAAAACTAGTATCATCAAAATGAATGGTGTTTATCTAATCATTTACTCATGTCTAATGTTGAAGTAGTTGAAAAAATTTAAAAGCCCAAATTGGAACAAATTTGCTAGAGCTTGTGTTTTCTTAGGCCACACGGAATGAAGCAACCCTAATAGGCAGTGATTAATTACATCCAAGGTCAAAAATGGGAATAAATCAGGTTTTCTGCCTGCGTGGGGCCCAGAGTCCATACATATGGGGAGGTGTCCCGTGATTAGAGGTGAATGTCTCGATCATGAGAGAGACCAGATGACCCCGGAGAAAGGCTGGCAGGGGAGCTGAGGACTGAGAGGCATGTTTGAATCTGGGGAGGTCCAGCCTCTGAAGGTTGAGCCTTCAGGAGAAGAGCCAGGGCAGGGATTCAGGAATGTGGTCCAAGGGGAGGTAAAGATAGAATTGCCTTGCCTGGCATTGGCATTTTAGATGAGAGATTGAAGGCTAGAAAATGGAAGGCAGAAAGAGTAACGGTGGAAACATTCTCTGTTACCCAAAGACTTTCCCGGTAGGGGGAAATAAAGGAGGTGCGTGTGTGCTGATTTCTGGAGTGATATTTATGAAAACAGGTCAGAAAAACTGACAAGGAGGCAGGCATAGAGCTGGTTGGGACAGGAGTGCTCGTGTCATCCTGTGTACTAGGGACGTAGGAACCCGTGTGCACACAAGCAAGTGGCAGAAGTTACCTGGGAAGCGTCAAGGTGGAAATTCCTAGCTATTATTTTTGTGGCCTCTAGCTACAAGAGCTAACAGGAGAAGATAGTCTAGAGACCCAAAGTGGGTAAAAAATGACATTTTAACATTTTTGTCAGGTAGGCAATTTAAAAATAAACTTGAATTCAGTATATACCATTAATGCTAGAGGTTGTGTTACAACAATGCAAAAATGCCTTCTTTTCGATAGCAGTTTAAAAAAAAAGTATGTCGTCGGGGCAGGGCTAGGAACCATATATAGAAGAGGCATATGTGACTGTGACAGCAGCCGCACAAACCTATTGAAAACGTACCACGAGCCTGCCCTCCAGAATTAACACCATAACCTGTGTCAGGGGCTCACTATTACCCTAATATCTGCTTTTGGATGCTGTCCAGTCCCATTAGCGATTCCCATGTTGATTGCTCTGTTACTCGTGGATGTTAATTGCTTCTAAATCTCTTCGGATGTTCAGATGCTTGGGGAAAAAAATTCTGACGGGCGACAGTGTGCGTTTTATTAATGTGCAAGTAAACAGGAAATCTGTTTAGCGACCCTGGTGAGGTGTCTGTGACTCAAGATGTCATAAACAGCTGATGTGGCATCTTTCTTTGCATGTGTGTTGTATGTTGGTGGTGTGATAATAGGGAGGCAATGAGCTTTCGGTGATAGCTGCGTGTTTGTCCAAAATGCATGCTTGTAGGTATGGTTAGATAATCCGGTCCTTCCCTCTGGGATTCCTTCTTGCTTCGTAGGAAATGACCTGGCTGCCTTTGAGATAAGCTGATACTTAGAAAGTGGTATGAAATCAGGAGATGTAAAAATACATCTGGCCCATCCCCTGTATGTTGAACTCCCTAGGTTCCGAGCCAGAAGGAGCCATGGAAATAAGCTACTTAAGCTTTCTTATTTTACCATTGGGAGACAAAGCCTCTGGAGGGTGAAGGGGTCAGCGCCACAGAGCAGCCCGCAGTGGTGCTGGACGGAGAACAAGGTTCCCTGATCCTTGGCCCAGTGCTCGAGCCATCCGGAGGCTGGAAAATGATACAAATGGGTGTTTATTATATTTTTTCAGGAACATTTCATCGAGTATTTGTGGAATTTTTTTTTCTCCCTTTAGGTGGAAAAATCTCTTATGATCTAGTTTTGAAATATATTTATTAGTAATTATAATAGTGTCCCAGTGAGATTAAAAGGAGCCACAGGGGAAAGCAGAACACCCGGTTCCACATGTGATTCACTCGTTCAGCCAATATTTAGGTGGCATTTTGACCCGAGGATTTAGTGGTGGACAAAAAATGCCTCATGGATTTTTACTGCTCTCAGGATATCAGTTTTCGTGGAGCCTATATCCTCGTGGGGGGAGGGGCATAGGAAAACAAGGGAAGGGATGGACCACATAATGTTAGCTTGTGGTGAGCTTTGTGAAGACAGAGGAAGAACAGTTGGAGCCTGACAAACAGCAGCTATATTTGATAGGTGTTCAGGAGAGACCTCGCTGAGCAGGTACATGAGCAGAGATCACGGAAATACCTGCAGCAAGTTTATCCCAAAAGGAGGGAACAACTGGGGACGTGAAGGTCCTGCGTTTAGGTATTTGGAGAGAAGCAAAGAGATCAGGGGCTGCAGAGGTGAAGACAGTAGGAGAGGGTATGACCCTCAAATTATGGGCTTTGGGAAGACTCTGGGGCAGACGCTTTGAAGGAAAAACATCTTTTAGCATTTCTGTAACTCCAGGTTGTATGGCTCATACACAGAGCCCAGACTCATCTTTTTTGAGAATATTCCCCAAAGGAGCCATTCTTTTGGGACTGGTGTCTGTGACTCACCAGGAGTGTCCAGAAACCATCAAATTTTTCCAGAGAGTTTTAGATCAGAATGCTTGTCACTATAACTCAAATTACTGAACCATAAAATTATAAGTTTCTTGATGATGGGGCCTGTGTCATACACGTTTTTGGTCCTCCAAAAACCACATGGAGTGCTAACCTTATACATAGTCAGAACCCAGTGAATACTGGTTATTTGGTCAATGCGTGAGTCAATGGCCTGAGAGTGGCAGAAAGGATGGGGTGTCCTAGAAAGGACTGTTAAAAATATACCCTTCTAAAAATGCTGTTAGCGAGATTACTTCTGAAGCTTCTGACTTCCTTGGAATAATTTTTAAAGACAAGTCCATATGCTGACATGTGAACATAAGTACATATATAACAAACTGAACAGTAGTAACATTATTTTCAGGCCAAATTTTAGTTGGTTGATTGTATGTTGTCAATCTAATTTTTCCTCCTTGTTTGAACTGGATATAGGAAGCTTTCTTTCTTTCTTTCTTTCTTTTTTTTTTTTTTTTGTTATTGAAGGAATATTGGTCTCTGGGCTCTTTGGACCAAGGGGTTACACTCAGCCCTGTCTTACCCGGGGAAGTATGTGTTTAAGATATTCAGATTGTGGTGGAATTTTCTTGGGAAATATCAGTCCCCAAGGCAAAGACGGGTGGGCACGTTGCATTCTGACAGGGAGGATGAAAGATGTGATTCTTGCCCTCCTGTTACTGAATTCTTTCACTATAACAGACCAGTAATTGATTCTCCTATTGCATTTTTGTATCCCCATCTGCAAAGTGGGGGTAACGCAAACTTACCCTCTGCCTTTCAGGTTTTTTGCGAAAATCAGTGAACTAATATTGGTAAAATTGGAGCCCCATGGATGAAGGGTACTTTGTAAGTATAACACATTATTGTCATGTTCTGTTCTGTTACTCCAAAGTGCACATATCAGATGTCTGTTCTTGCTGTATTAGGAAATCAGTAACACCAAGTTTCACACCCAGATATGGATAATGTGACTTCCTTTGAAAAATTTAATATTTCTGAACTCTCTAATGATTTGTTAATATGTTGGATGTAGAAAAGCCTGACCCCACCCCACCCCAAATATTCAGTCAATGTTTACTAGACAATTTGGAAGAATACATGTGTGCATATTGTGTTTAAAATGTTGTTATAAACCCTGAATATGAATGCATGGTATCTTTATTTCTCTTCCTTCACCGCTCTCTCCCTTTCTTTCTGATTTGCATTTAACTCTGTGTTTTGAGCAGTCCGTTTGTGTCTCAAAGCAATGGTTGGTTTCGGGGAGACACTGAATGTTTTGCTGAAGTCAGCAATGTTTTGTTAATGGTGAAACTGAACCAGACATCTTTTAGACAAGTTGCTAAGTATTATGTTTCCAGACTTGGGGTGGGGCAGCCGGCCAACTGCAGTGGTGAATTTAAGTGTAGATCACCCTTCCCTGGCCATGTGATGGCCCAGGTGACTTGGGAGTGGCCTCCTGTCCACGGAATGACCAAGGGCTGCAAGCCACAAAGCTAGAGAGCGGGCAGAAACTGTGTAATCCCCAAAGCAACTGCTTCAGCTGATTTTCTCTGCTGCACGGGACATATTTTAATTTTGCTAGGACAACCAATGGTCTGGTGTCGTAACGAACAGCCGTAGAATGGCCAACCACGTGCCTAGCTTAACCCGTGGTCTGTGCATAGTTGAAGGGTGGCCATCACCCTTTAAAGACTCCAAACATAGAGAAACTTAAAAATGATTGTGACTGCTGATTGAAGCCCATTTTATTGATTCACCCTGAGATTCACGGGGCTGTAAGGTCTATATCTGGGAAGGTCCATGCACATCTCATCTCTAGTCCTAGTTCTTGGCCAGTTCTGAGGATGCCACCTGATGGGTGCTCAGGCGCCCCCAGAGGCAGACCTACTACCTCAAGATGCAACTCTCAGTTACAGCATTCTTTCTTGAATTGAACCCAAATCTACCCACTCCGTATCTTCCACACTTGGATCCTAATTTTACTATCCACTCCTACAAAGCACCAGGCTTCCTTCTCCAAAGTGACCCCTTTCAAGTGTTTGGTGGAACTTATTGGGTCTCCTGTAAAGTGGTCTTTGTCTGCGACCCTTCCCTCCGCAGGCAGAACTTGTCTGCCAAGACTTCCCAACTCTGTACCCTCTGGAAGGTTCTCATTGTCTATATCTTTCTTAACAAGCAGTACTGAGAGTCTCCCTTCTGCAGGCCCCATTCTGCATCTCAGAATCAAGAGATCTAATCAAAGGTCTGGAAGAGAATGACCTCGAAGGAATCATCTGGAACCATGGATGCCCATGGATGGGTTTGCGTCATGACACAGCAAAGCCCACGTCCCTGTGTGAGGTGCAGATGATTGACAGGGAGAAAGTTGTTTTGGTTAATAATACAATCTGCTTGCCTCCTGGAGACACAGCAGTGGCCTACTAATTTGTTAGAAGTGAATTAAGGTTGTTTACCGATGTTTTAAAGTAACTGTCAGAGTGAGAAAAAAAGGTTCATCCTGGATGAGACCACTCACCTCCTTGCGAGTTGCTGTTTATTTTAAGCCGAGTGCATAAATAATATATTGAGATACGAAGGGTGATTTCAAGCATTAGAACACGAAGCCTCCTGTTTACTAACTGTCATTGGGCTGAAGAGAATTTAAACAGCTCTGAACCTTTTTGTCTGTGAATGCAAGGCATGAAATTAACTTTCATTTCGTAGTTAGCAGAAATCATGATTAAGGCAGTCTTGTCGACGTGTCTTCTGCTGATCTGGGTCTCTTTTGCTATGCAAGATAAGTCTGGCACCAGAATGCTTCCCGTGTCTCCTTTGAAACAAGACCCTCTCCCCGCCCCTGCCCCCACCCCGGAGGAAAATAAGCAGGGGTCTGTCTGGGACACTGAGTCAGTTTGTTCTGCATGTAAAGAGAAATAGTGGAAGAATAGCAGGTGGGGTTCGGGGGTTCTAGTCCTGGCCACCAGTAGCCCTTTCTGAATCTCACTTTCTTCACCTGTAAAATGGGCATAACAGCATCTGTTCCCCAGGCTTCACAGGGAGACAGTGAGACCCCAGTGAGGTCCTTGTTGGGAGATGGCTTTGAAAGCCCTCAGGTGTCCTATCGGGGCAGGACCAGGCTGTGTTCTAAGTGACTTACATGTAGTAGCTCGTTACATCTGCCTGACGATGCTGTGGGACATGTACTGGGATTATCCCCAGTTCACTTCTACAAAAACTGAAGCTCAGGGACGCAGAGGGGACTTGCACCATCATCTCACAGCTAAATGGCCGCAAATTGGGATTCAGACACTAGGCATTTGGGGGCCAGAGTTTGTATTCTTAGTTATTTCTTATTTGAGAGAAGGAGCCAGGTTTTCCTCCATAGGATTATTCCTCCTGGTCTTGCTCAATGAAACATCATTCCTAAGAGCCTGGACCAAATTTAGCTTGAGAAAATGAAGGTATGGCTTCTCCGTGAGTACCAGCCAGGAGGAGTCCCATTGGGTAGGGATGTAGGGATTAACTATGTTTTATGTGCAAAGAGCCTGGTGACACTTAGATGAAAAGCCCAAAGCGCAAAGACCTATTACTCGGAATGCTTTCAGAAACAAGAAATTTGATTTACCTTTTGTCCCTGTAAACTGGAAAGTGTGATAGCCTATTTCACAGTATAGGGAGAATGTTAGAGAATGAATAGAAAATGTATGGAATGTTTAATTTTGCATGATTACATTTCATATTTGCCGAGGTAACTGTGGCAAATAGAAGTGCATGATAATATCCCAGCACACCTATTTGCCATGCTTTGATGAAATACTCTGGGTTTTACAGTCTGATATATGCACCCCTTGGGACAAGTCCTTATTAAGCAGATCAACAGGAATGTATTTGGGAAATGTATTCACATCGTTGAAACTATGTAATTTGTATAACTGCTTTTTTATTTGTATTTTACTTTATATTTATTTGAATTTCAAAAGAGGAAAGAGCCTAAAGCGATTAATGAAATCTAAAGTGATAAGAATTTGCAGACCTTTCCCCCTGAAATATGCTGTCAGGAGTGGGTTCACACTTAAAAGTTAGAGTGGCCAGAGGTGGGGGGGGGTGTCTAATTTGCCTTCGATTTCTGAATGAAGCAGTTCCAAAATAAGATCATTTCCCTCATCCCAGAAAAATGGACAGACCCATGAGAAGGAATCAGCTGAGGGAAAGACTAAATCGTGCAGTTCCAAATTGCAAAAATCTCAGCCATTGCTGCTGTGCCTGAGCACTTGTTAATACAATAAGATAATTGCATAATTAAATACACTATGGAATTTCAATAATTGGAGACTTTGTTTTCTCATCCCAATATGCCACTGGCTGGTGTCGGAAGGCAGTGTTTTACGGAGGCTGGGATCATTCTTTCTCGTCACGTCCTCTGCAGTGTACTGCGGCTCCTCTGGCCGTTCTGAGACACTTCCCTTTCAGGTTATTTTTAGGTGGTTATATTTAGGCAAGGTGAAATTAAGCAGGAAGTCCCCCAAAGTCGGACTTGGCTGTGGGAGTTGAGGATCACTTTGCTAAAAGCATCCCTGGTGCCCTCTCGATCTTTCTAGGTAATAATGGGTGAAAAGCAAGCTGGAGATGAGTGCTGTCTGGGGATGGGTCACACTCCTGAGTCACAAGTGTGAGACGGCTTAGAGGAGTCACTGAGAGGGCAGGTTCCAGAGCTGAGCTCCTGGGTTCAGACCCTGGTGTGGCCTCTTACCTGCTGTGCGGCCCTGGGAAAGATATTCAATCTCTCCTGTGTGCTTATCTGTAAAAGGAGCTTCTAAGCCTGGTTGCAAGGCTTAATTGAGTTAATAGACAGAAAGAGCTCTGGAAATACCAGGGGGTTGTAAGCACCCGGTACATGTTAGCTAGTGTTATTAGGCAATCCGGGTGGAAATCTCATAGTCATCTGAATGTGGCAAATCTTTGAGGGGGAACAAATAAGTAGATTTATGGTTTCATCCATTCCAGGAATATTTATTAAATACTTTATCTATCACCATCCTGGGTGTCAAAAAAGCAAAGATGAATAATATTCATTCCCTGCCCTGAAATGGTTCAATTGAACTGAGAGAATAGACGTGCCGATAGATATGATGATGATGATGATGATGATGATGATGATGATGATGATGATGATGATGATAAAAATCATAGCATTAAAGCAGTGTCTGTCTGGCAGATGGTGAAGTATTTTAGCAGGGACTGGTCTGTCCTCATAGTGTCCCTGGCACCTAACACAGAGATGAATACTGGAATGACAGGAATTTGGTTTAAGATTATTTTGTCTGAGAGTCAAAGTGGTTTATTAGCACAGAATAGGTTCCTAGCTGCGTAGGCACTTAGCATGTACCTGGGACTCAGTACTTGACTGGTGAATAAATGCATGGATAACATTGATTTTGAGCTTCCTCTCTTTAGGATTACTGCAGTTTGCTAATGTGGAGTATGAGGGCCTGGCTAGGGTGAAGCAAATGAGACACCGCCAGTGCAAAATTTAAGGAGGTGCTTACTCTCACAGTTGTGCCAGTGCCCTGAAGGCACTCACCCTCAGGGTCCTACAGCTGCTTCCTTAAATTTTGCACCTTAGATGCCTCAGTTTCCTCACCTTAGTCCAGGCCCTGATCGCTGTGCTTTATTTGTATGCATGTTTGAATGTTTCCCTCTGATTTTATTTTGAAAAATTTCAAAGCTACAGAAAAGTTGAAAGAACAGTAAAAAGGACACTGCACACCTTTTACTTACATTCATTAATTGTCACACTCTGGCCACAGTGACAGTATCTCTCTCTGTAGATGTGACTTTGAACTTTGTGCTAATTCACCAGAGAAATCAAGTACCCTCCACATCTGCCCACCTTTACTGCATGTAATGTTAAATTTGCTTCCTAAATTGTACATCTCAACATTAAACATTTTGGAAGAAAAAGCCAAAAAGGGCATAAGAGAACTTTGCTTAAATTTTTTTCAAGTTTAAAAACTGCTGCTTGAAACTTATTTTTAGACAGTATACTACTAACGTATTTAGAACACGGCCAATGTAAGATGCCCCAAATTTTAAAAGGTTAGAAAGTTTTCCTGGATACTCTGATATTTTCTGGATGCTTTCACAGAAGAGAGAGTTTTTTTTAAAAGGCAAATTTCCTTGACCATTATTTTTCTGAGAACCTTTTAAAAGTAGATGGTGGTCCAAGTACTCATACAATGAGATCACCGTTTTCCATGTTAAGAATAGTCACTGTAAGGAGTGACTTTGCAAGTATAATATAGGGGCTATTTATAAATTTGGTGATATGCTCTCAAATAAAAAGGAATACATGCTTGACTTTGGATTATACTGATAAACTTTCATGAAAAAAACCCTTTTCTGATAATCTTCAATATTTGTAAAAAAAAAAAATGAGCTGTCACTGTAAATGTGTGGCAAAATCTGCCAGAAGATTATGTTATTTCAGTGGTTTTGAAAACACTCTCTGTGAAGCGTAGGGAGTCTGGGGAAGGGCCTCAGGACCACCGTGGGTGGCACTGGGGCTGAGGGAAGGGAGTGAAGCCAGCACTGGAATCCAGGCACTCACTCCTGTTCAGTCAGGATAGCTCTGATATTATGTGCTTTACCTTGGCCTCTGCCTGAGAATCCGTTTTCAGGAAAGTGTGCTAAAACTGAAAAGACGGAGTTTGGAAATCATAGCCCTGGTGGCTGGAAGATAAAAGTAGGGAAAATGCCATGCGGAAATGTTGGTTGGCAGTGAGAAACGATAGCTGTCAACTTGCAGGTGGGAGAGGTCAGAAAAACCATGAAAAGTAGACACAGGATCTAAAACACAGGCGTTGTTTAGGAGGATCAAGCAGGGTCAAATGCGCATACACAGCCTGCGGCGGTGATTCTGAAATTTGAGTGACTCCTGGTCCTTAACCCAGAGATTTTGATTCAGTAGATCCAGGGAGGGACTCAGGTGTCTGATGTTTTTAACAGTCACAGGAATTGTCCTAAAGTCATGTCTGTAGTATAGAATATTGCCATGACTGGAGTTGTAAAAAAAAGTTACATTCAACCGAGGATGTGATCCTTTTTTAAATTCAAGGAAATTTTAGGGATGATTTCTTTCCAAAATGCTTAAAATAGGAAAGATTGTCTTGATTAACAGAAGGGGAAAGACACACAGGTAAATAATTATAAAGTAGGCTTTTCTAGGTCCAGTGGGAGAAGGAGGAAAGTTCATGTCTCTCCGGATGCTGTGATGGGTTCTTGGAAGAGGGACCTCTGTGGTGGGGCCTCACGGCCCAGCAGGATAAGCACAGGCTGCAGAGTCAGATGGACCTGGATTTGAATCCTGACTCTTCTGCTTAACTAGGTGAGGACCTTAGGAAAATCACCGAATCTCTTTAAGCTTGGGCTCTCCTCATAGGGTAAAAATGGAGATTATATTAGATGATGTATTTGAAGGCCTGAACACAGGGCCTGCCAAGTAATAGATGGTCAGTAAGTGGTTGTAATTACTATTCTATTTGACATGGACTGTAAAATGGGGAGGCTTTCAAGAGGGCAGGAATGAGAGCATCTTGTCTACTGGGTCTGGTTTTGGTTTTTGGATGGGGTGCTGGAGGGGGACCAATACAGCATCCCTGAGAAGAGCAAAAACACAAGCAGATCCTGAGTTAAGAGAGGGTGTAGGCTGGTGTGCCTTCAGTGCTCCCAATAGTGGTGTTCATGTGGAAGGTTCTAGATGAAACTAGAAGTTTCCTACCAGTATTTTGCAACTATTAACTAATTTAATCCTCAGAGTGACTCTATGAAGCAGGTATTCTTATTTAGCAGATCATAAAGCTGAGGCACAGAGAGGTTAAGTAACTTGCCCAAGATCACAGAGCTAGTAATGACAGGGCCAGGATTTGAATGCAGTCAGCATCTGCACTTCTAACCTCTACGTTATGCTATTTTAATAATAATGATTTATCTTAGTGTGTATTAGGAAAATATAACTAGCACAATAAAAACCATGGTTTTATAGATCTTACTGCCTAGAACAATAATAAAAAAAAAAGACTTGATTTAAATGAGTCATATAAAACAAATAATAGTAAGGGTGACATCTAATATGACGAAGATCCTGTGGACGGTCCCCAGATGATTTTGGCCTGGGAAATTCCAGGGGCAAGGAGAGACTGGAGCTACCACTGTTGCCTTTAAATATTCATTCTGTGTAAAGCAACAACAGATCCTTTAAGTTCTGGGAAAGAAGCAAGTCAGTTTCCCCTTGGAAGAGAAGCCAGGAGAAGGGAAGTCCTTGTAGCTTGTTGAGTGCTCTCCCATTTCTAGTAATTCCACTGGGAAGGGGAAAAAAAATCCTCCTTCCACTCCCTGACCTTCCACCCCCTTGGCTCTGAATGTCTCTTGAGTGGCCGGACTGAGGTCTAGGCTTTTGGGGAGATTTTTAGTTTCTCCTCCTCTTCTTCCTCCTTCCCTCCTCCTTCCTCTTCTCTTTTCCCCCATCTTCTTTCATTGTGCCCTGAGGCCAGATATCAAAAAGGCCATGCCCCAAGAATGCAGATGCCTAGTTCAAGTCAATAGGAAAAAGAGTTGAACACTCTATGTGGCATTTTCATTTACCTTCAGCTTTCAGGATGGCACTTGTGTCTGCCCTGGAATCTTTCTTTTGGATGTTTAGATAATCCTAAACCAATCCATGCTTAGGTGTTTATATTTGCAGCAGATTTATCTTCCTAACAACGTGTTTGAGGCTAATACTACAATGAATTTGCATTTCCTGGGGAAAGGAGCACAGGTGTTATTCTGTAAGTTGTAAGAAGCTGGAGTGTAACTAGCTACTATGGGGCAAGGCATGTGTTTGGACAGTTACCCGGCTCCCAGTCCTGGATGTGGGTGGGATGCCTGCCCAGATCTGGGTCTCATATGGAGAGACCACTGGTCTGCTTATCCAGTCCTGTGCATTTTCTCTGTCTTCACCTGAGATCAACATTGTAATCTGTTCTTCTTACCTCTTCATCCCCCCCATATAGTGCTTGGGAAAAGGTATGCATTGAATACATAAACTTTTGCCCATTGGTTAACAAGAGCTATCAATAATTCAGTATTTCTCGTTTCAGATTGTGTTTCAACAAATATTTACTGAGCACTTACTATGCGATAGGCATTGTGCCAGGGGTTTCATGCGATTTCATTCTCACACAGCTCTCTTCACCATGGGCAGTGGGGAAATTGAGGCTCCAGGAGGCAAAATGATTTAACTGAGACCATGTGCTTTTGGTTCTGCCTGATTTAAGTCTGGCTATGCCAGTTTTCAAGCTCAGCGTTCCGTTTTCTTTCTGCTACTCTCTGGGGCCTTGCAGACACCGAGTGGGTTTCCCCACTCCCTGTTAAACTGGACTTTCCTTGCCACTGATTCCCCGGGATCACAATAATCAACTCAGAAGTAGAAGGAAAGGTTCTCCCTCTCAGACTGTAAATAAAGAACCTGCCTTCATGGCATGAGATTCTGAGTGTCATCAAATGCCACTGCCCACGGGAACGGAAGCTTCTCTCAGAGTTTCCAGCGGAGCCTGCCCGTGAGGGCACCACGGGATTAGGCCTGTATACGTGCCCCAAATGCTGTTCCACGGATGAAAACAGTTGTCACAGTGACTAGAAAATTGAATTGGTTAAACCTTCTGGTTTTAGATTGTTTTTGGAGTGAGTAACTCTATGATTTTTTTTTTACTTGTCATAGGCGAAAAGGAAAAAAAAAGTACGAGTGAAACTTCATAGCTATTTTTCTTCCCTGTATGTTCTTAGTGGTTATTTATATCTGGGAAGTTTCCATTGGGATTTAGTTCAGGATATAGACTTGGCAGGGTGGCTTCTGCACTCCATGGTGACATTTGACAGACTGCAGGCAAAGCAGGATGGATTTCTAATATCTAGATGGATGGATTTGGGGCCAAAGTGTTGGGATTGTACTGTATCATGAAATGGATTTATTGATCTGAATCTAAAAGCGGCCTGTTGCCTGTCAATATCAGATTTGTATCAATATGTTTGATAAATGAGGGCTCCTGCCCCTTTCCTTTGTTTGCTTTATCAACTGCACTTGGCAATAACAATAAAAGACACCAGGTGGTGTACTGCAAATTGCACTCGTCATGTGTGCTACTAACCTTAGGGCCCCGTTTTGCGATCCCGCATATGTTATAACCACCCAGAAGTGCGCTGCTGTGCCTGACTGCCTCCCCCGAATTAGACGTTCCCCTGCAATGGTGCATTTCAATATCCACCTCATGCATTAACCTTGAAACGTTGTGCCCGTGGTGTAGGTAGCATCTTCATTTTCCAGATGAAGAAATTAAGACACTGAGAGGTTGTGAGAGGTTGAACGAGCTGCCCAAGGCCACACGGTAAATCTCGAATACAGCTGGGGTCCAGGCAGAGGTGTCATGGTTCCTGGGTGAGGGTAGGTCAATTTCCTTCTCTCTGGTTCCAAAGCAAAAGAATCTGAATCTGCAAGGAGCTTGTGGTTGATACACTTTCTCCCCAGGAGTGGGGAGGCTGCCACCTTCTCTCTGAGTCTTCCGGGAAAGAAATCCAGGTCCCTGTGTTGGAAACAGAAGGTTCTGAATGTGCTTTATTTGGTCTTTGTAGCCACAAATCAAGGTTGGCTTACAACCCTCCTGGGATGTTTCTTATCAAGCCACATGTATCTTTCAGGGGGCAGCAATATTCCTAACCAGATGTTAGGTGGAACAGGGGAAGAGAGGAACAGAAGACATGAAGTTCTTCCCTGCAAGAGCTTTCATTTGAGTTGATGGGCATTATGGAATGCTAGTCTGTATCCCCAAATCTCTTCATCTGTGGGCTGGTAGAAATCTTTGGTAGGTGAAACAGGCCCTGTGACTCCATTCCCATCCCCATAGCCACAGCACGACGTTAATAAATGATCTCACTTTTGCTGCATGAACACACTGCGTACACTTTCTCAGCCAGTTCTGGCAACGACCGGGAATGAGGTTAACAAAGCTATATGAAATTGGCAACCCCTGGGTGTGCTGTACGGATTCAAATCTAATTCTGAGGATAGGGCTGATCACTTGGGTGTAAATTATGTTACTGTTTTACTGTTTGAGCCTCTTCTGGAACTTTGAATTAGTCACTTTTCTCTGTCATCACAATGATGATGGGCTGGGATAGGAAACCAGAGATTATTATCTGGAAAAATATAGAACTAGAACATTTGGGAGGTAAATGGAGTTTTTTCTTGGAAAACTTTTTTTTTAAACCTTTTTGGTTGAAAGTTCATTCTAAGATATATCATGGAAACATGCTTATATCTGTTTTTCATGCCTTTTTCTTTTTGTGAAGCCTCAGGGTTATTGTTCTGAAGACTAGATTTTTTTTTTTGGTAGGTTTAGAGGGTGTAGGATGTTAGCCAACTGATGATTTTTAGCATGAAATTTTTAACATTAGTTTACTTCAAATGCAGAGAGTTAATGAGCACATTTTCTACAGTCTCATTTGCATCCCTTCTTCCGGGAAAATTTGTCTAATAGTATGTTTTTGCCTTCTCTCCTCTACCCCTCAATCCATATTCCTCAGGACTCAAAGAAGAAAGTCAATTTCACCTGTATATATTGTTGGAAGTGTGGATTCCCCCAGAGATTCTGATCTAATCGATTTGGCATGGCATCTCGAAATCTTCATTTCTTTCTTTCTTTCTTTTTTTTTAAATTGAAGTATAGTCAGTTGCAATGTGTCAATTTCTGGTGTACAGCATAACGTTTCAGTCATACATATGCATACATATATTCATTTTCATATTCTTTTTCATTATAGGTTACTACAAGATATTGGATGTAGTTCCCTGTGCTATACAGAAGAAATTATTTTTTTTTTAAATCTATTTTTTGTGTAGTAGTTAATATTTGCAAGTCTTGACCTCCCAGTTTATCCCTTCCCACCTCCTTCCTGCCCCGGTA
Organism: Camelus ferus; assembly: GCF_009834535.1. NCBI lineage: Eukaryota > Metazoa > Chordata > Mammalia > Artiodactyla > Camelidae > Camelus > Camelus ferus. The sequence goes on along the minus strand of NC_045697.1, from coordinate 17,113,186 downwards.
ACCATAAGATTGTTTACTATATCTGTGAGTCTGTTTCTGTTTTGTAGATGAGTTCATTAGTGTCTTCTTTTTTCTTTGTTTAGATTCCACAAATGAATGATATCATATAGTATTTTTCTTTCTCTTTCTGGCTTACTTCACTTAGAATGATGATCTCCAAGTCCATCTATGTTGCTGCAAATGACATCATTTTATTCTTTTTTATGGCTGAGTAGTATTCCACTGTATAAATATACCACAGCTTCTTTATCCAGCCATCTGTTGATGTACATTTAAGTTGTTTTCATGTCTTGACTATTGTATATAGTGCTGCTATGAATATTGGGGTGCATGTGTCTTTTTGAATTAGAGTTCCCTCCAGATATATGCCCAGGAGTGGGACTGCTGGATCATATAGTAAGTCTATTTTTAGCTTTTTGAGGAATCTCTATACTGTCTTCCATAGTGGCTGCACCAAACTACATTCCCACCAACAGCGTAGGAAGGTTCCCTTTTTTCCACACCCTCTCCAGCATTGGAATCTCCATTTCTAATAAGCACCCCAACGAGCTCATTATCATCTTTATTTCTAACAGGCAGGCATTCTGAGGCCCACACTTTGAGAAACTGTGTTAGAGGCAGAGGAGTTGGTACCCGAACAGATTCCAAGTGGACTGGGAGGGGTGGTATGTGCCCTTCCCCCGGAAGATGGTTTCATGGGTGATTTGGTGTGGCTTTTAGTCAACGACCAACTAATTATAGAACCCTATAGGATAATTCAGACCATATGTCTTATCCCAGATTCGAGTTTACAAATGTATATTGAAGATGTTTTCATGGGGCCCCAGGGTCTGAATGAGGAAAAGTGTCATACTGATCATTGGGAAATATATTTATTATGGGAGATTTTTTTTTTATAATAGGGAGAATTTATTTCATGCAGAACGTACATTGTTTGATTGATATGATCAGCGTATAGAAGTCTTATGAGAAAAGAGACAGTAACACCGGCAAATGATCACCTTAGCGTTATTCATCCAGTCATTTGTATAGCACGTGAATAAGCACTCTTGGAAAAATTGCGTGGTTCTGTCAAATAGATAAATTATTCACAGAGAACATTTTCATTACTTTCAAAACAACAACACTAGTATGACTGAGCATCAGTGTGTGTGTGTTTGTGTGTGTGTTGCACACGGCTTGTGGGTGGATATCAGCAAACAAGCCATGAACTAATAATAAAACAACAAATTAGCAACAATTTAATTAAGCCCAATTTATGTCAAAGTATCTGAATAGGGATATGATTACATAATTATATGTAAAAATGTGCGGGAAAGAATAGACATTTTTCTTTTCTTGTACTCAACTCCACATTCCGCCATTGTCCAGCAGCTGTTTTTTGAGCTGCCAAGCTGGGTCATGAGTTGGGCCAAACCTTTTCCGAGGATAATAGTCTGTATGAGCTGGCGGGCTGACAAGCTGTGTGTGGTCCTCGTACCAGCAAATGAGTAAATCAGAGTTATAAGTTGCAAATGTGCCTCAAATTAACTTCCGTATAGTAGGGAACGAGCTTGGCATCAGTTAAAGTCCAGCTTGGTGACAGCCTCTCTCATGGCAGCTGAATCAAGGCGATGATGGAAAATTAAGGCATGGTGGGCCACGGAGCTTCCACAGGGCACGAACTCAGTGTCCTGCGCTTGAAATGTCACATTCCAAGAGGTCCTGAAATTAGCAGGCTCAGTGTCATATCGCGCTGTGGGCTCCGTTCACATGATGCAAGCTTTTGCTTATCTGACCGGGGCCTAAAATAAGACGCTCCGATGCTTTATTTATGAGCTCCAGGCCACCCATGCCTGTGATGTAAGTAACCTTGGGGTACATGGCATTGGATCACTTCAATTCCCATTAACTACCTGTTTCTAAATGGGGAAAAGCATTTGCCCAGCACATTGTGTTATTCATGAAGACACAAAAGCAGCCTGTTGAGCTGTCACTGGGGTGGACTTCCACGATGCCATCCAGCATGTTGAGTGCTGTGAGTGCTGCGGTCTAGGCTTCTAATGTTAGTTTTCTCCTTCTCTCTTTCTTGTTCATTTTCTTTTTTCTCTTTCTTTTTCTTCTCCCTCTTTTTTTTTTTTTCATCCTTACAAAGAACCTTGGCCAATTCCAGACATTGTTAAACACATAACTGTCTATCCAGAAGTTACAATTCCCTGTTAAACATAGAAGGTCAAAAGCTGGCGGCAGAGAACTCATTTACATAAGAATGGGGGGCGTCCAGTACAAAGTTTCCAAACTTCGGCACTATTAATATTTAAGACCTGATCATTTTTTGTTGTGAGGGCTGTCCTGTGGATTGCAGGATGTTTGCAGCTTTTCTAGCCTCTATTTGCTCAGTGATGGTAGCACCTCCCCCTTGTGACCAACAAAAATGTCTCCAGGCATTCCTGAATGTCCCCTTGGGAGCAAAATCGCTGGCAGGTAGCAGACTTGGTTGATCTAGTGTGACAGCGAACTGAGTGTTTGTTAATGAAGAACTTCACTGAGTCTCTCTGAGATTGTTCAGATGTAGTTAGCAGACCTGAATTTGGAGGCAGGAAACCTGGGTTTGAGTCTGGGCTACAACACTAATGGTCACTCGTTGATGTGACTCTGGGCAAGATTTTTGGTTTGTCTAAACCTTAAATTTTTCACCTGGTAAATAAAAATAATACTCCTTAACTTGTAAAGCAATTGAAAATCAGTGGACTAATATATATGTAAAAATACAGTGTAGGATACATAGTCAAAAATTGATGATTTGATGATATGACCTGATATATGACCTGTCAATTTAGCCTGCAGAGAAACAAAAGGCAGTCCTGTGGGCCCGTTTCATCATGTGTTGCTTAATTCTGGTTCATCCTTCTCTTCCCCTCCACTTCCATCCCCCAGCCATTCTTATATTCCAGAAGCTGACTAATTATGGCCAAAGATGTGGAACAGGGAGCAGGGAAAGAGAAAGGGTGAGGGGGATGGAGGAGAAGTTTCCGGGTGGGCTCACTATCAGGAAGCCCTCTGTAGAGGTGTGGGCAGTCCACCCAGCTTCTTGAATGTGAAAATCTAGAAAGACTATAAAAACACAGAAACCCTCAACACACCATTCCTCTGAACCCTGCTCTGCACTCAGCCCCTGCCAAATCCACCTTGTGGTTTTTGCTTCAGGAGAAAGTGAAATCGCTCTCCTTCTTGGGAAATGAAGGTGACAAATGTTAAATCTGTTTTCTTAGGAAACAGCTGAGAAAACAGTCAAAATGATTCCATGTGACTAGCACAATTTTCTGCCTGGGTCTTCAAAGTCTGAGTCTCTTTTGAGCTGTATCTAAATCTAGAAATAAGGGCCAGGCTAAGAATGAAGGCGTAGACATCAGACAGGGAGTTAAGACTGTAATCTTTGACATCTCCCTTTCAGCCATCACACGCATATTTTACAGAGCATCTCAAGTCTGCTACCTGCTAGCAATTAAGAGAACCTTGGCAAAATCCTCCTCTTCCCATTTGTTCTGAAACTCTCCTATCTGAGGGGTGGGAGGGTTGCAATTTCACTCATGTTTTGCAGATCTCTCTTCCTTACATCCACTCTCTTTCTAGTCCTTTCTAGTTGCACCATAGAACACAAGGGCTGGAAAGGATATGGGAGATGATCAAGTCCACTGGTTGAATTGCTGTATTTCTGGCATGGTCAATCTGTCCTATCCTTGAATGATTCCAGAGATGAGGAGCTCATGGTTATGGGAAAGAGGATGCTTAACTGTTGAACCACTCTCTCGAATTGTTAAAATTTGCCTCTCTGAATCCACACTCAATATTCCTTCAACAAGCACATCCTGAGAACCCACCTGTGGCGGCACCCACCTATGAATAAAATACAGCTTCTGCCCTCAGGGAGCGAATTATGGTCACAGTGATATGTTTCATGGATATAAACATGCATTTATTCATTCAACAAACATTTATAAGCAGTTATGATGAACCAGGTACCTTGCTAGGAGCTGGGGATACAATGGAGCCAGAGCAGCATCTCTGCTCTCAGTGGAGCTTGTAGTCTAATGGAAGGGAAAGACAATCAAAATTTCACCTTAATAAATATATAATAAGACTGCACTGACTTAAGTGTAATGAAGGAAAGGGACATGGTTTTGTGTGTCCATAACCACAAAAGCTGACTCAAATTGGGTGGAAAAGAGGGATTGGGAAATGTTTCTATAGCTAACAGACTGTTTTCTCTGAGCTGTGAGGGATGAGTGCGAATGAAAGGTTCTGAGGTTGGAAGGGGAGGGGTCGGGGTAGCATCCCAATCAGAGGGGATGATAACTGCTGAAATGGGGTGATGGAGCCCAGCAGGACTGGAGTCCAGACTGCAGAGGTGGGTGAGATCAGCAGGGCTTTGGGGGCTATTGATTTCCGTCTTTGTTTTAAGATATAGGCTGTTGTAGGGAATTTAAGAGCTAGTTAGTGGGTGACAGGACAGACTTGGTCGTGGTTAGCTGTGGACCAGATCGGATCAGTGGACAGAGAGAACACCCTGAGATACACTCGCCGAGAGCATCAAGGATGGAGCAAGTGATCCTGCTGGGAGGCCAGAGCAAGCTTTCTGGAGAAGGTAACTCCTGAATCCTCGTGAAAAAAGAGTGGCCTTTTCCAAGCTGGTGTCCTGGCTTGGGAAACTGCAACTACACAGACAGGCAGGCATGAGGATTTACAGGGATATTCGAGAACACAGCAAGTTATCCTCCACAGGCTGGAGCACGGGGCCGGTGTCCACAGTGAGCATCACGCGCTGGCCAAGAGCCTGGCAGACTGTGCAGAGATGTTGGGCTTCGTCCTGAAGAGGAGGAGGCTTTGAGGGAGCCTGAGATCCTCAGCTGCAGCTTGAGCACAGTCAGTTGGCTGCCGTGTGGAGGTGAAGGGCGGAAGCAGGAACATCCGATGTAAGGGCTGGGCCGCGGTCAGGATGAGGAGGAAAGAGATCTTTCACCCGGGCAGCAGTAGCGGGCTGGAGCTTTTAAAGAGAGAGAATCCACAGGACTTTGTGCTGGGGCTCTGGCATGCCGCAGACACCCTGACGATCGCCTCCCTAATAGCTGGGGACTAATGTTATCATAAATCTGTCCCAAATGCTGCTTGGAAGAAACCTTTACAGCAGAGCACAATGACAGGACTAAAATACCCCAACCCGCACAGAAGCCACAATGAGTATTTTCCATTTTATCTGCTCTTTTGGATCGTTCCTGCACCTGTTCATTTTCTTTGTCAAAGGCAGAGCATTATTTATAAAACGCTGGTATTTTTCCCCCTCTGAACATCTGGATGTTTGGAGTTGCAAAGATAAAACATCTGGAGTGAGGCCCCAAGTTTTGCCTCTTCTTCCAGATGTTTGGTGTCCTGTTGACAAAGCCTGTGAGTCTTCGTGAAGAGCCATCTCGTAAAACGAGGTGCCACATGAGATTTGTGTCTGTAGATGAATTTTAAGGGGTAGAGGCGTGAATGAACGCCACCTAAAGATGCTAGAAAATAACCAAACAGATGATGGATCCAAAACAATGGGGAGTATTTCTGGTTGACCAAAAGGGGTACGAGGTAGCCTATTTAGGCTTCTTAGGGATATACTTTCAGGTGAATACTTGCTTTGAACAATTTGGGGCGGGGAGATCAGGGGTGATTAAAATGTTATGTGTCTAGAGGGGTTCTCCTGCTGAATCAAAGTCTATCATTTAACTTGGCTGGCAGACAACGAGGAAAGAACTTGAAGGTTGAGTTCATTCTTTCCTAAATAGCCTTTTTTTTTTTGGTTTGTTTTTGTTACAAAAGTCTTTTCTAGGCTTTTTGATTAACCCCTTGTGATCTTTTATAAAAGAATGATCCACAAAGGGTTTGGGTAATTATTTAAAGTGGAGGAATTATACACAGACTTCAGAATAGTACAAGCCCACTGTAATATCTGGGGCAGGAGAAACGTGCAGGAGAGGGTATGCAAAGCATGTTCATAAATTAAGAGTAAATTATCTTGGCCCTTCCTGGACCTGGGGGTGGATTTGTTCATTTTCTACACCCTCCAGCCACCCCTCAGCATCATAGTTTCCCCTGTATCCATAAATGTTTTTATCTTTGCTTGGGAGGGGGCTGGGACGGGTCATGTCACGGATGGTCCCAGAGCTCGGTGGCCTGGGGAGATGCCCCTTTCTCTCTCAGCCCACCTGGTGTGTGGCCCTCCGGAGAGGTGTCTTTGAGAGCTGCCCTCAGGCCAAGGGTATGTCTGACTACCTGCATTCCTCTGCTAGGGACCACCTCCGTTGGAACTCCTGTCAAGGCAAAATTGCTTTATTTCCTAATTTTGATGATATTAGCAAATACATGTAATGGGAAATAAAATTAATCAGTTTGTGCTGGTGAAATTGCCTCCTGTTTACCTCAGCCTTGTAGCGATTTTTTCCCCCTCCTACAGGGGTTATTTTAATTAACAGCGTGAATTTTTGGTAGTTTAATTTATTTTATGATTGTGTAAAAATACTCCTTTGTAAGGGTTTATATATAACTAGCCAGCTAATTAGCAGTAATATTTTAACAACAGCTGTAGAAGCAGGGAGTCCCATGAAACATGGCTTCTCCCTTCAGACCGCCAAGATATTTATTGGTGTCTTTCCTTATCAGCTCTAGCTGAAGGCAACAAAGGAGGGTAGTGTGAGCATCAGATAATTAAAAGAGAAGTAAGCATTCAAGTCCTCCTCTCACCTGACACACAGAACTTCTGTGCCTCTAAGCCTCTGATTTAAGACTCCTTCTCCTTGGCTTCTAGTTCTTCCAGAGTCTATTATATAGTCCTTGTGGGCTTCAGCCTAAGACATACCTTTCTGGAAAATTACGGGGAGGCTTTGAACGGCATTAACCTGAACTAGTAGCAGTCACCGGTATTTGTACTCCACTTTCCGTCGACGCAAAGCATCTTAACACAGAGTGAAGTCCACCTTCTCTTTGTTTAATTTACTGAGATTCAAGGATAAAATTGGGGAGAGACTCGGGGTGCAGAGGGTGGGGGAGAGAGTTGGAGAAGTTGATGCAGAGAAACAAAGGCATGGAGAGTCAGGAGAGAGAGCAAGACAGACAGACATCATCTCCCTCGACATCTAACACAGACCCACACAGTCCGCTCCCTTCCATGCCTCCACCATCACCCGGCATCCATCTTGCTGCTTGGGTTTGAGTTAGGGAACGGGGCACAGGAGCCGTGAGAAGGCGGCACATGGAGAGGATGGTGGAAATGGAGATGCCCCAGGGGACCAGCAGCCTCAAGTGTCTCCCTTGTACCCCATTTCAGGGTGTGCACCCACTGGCCACCTTAAGTGAGATTCCAGAGTGCAAAGAAAAGTGATTTGGCTTTGGCACCATGTTTTTTTACTCCCAAAGGCCAGCTAACGACTTACTGTGGAGGCTGAATTCTGCCTACACAACTCTTTCCCCTGACATGTGTAGGTCTCAGATTCTAACTCCTGCAGAGGAGTGTCATCCTCATGACTGCATTGAGGGTGGGTAGCCTTACCCTTACTTCCTATCCCTAACCTTATTTTAGGGTATGGGACTCTAGGGGCTTAGGAAAGTCAAGTGACTTGCCCAGGATCACACAGAAAGTCAGTGGTAGAGCGGTAACTAGGATCACAAGCCCCTAAACATCTGTGGTCTGTTTTCACAGAGGAGGCTTCGGAAGCCTCACCTCATTTTCTAAGAGAGAGAGTACTCACCGACCTTTTCTCTGTGCACCACCACATCTCATCTCAATTATAGCACAATCCCAATTTGTTGATCACAATTCCTTGGCATGTTTTTTCCCCTCACCAAACTCTGAGCTCTGTGAGAGCAGAATCTCTGCGAGCTTGGTGCTCGGTCCACAGTAGATGCTCAATAAAAAATTACTGTGTGGCTAAAAAAAATCAGAGTAAGTGAAACCTGACTTTCCAGTGCAGGCTTCTTTAGAGTAAGGAGTCGAAATTTCTGATTAAGTGCTTGATATTCCAGTCCTTTTACTAGTAGCTGTGTCTGAAAATACTACATGGGCTGTGTTGGTACAGAGCCTGCAACACAGTAAGGGCTCAAATGTAAACTATCAGTATTTTCTCAGCTTTAGTAAATTAGAGAGAATGTATCTATGGAGAATACAAGGTAAAAATTTCCCAAGAATATCTACATTAATAAAAATATGGGGACACAGTAATCACAGACACATGCAGACACACACGCATAAAACCTTGGTTTGATTAGATTCCCTTAAGGGGTCTTCTGGAGAGGAAAAAAAATGCCCGGTGAGGGATGGGTAAAAGGCTCCTAAGAAATGGAAACTTTCTTATACTATATATGGTCACTCCAGTGACCAAAATGAGCTCTTGTATTTCACATACATGCAGAGAAACAGAGACGTGGAGAGTCGGAGAGAAAAAAGCCAGCCAGACAGAGCCCACCTCTCTCTCCAGCTAACACAGAGCCACAGTCAGCTCCTCTCTACCCCACCGTTGCCACCAGGCCCCTATTGTGTTGCTTTGGGTTTGGGTTTGAGGATGGGGCACCGGAGCTGTGACACTGCATCCTTAGCTCTTTAATAATACCTGATGCATGGTAAGTGCTCGTACATGTTTGATGAATGGCTGAATGATCTTATTTGGCTTTCCCCATAACCCTTCCAAGTGGTTGTTATTATCTCTGTTTGGCCAGTGAGGTCCTCTCAGGGCAGTTGGTAATCTTCATGGAAGTTCCCTAGCCAATCAGTGACAGAGCCAGGAGTCAAACCCATAGCTTTTCATACCCGAGTCTATGCTTTATTTTATTTACTGTAAAATAGCACCACTAGTGATGTCTTTGTAGTAATGTGTAGTGGTTAGAGGTAAGGCTCTGTAATCAGAAAAATTTGGGTTTGAATCTTGCTTCTGCCATGTATTATCTGTGTGTGTCTCTTTGAGCAATTAGCTAACCTCTCTGTGCATCAGTGTCCTTCATCTCCAAAATGGAAGAAGTATTAACACCTACCTCGTGAGGATGTCTTCAAGATTATGGGAGGTGATGCCACTGGCTGCTGGGCACAGAGTTAGGGCTCACTGGTGACAGGTCCTGACTTCTACCCTTAACTGAATGATCTTCCTGGGTCATGCTGTCCTCCTCTGGAAAATGACAGCCTGGATGACACAATCTATCAGGCCCCTTCCAACTCTGAAATCAGTGATCTGAGCATAATTTTGTGGTGTTTCATATCTGATGTGACTCCCCCTCCATATTTTTAAAACATTTTCATTCTCTGACAAATAGAGAAAATAGTAACATGAAGTGGATAGAGAGAGGAGAAAAGAGGAATTTTAAGAGCATCAGTTAGGAATGGATGAAGGAGTGGATATCATATGACAAGTAGCTAAATTGACCATTACGGGTATTGAACTCCATTTGGTGTGTAATAGTAGGTGAGCACTTGGCTGGATGAAACTCACATCTATATATCAGCTTTCCCCAAAAACCATCTCAATTAATGAGCACTGGATGAGGAATGGAGATTTGGCTCGACAGAGATAACGGTAGAAAATATGAGAAATATAAGTATAATACTGTAATTAAAGGAAAACCGATGTGACTTATGGCCTCCAGCTCAATTCCTTTTTCTTTTCCTGTTAAGCAGCATAAAGCAAGAACCATTATCGAAAGTAGAAAGAGGAAGCAACATTTCTTTAAGTCTAAAAAAAATTCTAAACTTGGGATTTCTTTTGATGGGGAAACAATAAAGTGTTAGATAATTCTGAGGTTCTCACTGCAAGAAAACAGTAATTGTATTTTGTATTTTATTATAATAATAGGCTCCCGGCTAAATGCACAAATCTAATAAAACTGGAATACCAAGCTACAATGGGCCTCATGAATTGGAAATGGAGCGAATTTAAATGTTTCTGGCACCTGCCACCCAGTTCCCCAACAATAAGATCTATAATTTCCTGATAAAGGTGTGCACAGCTCTTGTGAATTTAGGTCTATAGAAGGGCCAAAATCTGTCTCAGTGTTCACGTTAATTTCTCACTGGCCTTGTCAGGCCCGCTCCGTCGTGGCAAACCCTTTTGCCATTTAAAAGCATTGAAAGTACTGAGATTTTGTGACTTTTAAAGGGATTTTTGAACATATAATTAGGACCAGAAAATGGTGAGTCACCCTGAGCTATTTAAGAATGTTTCAAAAGCCCTGGGTATCACTTATATACATTTAAAGAACACTGTGTATTTGCAAAAGGGAGCTGAAATGTTACTATCTGTTAGGCTTGGGGCACAGTGGAGGAAAGATGTTTCTTTGATCTGAGTGCCTGCCCTGAAAGTTTCATGTAAATTTCCCTAGTGCAAGTTACCACTGTAACTAGAGGTCAGTGTGGACCTGGTAAGTCGGATAAGAGAGTGGGATTTCATTTCTTTGCTTAGGCTTTTGGTCCTGACGAGGCCTCTAGGCTAAAAGCAGATGTTAACTGGGCTTCGCACACCGCATTTCCATGTACAACTCAGGGTACTGCATGTGGTTCTTGGAAACCCCCCTTCCTCTTAAAAAAAAAAGGGTGTTATCATCGGTGGGCAGTTGTACCCCATTTTATGACTATACTAGTGCCAAATCCACAGGGAATACGTGGTGAAACCCATCAGGATGCCTTCGTCCTTTAGATGTATCTTGTTTACCTCCCCCAGACTCACACGGCACCCCGTGGGGGGCTGCTGACGGTATGATCCAGGAGTCTGGGAACCACAGCCTCGTGATAAGCTTCCATATGCATGACAGAGGCTTCACCCCCCAGAAACCTAGGTTAACTACGAGAAACCAGTGGTAGGTATACCTCATGGTTCTCTTCTCCTGCTGTATTCAGCCATAGGCCCCTGACACAGCCAGGGCTTTGTTCCTTTCTGCTAAGACTGAACCTTTAAATGTTGATGGTAACTTCATTGCTAGCGGTGAGAGTTTGAGGTACTTACTACATACAGTACCAGGATGAGGGAAAACTCCCTCTGAAAAACTTCACTGTTTCCTCCCTGTGTCCCCCACCTCCTCCCATAACCCTTTCTGCTTTCCCTTCTGGTTTGGAAAACGCAGTTAGATTGAGCTGAGTCACCTGCCTCTGATCACTTCCTTATCAGCTGCGGATGAGTCTACCTTGACTTTGCCCCCAGTCTCATTTAATTAGATATAAGCTTACCTCAAAGTCAATTCATTCTGTTTCTTAACATTGACCGCAGTTTCTCTTTTGGCGAACTCCTTGCCTCTCCCTGTGATTGAAGCAGTGGAGGTTGATAATTCATTTTGTTCCGCCATTATTGATTTGGTGGCTCTGGTCCAAAATTTGAAAATTTCTCTCCAGGTTGTTCTTGCCCTTGGTATTTACAAAGACATTGCATAAAACGAAGGGTGTAGGTCAGAGATAGAAGCATCGGTGCTACTTTAGGGTATGAGGGTCCACTTTCAATTGTGAAAGAGGCTTATTGTTAATTACAGAGATTTCCAAGGGCATCACACACCTCTCATGCGGTGGCTGGGGAAAAAAAATCCTCCTTACAAATGCTTTCTAAACTGAGAATGGATTTGAAAGACCATTGTCTGCCCTGGCTCAGAAATTATTCCCCCATAAAGGACTTGTGTAAAGGTTTTCAAGATACCTTTATGTGAAAGATAAACTATATTAAGGGCCCAAGAGCTTCTGCTCACCACATTTTTACTGAAGGTTTCCCTTCTCGATTCTTATAAATGTTAGTTTCACCGAAGAGTTTCTTAAAGTCACCGCCTCCTTTGGATTAAGAATTCTGAAGCCGAAAGTGGATGCTTCTCTGACATCCTTTCTTTTTATTCTGGGTACTTGGTGGATGTCAAGTGGCCAGGGGAGTTTTTCTTGATGGATCATAATGAGGTTATTGATGGGCTCTTGGATTGCCTTAAAAAATCTCCCGTAAGTGAGCATTGCAGAAACCCCGGGAACCAAGAATTTGTTCTGTGTAGGCTTACATTTTTTCATGATTCCTCTAGCATGTGATGTTTTATTTTCATGTTGCAACTAGTTATAATAAAGGCCTGTCCTTAAAAAACAGAAAAAGAAAAAAGAAAAAAACCCTAATCTTTCTTTGTTTCATTTTCTCCAATTAGTATGGCAAACTGCGTCAGTGACCCCCAGGGTCTATTTATTGGATTATATGAAAAAGCAGTGGAAATGAACAGAATGCATTATTTTCCTCAGGTTACTTTACTTTCATATGAAGATGGACCCTTTGAATGAGCTCATAACCACAGGAGTGTGTGAGCGTTTTACTTTCTTCTCTGATTTTCCTAAAGGCAAAGACAAAACCCGTGGCATTGTCTTACATCTTTAGAAAACTGTTTGTGGATGCCTTCCAGAGACACTTATTCTAAATAAAGCTGAATTCTTCTCTCTACTCCTTTCCACCTAATTTGATATCATGGGTCTCTATAAATAAAACAAGCCTGTAATGCCAGTTTATCATTGGCTTGGAGATCAACTCAGCCTTGACCTCATGCCTGTAATGAACTCAGTTTCCTACAATCGGATGGTGAAATCATAACCCCAAAAAGTATTTTCCTGAAGCAAGATAGAAAACCTGAAGATGAAACCATCACGTAAGGACTTTGAAAATGTTTCCCTTCTGTCAGTCACGACTGTTATAAAACAGGTAGCGCAAAGATGTTTATAAGCCTGTCTGGCTGTCAGCTACCAAAGGATCCAGCCAAAATCGGGGAAAACTCTTACTGTGTTAAGTATCCTGGCTCCATGCAGCAAAATCCACATCTGCCCCTTGTGCTTTCATTTCAATAAGCCCTCTAGAGTCTTAATTACCATGTGGGCTAGTTATGCAGCCCGAGTTCTAAATCTCACTAGGTTTGCACAGCACGTCTCTCCTTCCCCTCTTCCTCTCGTTGGCATTATTGTATTGGTTTTCCCGACCCTGTCAGGCTGAGATTTAAATCCTTAACCTGACATTCATTGTGTTCTGTGTATCAGCCTTTCCTGCCTTTCTGAATTACGTGCCCAATAAAGTTCTCATTTCTGTCATAGGTCAGGACTTGGTCTTTTATAAATTCTGAGGCTGGGGCCATTGAAATTCTGTTTTTGATTTTATCCTGCCTCTTCAAATTATTTGCCTTGTAAGCGCTTTAACTTTTTGGTCTTTTGCCCCAGCTTCTTAGGCTATTAATTTTTTTTTTTTAACCTGTGTGACCATTGAAGCAAATTTATGTAAAATCTCACTGACAATGAGGTGGCTTCATTCGGGAGAGAGGAGAGAAATATTTGGAAGGTCTTCAAATGGGAGTATTTGCCAAACCTTGTGTGTGTGTGTGTGTGTGTGTGTGTGTGAGAGTGTGAGTGTGTGTCCTCACTGCAGGTCACCGAGGGAGTCTCCACCTATCAGAGCCTGTTGAGTTTGGCACATGATCTATGCATTTCCTCCAGTCACTTCTTTGGGTGTTTGGTTGCAGTTTCACTGGGACTATTGGGACAATGTGTGTGGTTCCTCTGAATCCAGCAGAGAGAAAGAAGGATGGGGGGGGCATGGGGGATGGAGAGAGAGAGAGAGGAGGTGCTCTTTTGTACAGTGTGTATGTGAAAGACTTACGATACAGGAATAGGCCAACATTTCACATCATATCTGCTTGGTTATTAGATGACTTGTCAGAATATTTGTTTGTTTGTTTTGTATTGGAGAGGAATTCTCCAGTCTCATCTTATTTGTGCCTCTGAGTGAGGCTCTTTGGGCTGTTGCTACAAAATTCCAAAGATACACCCAAAGATACACTGGAGTGGAGACATGTTGTTTCCAGGCTGGCCTCAAGGCACTATGAAAAAGCTGACAATGTGGGATTCTTCAGCCCCAGGGCACATCTGTGCAGCCTTGAGGCACAGTTTGTGGGCATGCTAGCCACCCCTGGCCATTCTCAGTGAACTTCTGCCTGCCCTCCTGCCCTGGACCCCTGCCGCCCCATCTCTGCATCACACTTACCTGTCTTTGACCACTGTCCTTGAAGATCTGCTTTCTGCCAACTATGTTCATAAACACATCCATGTAAAATCAGATCCGACTAATCACTCACTCTATTATCCCTTCTAGATAAAATATTTGTATTTTAACAGAATCCTTCTAGAGACAAGGTCCTAAGTCAAAAAGATGATGTGTGTGGTAGGAATTTCATTTGTTCCTGTGGGGGTTCCCTAGTCAAGCCCAGCTGAAAGCCACCTTCTCTGTCCTCACGTGAGAACGAAACCAATTCTACTTGAAGTAGCAGCAAGTCTTTGTGAATTTTTAAAGAAAGTGTATTTCTGTATTATGTGTGTGTGTGTGTGTGATGTATACACATACAGTTTTTTTTCCTGAGTGAATAGTTCATTGATCCCAGCAGCTGCTGAATTTTTATATGCCATTTATGATTGTTCCTGTGATATAGTGAAATATTCAAGGCACATTTGATCAGTGTTTCTTAAAAAGGTCAAATACTTCCAGATAGCTTTAATCCACAGACATCCCAAGATGTTCCCTGCCAGTCCAAAGGGAGTCGGACAGGTGTGTATAACTAATGGAGTCACAAATTGGAGGCTGGCAAAGTAGTGACAGAAGAACTTAAGCAAACCTGGTTCTGCATCAGTAGTTCTTCTGACCCGAGATCTCTCAGAGACAGGAACAGTATAATTCTACTAGGTCACTTCACTTGTACAAATCGTCGGCTGTGATTCTGTTCCAGGATTTTTTTTTGTGATTCCCCTCCTCCTCTCCAGGAAGTAAAGAACGGACTATGATAATGGTAGCAGTTGGTCAGCTACAGCCTAATTCAGTCATGTCACATGTTGAACTGTCTGATAATTTCATTGTCACACTGAAAGACAGATTGAGACATATTTCAAAAAAGTGTTTTGTGGTGACCTGAAAGGTTATGTATTTGAAGATGGCCACAGAAAAGCAGACAGGGTATACCATTTTGTGTGAATTTGAAAAGTTTTTCTCTTAAATTGAGGGGAAAACAGGGGGAAAAAAATGACCAAATGCAGGGCTATTTTCCTTGCCAGAATAGTTGTTACTTTTTTTTTTTCCCTCTAGAAAATAAATAGGTTACTATCTAGGTCTTTGTGTTTCTCTTCCTCAACTTTATTGTATGTCTTGTCAGTTTCACTCTGGCAGTATTATATTTGACAAGAAAAGGACTGGATTTTGAGTTGGCAAAAAATAAAAAAACAAAAAGCACATGTCCCAAATACCCAAATAATGTTCAGTGGCACCCTCATTCTTTGTGTTCCCAGAAATATGATTTCTTCCTGGGTGGAAGTTTCTGGAAATAGGCATTTGACCTCCCCTACAAGTTGCTGCTTGGCAGCTAATTGGGGGAGGATTACAGTTCCCTCCCCGGAGGCCTTTGAGCCTGGCTAAAGTCCTCCAACGTGAGCTCCCTCCTAAGATTTCTGGAATTGAACCCTTTGGGATGTGCCACTCTGGGAGGTGTGGCAAATCCTCTGTACTGAGAACCCTTAAGAAAGAGACCCGACTGGACTGGAGAAGGCCTTACATCTCTTTGAAATGTTGATTATCAGGGTTCTGGATGTTCCGGAATTTTCAGTGGAATTTATAGGTCAAGATTCCAAGAGATATGACGGGTAGGAAAATAAAGTTGCCACCCTGGTGTCACAAAATGAGTGAATGGCAGAACTGGCTTTTCAGCCCGAGGCTTGGATCCAGACCACCTGGCACCTGCCTCATTTCATTAGCACAGCCCATAGCTGCAGAGGGGGTTTTGGTTGTGGAGTGTCAGAACCAGAGACTAAGGACACAGGCACATGCTGAGTCAGATGGGCACTCGGGATTTGGGCTGTGGACTTTGGACTTTCTCTTGGATGCACCATGGAGCCTTTTTTCCCCTACAACTGCTCGCCTATGTCTTACTTTGGATCATTTGCTGTTTGTTCTGTGTTCCTTTTCCATATCTGATGAGAACCTTCTAATTATAAAGTTGCAGTGACATCATTCCTGGCCAAACAATAAAACCTTTTCTTCTTTTCTATAAATTTGATCATCTGCCTGGTTCCTTAGCCTCCTGTGCCTCTCTCCCCAAGAGGTATAGTCCTTTCTCATCGCTCCTTCCCCACATTTCTATACCATATTTTGAAATCTGTCCTGAGCTAATTTTACTTGACAAGTGCAGTTTGGCAATTTTCTTTGTCAGTTTAACCACATTTATGTCAAGACAGTGAGATGTAAGTGGTCCTCTTTGCTTTCTTCTACTTTTAGATCTTTCCTAACTTCTACCTTGAGTTCCCTCTCTCTTCTCACACTACCCAGAGTCGTTCTACTCTGGAACCTGCTGACTGAAATAAATGCCCAGCCTAAAAGTTGAGAGTTATGTTTTATTTGGTGGACATTTCTGAGGACTCGAACCCCTTTGAGCCCAGGATGACAGCCTCTCAGATTGCTCTGAGGGACTGCTCCGAAGAGGTAGGGGAAGAGCTAGGATTATAGGAATTTTACAACAAAGACCAGGTAGTTGGAACAATAAAAGATTACTTGTTATCTAAAGAAAACCAGGCATCTCAAGTTAAAGACTTTAGTGCTTTTCTATGCATGAGTGGAAGCAAACATTTGGGCTCATTGAATTCATTCCTTTGACAAGCCCCTAGCTAACTAGGGCCAGTATCCTGTCTTTCTTATTCTGAGTCCCCTCAGGATGCACCATTGTGAGTGGCTGCAGAGGCCGGGCTGCAGGCTTGTCTTCACTGGGGGGTGGCGGCAGCAGCTGATGACTGATGGCTTCAGCATTCTTTGTTTACTGATAAGGTTTGCAGTATTTTTCACAAACCCATTCTCCTGTTCTGTGTTCTCTTGGGTTCCTCATAGTTCAAATTAGAGATCAAATCCTGGGACAAAGAGAGGTGCTGTATGAAGTGGGTCCCAGGGTACCAGATAAAGATTAAGAAAGAGTGTGTTCTGTTCACTGCTCCACTAGTAACCAGCTGACAACCTTAGGTAAATGAATTTATATCTTTTGTCCTTGCATCCTTTGTCTTTAAAATGAAGCAGCCTATAAAATGGGAGCTGACTCCCCTTAGACTTGGTCTCAGATCCTTGTCCCGCCCATACTTCTCCCCAGAAGGAAAAGTTAGAGGACCAAGAGAGAAGTCCCTGAAGTGGGGACTTTTATTGTTTTGGGTTCATTTCACAGGCAGGTTGGAGATTTGAAGATGATCCTTTTCACCTCCCAAATGTGTGCTAGTTTAAATACCAGCGCTTGGTTATACACATGTGCTCAGGCAAGAATGACTAAGGATGATAAGATTGGAATGTGTTGCTCAGAGCAGCACTGCAATCAATAGGATTGCAATGGTAATAACACCAATACATAGTTAAAGAGATGTAAATTGCGCTTCATTTGAAAGCAAGTTAGAACCACAATGGAGCAAGCTGGGATGAGGAGCCCAGCCTGGGTACCAAAGAGTGGGAATGCACTTTGATGCTGGTGCTGGGACTCTGGGATTCTGGTCTGCATTTCCCAAAATACCTTCAGCGACCATGTTGTGCCCTGCGAAGGAAGAGGAGCTCCAAAGCCCAGGAGGCATCCAGTGAACAGAAAGCCTTTCTTCCCATCATCCACATCAAATGTTTAAAGGAAGATTTCTCCTGAGGGGCTATACCAGTGGGTCTTACCCAGGCTGCACATTAGAATCACCTAGAGAACTTTTAAAAGTCCACAGAGCCAGGTGCCATCCCTAACCAATTAAGTCTGATTTTCTGGGCGTGGGATTTAGGTTGTCATTATTTTTAAAAGCTTTTCAGATTATTTCAACGTGCAGCAAAGGTTGAGAACCACTAGTGATAGACCTTGCTCCTCCAGGAGTGGGAATGAATACCTTGGGGTGCTTATAAAAGACAGTTACTGACTCAGAATCCCAGAGGCTGGAGCCTGGGCATCTGCATTTTAAGCCAATTCCCCAGGTGACCCTCACGACAGCGGGAGTTGAAAGGGGAATCTGCTAGCAAACAAATGAACTTTGCCGATAAATTTCTACTTTTGATGACATGAATAATTATGATCCTAATTGGTTAGTGATAATAGTGTCATGTGCAGCTTAAGCATGAAATCAAAGACCGGGGCTGATCTTCCTTGTTGGGGACTTTTGAGCAGTCATATCTTTATTCCTTCTCGGGGTTTTAAATAAACTGAAACATAAAGCGGTCACAATGGAGACCATCTTTATTTCCTTCTGGAGCTGGTACTAGGCTTGGCCTGAGAGAGGCAAATGGCCCGTCACTATAACCCGGGATGAGGTGGATTTATCCATCTGGTCCCCACCCCTCTAGCACCTGCTGGAATACCCAGGAATGCCAGCTTCCCAAGGGTAGCTCATGGCCAGGATAAGAAGCGAGGAGCTGAGCTCAACGTACTCACCTCCTCTTCCCAAATTCAAGTCAGTGGCTTATTCCACTGTCCCATTGTGGTGGGATGGAGGAAGGCAGCTGTTTCCTAGGGAAATCTTTCCTGCATGGAAACTGGGAGAAAAGAAAAGGTGTTTATCTCTCATTAGGAATCTATAAACTATTTTTTGCCTCCCTCACCATTTGTGCTTCCATGGTTTAGATGCTCACTGTTCTCTCTGGAATCGGCCCTCAGATGTTTTGTTCATGTCCAATTTTCTCTCCCAGGTACAGAGGATCCTGGAGTGTTAGAACCGGGCTGGGGTTTAGAGGTCTGGAGCCTGAGCTGAGGTTGAAAGGGAGGTGATGCTGAGTTCTCTTCCATCACTGGAGTAACATTAAAAGCCTTTAAGTACCTAGTGATCTCTGTTCTGATGACTGGACCATGGCTGATAGAGTTCTACATTTATCACCTTATTTAATCTTCCCAGCCACCCAGAAATCTTTGCCTTATCTTATATCCATTTTACAGATGAGTCCAAAGAGATGTGGTAAATTTAAATAATTTTCCCAAGGTTATAATTCTAGAAGTGCGGGAACCAAAAATTTAAATCCAGTACTGATTGGATACAAAAATGTGGTTTTCCCATTGTTTCATGTTCCACTCCCTGCGCTGAATAAAGAGCCAAGATAGGGATTTTCTCTTTTTGCGAAAGATGCCATAAGAAGTTCCACTCTGAGAAGGTATGGGAGGGTGACCGAGCACATCTGTTCCCTGCACACATCTCTAAACTCCTGCCCTTGTGCATTTCACTGTCGATAAACATCACACAGTCATAGACCTTAGAGCTGGAAGGGCCTGAGCCAGATCATCTGGCCCGGCATCCTGCCTTCTGGCAGGCAACCGCTAATTATCTTTATTTTTCTAAATGAGCTGCTGAGCACTGGGAGGTTGTGTGACTTGCCCAAGATGACACAGCACGTAAGTGATAGCTCAGGCCAGGGCCCCGGGACTTCCAGGGGTGACTTCAGCTCTCTCCAAACACAGAGGCAAGGAAATCAACTCAGAGGGAAAGGCTGGGAGACAGTTTTCCTGGAATGAGTCCAGTGGAGCTAATTCTTTGCTTTGCATCAGCCTTTCTCCCTACCTCTGAGGGCAAGGGTGGGGAAAGCTGCTGTCTGGGGCGCTCCCCGCCTGGTCTACCCTCCCTCTGTCCACGTCATCCTAATCCTCCTTATTCACGGTGAACCACCTTCCACAGCCTGCCTAAGTCTGGAGTGCAGAGGAAGGACCTGGAACAATTCCTATTCCACAGCAAACGAGTATTAAGGAGACCCAGGCTGGGTTGACAGCGTGTGACGCAGAAGAGGCTGAGTGCCTCGGCGGCCCTGCTGCCGAATTTCCAATTTCCGACCATCCCACAGCCCGGACGGAATGAGCACATTTTGGACAAACGTGCAGAAAATCATCTTGTCACTGGTATTTACAGTGTCAGACAATGGCAGAGAGGACACAGGCTCTCTGTTCCGCAGGCGTGATGAGAGTGGGGCTGGGGGGGAATCTCGGACCCCCACAGACAGGAGGAGACGGGTGAGAGACCCCCGTCAGCACCAGCTCAGAACCAGCGCTCCCCTTCCTCCCTCTTTCTCTGCCCTGTTTTAGAGGCTGTTTCCATCTCTTCACCTTCCTCTCTTTCATTTTATTATTAGCATTATTATTTTTACCTTTCTCTCTTTTTTCTTTTTGTCCTTTTCTCAGTTTTCATTTTTCTGTTCTTTGAGCAGCTGTTCAGCTGTTGGTTCACCCTAAACACCCATTGACTGGACCACTCATATCTCATCATTTTGTGAACTTAAGATGTGCCCGGAGTGGACTCTTGACCTTCTCCATCCAAACCTACTCCTCTCTCTGCTTGTCCCTTCTTAGTGCATGGAAGCCCCAGTTTCCATTTGTTCTGACCCAAAAGCCTGGGGTCACCCTTGACCTCTCTCTTTCTGTCACACACCATATTCAATCCATTTGCCAACCTTGTGGGACCCGTCTTTAAAATATTCCCAGAATCCAATCACTTTTTAGTGTATTTCAGTCATTATCTTGGTCCAAGTCTCTTAGCTGGGTTATTAAAATAGGCTTCAGACTCACCTCTCTCCTTCTTTCTTTTCTCCTATGGACTATTCTCAACACAGCAATCCTGTTAAACTTGGCCAGATCATGCCCTCTTTCTGCTCCAGACTCTTCATGGACTCCGTCCTTCACTCAGGGTAAAAGCTTTGGTTGTCAGATGGTCTCTGAGGCCCCAAAACCTCTTCACTTCCCTCTCTGAGCTCATCACTGCTCCATCCACACTGACCACCTTTGATAATCATTGAACATGTTTTATACACCCCACCTCAGGGCCTTTGCTTGTGCCATTTCTTCTCCCTTCCTTAGATATCCATATGGCTCACACTTATAGCTCCTTCAAGGCTTTTCTCCAATGTTATCATCTCAGTGAAGTCTTCCCTGAACACTCCACTGTCATCCACCTGGACTCTTGCCTTTCCTCCATAGTCCGCATCATGACCTAATGTTTTGTGTTCTTTACAGATTTGTTTATTACAGTCAGTCTTGTCGACCCACCCTTCCACCTTGCCCCATCCCCACCAGAAAGTCAGCTCCTTGAGGGCATGGATGTTTGTCTGTTTTGTTCAATGCTTGGTCTCCCTTGCCTAGATAATTGCTGCCTAACAGATGCTTCATAAATATTTGTTAAATGAATGAGTGAATAAGTGATTTAGTGAATTATTGATCAACTACTATGGGCCAGGCACGGTGTTAGCACTGAGGCATATATAAGCCATTCACTCACTTACTAAATCCCTTTAATAAAGGCTTGGTGAGGACTTACATGACATGTCTTGAAGGATGTTCTAGTACCCTCTCTTTTTTTCTTGCTAACTTACTTCTCCTTCCAGGGCTCTCTTTTTCCTGCCTCCACATCAACCTACCAACATCTTTTTCATTTTCCAGCATGGGTTCTGTTCCCTACTGCCTGATCTTCATTCTCTGCCTCTTTCTATGGAACCCAACTCTCTCTGGTCCGATGTGGTGGTGGGTGTGCAGTCTGAACAGGTTCCATAATCTACCTCAGGGGTTTGGTTTCAGGCTTCCTGCCAACCCACTGCAGCTTGCACGGGTGGAAATCCTCAGGGATCACACCAGTGTTCTTCTCCTCAACCTGCCCCTGCACAACTTCTGCTAGAATAGAAGGAGGAGATAAGGATGAAAAACCCTTCTCTGGTCCGATGTGGTGGTGGGTGTGCAGTCTGAACAGGTTCCATAATCTACCTCAGGGGTTTGGTTTCAGGCTTCCTGCCAACCCACTGCAGCTTGCACGGGTGGAAATCCTCAGGGATCACACCAGTGTTCTTCTCCTCAACCTGCCCCTGCACAACTTCTGCTAGAATAGAAGGAGGAGATAAGGATGAAAAACCCTTTAAGTTTCTGTTTCTACAGTGAACAGGGCATTTAGGTGGCTGTTACTCCTGCCTTATTTATGATATTTCTGCTCAGAATTTCATAGAAAGTGAATGTCAGTGAAGGCATATTTCTTTCTTAAAAAATAAAGAAGAAATGTTAACACATGCATAATATCACTGTAACATTAATGCAACTCTAAGTGAAAGAAAGAAAAATACAGTAGTATTCTGGTATATCCACCTGCATTTGTCTACTTGCATTCTACTCCAGCTCCCAATCAGACAAAATTTAATGGGGTTGTATTTGATATTGTCATGTTTTTACACCACCTCTGTAGTTACTATTTTTAATGACTGCAGACTACTGCATTTTCTTGATCATAAGATGCTACTGATTTTAAGATGCACCATTGCTTTCATAACAGCTTCTCAAAGAAGAAAAGAAATATTCCCACTTTAAATGTATATAATAGATGTAAGATGCAGTCTAATTTCAGAAATGTTGAAAATTTACCAAAAAGGATCTTAAAATTGAGAAAAATAAAATAGTTGGAAGTACGTATATTTCTTTTACATTTACATTTACTTTATATTCATATTTACATAATTTACTACAAGTAACCCTGCTGTGAAAGTCTTTGTGCCTGTAGCTTTTACCTTTTGAGTTGTTTCCTTGGTATAAATTCATTGGGACATACACAGACATTTTAAAGCTTTTGAAACATATTGTTGTGATGTTTTTCAAAAGGGTTAATACATTTTAGCCTGTTACCCAAAATATGTGCTTGAGTATCTGTGCAACTCTGCCAGCATTAAGTTTTATCAGTTTTTGTTTGGTTTTGTTTCTTGCTAATTTTATATGTATAACCAGTTTATATTTGCATTGTTCTGATTATTTGGAAGGTAGTATAAGTTCCATTAGCAGCAAATTGAGTGATGTGTCTAAGCTGCTAGGAAAATGTGTTGCTATTGAGGAAGTGGTATAAGATTATCTTATTAGGTGACAGAGACTGGAATTTGTTCTTCAAAGTTCTGGTCTTTGGTTGGGATGGAGATTCAATTAACAGAATTATTGAAAAAATCAGTTTTGTTTCCAAGAATACATCTAATTAGACTTTTGCCATTCCCTGAGAATCTTTAAAAAAAGGTATTGCAGTCTAACCTTGGAATTTTCAAGAATTTCTCTTGGGATCTTTGACGCTGCTTGTTTCTATTACAGAGTACAGAAGGAAGGATTTGGTTTAACCATCTTGCACACATGACAATCGTAGCAACAAACATTCGTATATGGCATTTTCCACCTGCTGGACAAAGATCCACTCACTTTGTATACTCATTGAATCCCCACGGTGACCCCAGGAACTAGGTATTATTATTATTCTCATGGATGGATGAGGAAGAGGAAGTTGAGGCACAGAGAAGTTGATGCATAGAGAAAGTAGAAACACTGGGATATCAAGCCACGCAGTCTGGCTTACAGCCTATTCTGTTAACCACCTCAAGTTACTTCCTTCTATGGGTGTAACACACTGCAGTGTAGGCAGGAGGCTGGAGAGGTTGATGGAGATGTTAGATCCTGGAGGACGTTCTGCTCTGTGCTAATGAGCTCACTTTCCCTGTCTAGGATGGGAGGATGAGATTTACTGTCTTGCCAGCCGAAAGCACATTTTCCAGCCGTCTCTGCCTTTTGACTCAAGTCCTGAGCCAAACACCCCGATGACATCTTTTGCCCTTGGAGATGGTACCCTTTACCGTCCCCCTGGTGTTATCAATGGGTGTCTCTCAGTGAGGCAGGTGTTTGAAACCCTGGGACTTGCTAAAATTAATGCAAATGTTCCAACTGCTGCAGCATCTGGGATGTTTCTAGAACATTTTGTCTCTCTGCCGGACAGAACAGTAAACTTTGAGTGAAGAAAGGTCTTACTGTTATTGGAACAAACAAATCATTTCAACTAGCTAATTTAATTATAGTTGTTCCATTGTTTCTCAAAGCTTACCATTTTATGTATTTCCTTTGTGCTTTTATGTCCAGGCAAATATCTCCTCTGTGTTTGGTTGTCAAAAACTAGTAGTATATTTTATTTATATGAAATTTTATTCTTGTTTGGAAGATAATTTTGCCCAGTGATTAACAGGTTTCAGAGTCAGAAAGACCTGGATAAAATCCTAGCTCTGCCATCACTTAGACAGGTTATCCAGTTACCTCAGGTAAGAAATGAGGATAACACCATTCTACCACATAGATCGCTATAAAGAGTCAATAAAATTAATGAGCTAATGCTTACAAAATGCACAGATAGTACATGATACGTACCAAGTGTTCAATAAATTAGCTACTCCTATTATATGTAAAATAAAATTATAATAAAATATAACAGACATTTAGATAAAGTCCAAACTAAGAACTCTTTTGGGGAATTGCTGCTTCTTTTTCCTGTCTCTCTTTAAATCTATGACTCCCAGCCTCTCTCACTGTTTAATTTTGTGATCTCTCCTCTTTAAAAATTTCATCTAGAAAGTGGAATGAACCAAGATTTAATTTGTCTGTGGATTTAAAAAAAAGACTGTTGCAGTTTTTGAGTAAATGTTGGAGACAGCCTCATTTTCTTTTCCCCATCTGGAGTAGGATGTGTTATTTCTTTTAGTAGTTTCTGGAGTTGTACAAAGGAATTGTAAAACAAGGGGGCTTATTTCTTAAGAAGTGAAAGTTTTAAACTTCGTGTCTAAAATCAGCCCAAAGAGAGAAATCTCTTCTTCTTAAAGGTGGGACCCTCTTCCTGGATGTTGTCATTGGGAAGGGCCCCTCCAAGGGGCTTCTCAGCAGGAGGGGTGGGATGGCGGATGGTAGAGCCCCAGAGCATGGCAATGGCTTTATGGTTCACGTCTGAGTGGCCTCCAATTCCAGGCCCAAGGCACCACTCACAGAGCATCAAATATTCAGACATCATTCCTCCCCCCACATTTTTAACTAGCCTCTAAACTGTCCACATCTGGGGGAGGGGAGATGGGCCTCTGGAGTCCAGCCAGCGGCTGCAGGTGTTCAGTGATGGTGGATAAGCATTAAGGGAATAATGGCGACACCGCAGTGACTGATTGACTGTGAACTGAGCAGGACCCCTCCCCTGAGACTTTATCTTGATGGTGGCTCTCATGGGGTGGAGGCAGCGATGCAAATGGTGACAGGAAACTGACTCCATCACTAAACAGTTCAGGGGAAGCAAGAGCCCAGTATGATGGAGCAGATAACCTGGTTGCTGTCGTTTGTGAGATTCTGCCTGGGGAAGTGGCAATCCCAGCCTGCAGGCATCCGTCTGACAGCCGCTCTCAATGTTGGAGAGAGATTCTGGACGGTTGCTGCCAGACGACAAGAGCTCAGAGCATGCCAGCCCAGGTGTGGCCACCCCCAGCCACGCGCTGGCACTTGCAAGAAAGCATAGCCGTCTCCCTGGCTCCATTTCCAAGGGGCATGGGACCGTGAAACATCTCCAGGACGTTTGGACTGGTACCAGGCCCCCGTCTGCTCACGTTTCTGCCATCACATCACTATTTCTGATTCAGTCAAAATTCGAAATCTCAGGAGAAAATAAGTACCCCTCTTACTCCACCCAGACAGCACTACAGTTGTTTTAATTGGAGGAGGACTATAGGCTCCCCATCTTGGACTTGGTGATGGCACTAGAAAAGGCTGACCTTATGCATGCGTGTCTCAGTCCAGGCGGGGTCAAAGGTGGGCAGCAAGGCAGGTCCTCGGGACACCAATCTCAAAGGGACATTTCAACAGCACTGGGGGTGAAAGGAAGCTGATGTCTGGTTTACCAGAACTCCACTCAGGACAAAGACTAAACTGTGGTTGGAAAGAGCGCCATCATTGTGCAGCTTGGTGGGGAGAGCCTGTCATCTCAAGAGGCGCATTGAGTAACAGTGGGTGTTTCCTAAACTGCCTTCTGCGGAGGATGGAAGCAGTTAACTGGTTTGCTGAACAGGATGTGGAAGGTCGGGCCAGAGCGCAGTTGCTGGAGACGTGGTAGAAAAGACTGAGTACTGCTATGTCTTGTGTGCTTCCTGTCTGAAGCTCTCTGTCACTCTTCTAAATAAGTATTTAACCAACGTTTCAATGCCTTTTGCAGAAGATGACAAATTGTCCACTGTTTGGGGAACCCAAATGACTTGGTTCAGCTCTGCATCCTGGCAGAGGTGACAGAAGCCACCTCCTTCTTCCCTTTCTGGCTCCCTCCTTGAGGCACTACCATGCACCTGCCATCTTCCCCATGCCCTCCGGAGTGTGAGGGAACTGGTGTGAATGGTCATGACCAGGGTTTTCCACACTCATCATGGAATCTCTTTTTCCTATGACAACTATTACCACTCAGTCTTTTGTGTACCAGGCTTGCTAAGAATCTGGTCAAGCTGTTTGTTAATTCCCAGAGCAGGTGGTCTGTGACATTGACTGACTGATTGACTGAAGCATAGTTGATTTACAATGTTGTGTTAGTCTCTGGTGTACAGCATAATGATTCAACTATATATATATAGTTGAATATATATATATATATTCTTTTTCATTATAGGTCACTATAAGTTATTGAATATAGCTCCCTGTGCTATACATTAGGACCTTGTTTATCTATTCTGTATATGGTAGTTTGTATCTGCTAATCCCAAACTCCCAGTATATCCCTTCTTCCCCCTTTCCTTTTGGTAACCATAAATTTGTTTTCTATATCTGTGAGTCTGTTGCTATTTTGTAAATAAATTCATTTGTGTCATTTTTTAAGGTTCCACATATAAATGATATCATGTGATATTTGTCTTTCTCTGACTCATTTCACTTAATATGATAACCTCTAGGTCCATCCATGTGGCTGCAAATGGCATTATTTCATTCTTTTTATGGCTGAGTAGTATTCCATTGTGTGTGTGTGTGTGTGTGTATATATATCACAACTTCTTTATCCAATCATCTGTCGATGGACATTTAGGTTTTTATTCTTTAGAAAAGCATTTCTTGGACATTTGCTGTATGTCAGTTGCTTCTGTGTGCCCTCCCAACATTTTAGATTCAAGATGTCTCTGGATAAATTTATCATTTATCATTCTCCCATCTATACACTGGAAAACTTGTTTCTGTTGATTGTCCATGTTTGTATCAGTGGCACCAGCACTTTCTCCCAGTCACTCAAGATTAAGGCCTTAGAGTAGTCACGAATGCTTTCCTTTTTTGAGTATGTCATTGACTTTAACAATTTTTAAAAAACTTGTCTTTATACAAACGTTACACATTTCTTGTAAAAACATTAGAAGAGCACATGTTAGCTAAAAATGGGAAGAAGATTCCTTGCCATTTCAAATCAGTTGCCAAGCTCTGTTGGGTCTGTCTTTCCCTGTTCTCTTCTATTAGTCCCTTTTCTTGTCCCCATGGTATCATCCAACACCCTCCATTGCTCACATCCTCACACTTGAACAGTGACAGCAGCCTCTACCTACGTATCACCAGCTCCCTGCACTCTAGTGTCCCCGTGGCCACTTCTGTGAAGGTGTGGAATGGTCTAGAGAGGACCCTAGGATCAAGAATGGAAGTTAGATCTCTACATTTTCTCAACAAACTGTTAATACTACCCTTGTCTCTCTGGTAGTTAAGGCGGCGTTACAGTTCTTGACTCAATTTAATTATCTACTGTTTCTTATGAAGACAGATGTGCCACATGCCAGTTGAAGTTTTGCTTGAGATTCTGGAAGAAAATACCGAGGGGACAAAAAAGTTCTTCACTGATGCTTCTCCCTGCTTCAGCACATCACACGCAGGCATCCACACATTACCTCCATTCCAGAGTCGGCCGAGGGCTGCCCCGGACTCTGTGGGATGGAGATGTAATATAGAGGACCTGCTATGTGTTGGGCACGTTGCACATGCTACCTCTTATGCAGTCTTTACGACAGAGGTAGATATATTACTTAGTTCTGTTTTAAGATGAGGGGTAGGCACAAATAATGTGCTCAGGGTCCCAGGCTCGAAACCAGGTCTTGATGCCTGGTGAGCTCTCTCAGTTGGGGAGAATCTTGGATGATCAGAAAATGCAAGGGGCGCTCCTCACTTAATCACTTCCTGGGTAAGATTTTCTTCCTACCCTTTTTCTGGTAGTAAGTTTTGTTTGTAGATTCTGGAAATTGTCCCTTTAAATCCACTTGAACATTTGAGTAAAAAGAGGCCAGGGTCTGTGATTTTTTTGTTTTTATGTTTCATGGAAGAAACAATTTGGGCCAGAAAAAACAACACAAAACAAAACACTGAAGGGCAAAAAAATTCTCAGTGGATTTTTTTCAATTATTGAAGAACCTCATTATCTCCTCAGAAAAATCAAAAGAGCTGATTTTGAGTAAGTCAGCTCCATGAGGTACCATCTTCTGGGAAGTCAGCAGCAAAACGATAGGCCTTTGGTGTGAGGTGCCTTCACACAGTAGAGAGGTCTGGTCAGACTGGATAAATGATACCCACCTGAGATACACTGGGTGAAACTACGTGCCTCAGAGGTCTGCACACACATTGTAACAGGAGCTGGAAAAAGTTGATTGAGTTGCATTCTCCACTGCACCTAGCCCCATGCCTGTGACATTTCGTTTATCTCACTCTGTGCAGCCTGGGGTGGGCTACGAGAACAAATGCGACGTGGGCTTTGTCCTTTCTGTAGGAAAGCAGTTTCTCACAAAGATATCCAGTGTGTGACAGTCTGATCTGCTTCGTACGGTAAATGCTCAATGCATGTTTCTTACATTAACCCCACGTGGGCACTTCCCTACTATGGCCGTCTTGGCCACTCCCTCTGGACCCACAGGAGTGAGGAGAACCCTGGATGTTCACACAATGTTATTTCATTTTCCCTCCCACCTCTTCCCTGACAAACCTTGCTAAGTTTCTTTGAAAACTCTTCATTTTTGTCTCCTTTTTCTTCCATAGTAAGTACAGCATTATTTTTAAAATTGCACATAAACTCCTTTAAGAAGATATTAAACCCCCCTTGATAAAAAAGTAAATTCAAAAGATGATGAGATGAAGGTCATTAGCAAAGGCAATATTCACTACCAGGATTGTCTGATTCTAAGCACTTTTTTTTTCCTCTCTCTCTCAAGAAGGACCCTAGTACATTCTTGTAGAAATCATTTAATGAGGCCCACACACCATTATTTCGATCCGTAGAATTCAGCTTGGGTCTTCCTAAACTGACCAGATACCAGCATCCTCCACGTCCCATGGCAGTGCGGACAAGCCGTTCTCTCTGGGTGTGGCTCTGACTCTCTGTGTGACATGGGAGCTGACAAGGTAGTGGGGAAATCACAGGAGGGGCTGAAGCCATGTGTTCATTGATAGCCTGGGCATATAATGGGGAGACAGGCCCGCTCTCTCCCCAGACTACACTCAGCGTCTCTGGGGAGGAGGAGCAGGGCAGTGAGTATTTCCTTCTTCTGCTCTGAGATTCGGTGCCCCCAGCAGGTGCACTTAGAGTTCTCTATCATAGTGATGGGCATTCTTTTCCTCCTCTGGACCTCTGGGTTGAAGCCACAGACTTGAAGACCCCTGGCTCAGAGCCATTCAAGGATGCTGCTTACCAAGAGTAAGGGGCAGCCTACCTGGAGTGTGTCTGGATTCCGAGTCGCCTGACTCCCCTGGGTAATTTCTGCCGTTTAGATACTTTGCCTTTCCCCCTCTTTGCTCTCAGGGAAATGGTTTGCTTTTCTGCTTTCAAAGCTTTACCTGTTTTGGGGAGAGCATTTCAACTATGGCAGGAGAATTAAGGATGAGCGTTCCAGGGCCGAGGCTGTCTCCCCTTAGCACCCCTGCTGCTTGTCCTGCGGCAGATGGACCCAAGTGGCCTCTGCTGGAGGGGCCATCACACGCTACAGACAGCTGGAATGTTCGGAGGGTAAGACGGAGAAGGCGGCACCATCTAGCCAAGGGAGGATTGCAGGAGAGTCTGGAAACCCCTGTCTTCACCATTGTGTAGCTGTCAGTTGGAGTCCATCTCACAGGGTAACATTACCCACCTCTTAGGTTCATATGCTCTCCTCCCCTTCTCCATGGTCCAAATCCTCCAAAGGCCTTTCTCGAACACTCGATGCTGTAATTCTTTCTGCCCCACTTGTATACACTGGGCAAGGTTGTCAAGGCGTGTTTTAGTAAAACCCCTCCACCCTCTTTGGCTTTCCTAAATCCTTTGGAAAATAATGTGAAAGAATGCTGTTGTTTTCAAGGAAGCATGTCATTTGTTTTACCGGTCTGTAGTTGATTAATTTGCAAATGATATTCCCAATAAAGTGCTTAGAAGTAGATAATTACAAGTATATTAACAGTTCCCGGGGAAGCAGATGGTATTCTGAGGAGCTGCCATGTAGCATTACTGCTGACGCTCCACCGTAATGTACCGTCTACCCCAGAAAACCACCACAACAAGCGCAAATCCTGCTGATATTCCAGATTGGGAGGAAATTGTGCTTTTTGCCTCACATTCCGTTCTTATCGGAATTTTTATGTGTGTTTTCTTCATCGCTCCAGTGCTCAGTGAACTGGGACATTTTACGTTGAGTCCCATAACTCTCCAACTCTGCAATTCTGAATTAGCCCCATTATTAAGGCTGCACGAAGCAAGTTTTTAAACTCTTCGTCAGTGTTCCTTCTACCATGCCAGATATTTTTAAGTGTAGGTTATTCCGTACAAACATATAATTTCTATTTCCTAAATTACCTGAACCAACATGCCATGTTATATAATCAATGAAGAATTTTTGGGTGCGGAAGACTCTCTGCCTTTTTCTTTCTCTTTCTGTGTCAAACACACATACTCAGGCACGCACACGTGCGAGTGTGCAGACACACACACACACACACACTCATGTCTAGTTAGCATCATATTTTATCGAGCTACTTGATAAAAAAGGATCATTTTTCAGCTTCCAGTTCTCGGGAGAAAGGCTGCAAAATCTGTACATCTATGCATCAGGAGTTGTCCTTCTTAAGTAGGCTGGAGTTACATAACCGTTATGTAGACAAGGTTATATATGCAATAGGTCATGGGAGTTCAAGTCAAATGTGCATTCGTGCTCTGGTCAGCTGAAGACCGTTGAGCCGTGGAGAAGAGCCTGTAGCTCAGCCAGTGTGATGTGGAGCCTTTTGGGGACCACGGGCAGATCTTTGCTCCAGGTCAGGCTAGCAGTGGGCCACCAGCAAGGCCTCTACCTTCAGTTGCTGTCACCTTTGAATCACTGTTGGCCTGGAGAGGCTCTGCCCAGGCCATCACAATAAACCTGGAATGACCATGCTCTTACTTGCCCAAGTCCATGGTCAGGCCTGCTAAGAGAAAAGGAAAGGATGGTGACCAGTGTTTTCTCTGCTCTCCGTGGGTGAGAACGGGCTAGGAGACTGTGTGTGGGCCACTGAGTGCTTTGTGCTTATTTAAAGCTGTCTCAGAGCATATGTTCACTGGCTTTTCTAGAAGCAGGCCTTGTAGTTCTCGCTGGGGGCTTACACATTAGGGGGCTTAGTTCAATATGCAAGTAGGCTCCAGGATTCCCAACAAGTTGCCCAATTATCACCAGAAGCCTTTTTTACTGTTGATGTACACTAGAAACTTTTTGTTTTAGCTGCCATTTTTTGTGAGAGTACCCTGTACCAGGCAGTGTGAGGACTGCTTTGAATGCATCATTCCATGTAATTCTCGCAATATTCTATAGAACATACAATAGCTGTATTTCACCAAAGAAGAAATAGGTAGGTTTCAGAGAGGTTAGGTAACTGGTTCAAGGTCACAGAGCTAAAAAGTGCCAGAGTTGCGATTGAATCTCTCATCTGCCTGCCACCAAATCCAGCCTCTTAATTGTGACATTCCTCAGTATTCGGTTATTTTATGAAGTTAATTCAATGAATGTAATTAAAATTACCTAGATTATTTTTTATAGTTCCATGCAGGTATCAAAGGTGCCTGGATCGTCAAACAATGCACATTCTTGATTTTACATTGGTTATGCTCAGGGATCAAGGAAACAAAGACTATGGGAAAGGCATGGAAGATGTGGCTTGACCGGAAGGTTGGAGTCAGATTGGGAAAGATCTTGACAGTCAGATGAAGGAATCTGCACAGCATCCTGTAGGCTGTGAGGAAGCCACAGGAGTTCACGCAAGTGAGTCTCATGATCAGAGGAGATTTTTCAGAAAGAGTTTAGAAAGAAGATGTTTCAGGGAAAGGTGGGGCCGTAGGCAGGCAGTCTAGTTAGGAAGACTTTGGAACAATGCAGATGAGTGGTGCTAAGGTGCCGGATGGCATGGGTGATGGAAACAGTAGGAGAGAGCATCACAGAGGTAGAATATGCCAGTGCAAGAGTGACAGTAGCTGACTCTTATCATCCTATGAGCAGCTGTCTGGCACTGTATTAAGCATTTTTAAAAAATGTATGAGCTCATTTAATCCTTACAATACCCCTATGAAGTATGTTGTATGATTTCCCCTACTTTACAGATGAGGATGCAGAGAGGCAAAGAGTGCCCAAGGTGATACCATGTATAAGGGGCTGTGCCTGAATTCAGTCTCAGCCCCTATCACTCCAGAGCTTGAGATCTGGCTAACAGGGTATCAGACCCTGGACCAAGGTGGGGTGTTAGGGTCCCACTCACCTTTTCCTAGACATGCCAGCCACGCATGCTACAGGGACATGTACCCCTCTCTCCCTAGGACAAAGTGCATGTCTGGCACACGGGGAGAGAATTGGCATCAGTGAGTAAGATGATTCTGTTTGCCCCCTCTTGGATCCTGGCAGCTCGTTCAACATCCAGATTTCTTTCTATTTACCTCCCTTAGGTAGGAATTACCTTCTATATTGGAGTCTCTGGTGAAATGGAGATCAGAAGACTTGGGTTTAGGATTGTCTCTGTAACATAAAAGCATGTTTTTGGGCACATGACTTAAGGTCTGTGAGTTTCAGGTTTCTCATGGTGAAGGTGAGGATGAGAATATGTATTCATCTAATTATGCTTTGAAAGAATGGAGAGTAACAGGGAGGGTGTAGCTCAAGTGGCAGAGCGCATGCTTAGCGTGCATGAGGTCCTGGGTTTCGATCCCTAGTATCTCCTCTAAAAATAAATAAATAAACCTAATTGCCTCTCCCCCTCCAAAAAAAATAAATAAAAAAGAATGGAGAGTGAGCACCTACTATGAGCCGTGCACGTGCTAGAGGGGCGCTGGGGATACCAAGACATGAGCAAGTCACAGGACGTGCTCTCAGGAGTTCAGTGTCTGGTGGCTGATCTAAGGAAGTAAATAAGCAGTTGCAATTCAAAGAATCAAGGAGATAATATTCATTACAGTTTTTAAAAATCAAAAGTGCTTTAAAATGGTGTGCTATTACTGTTATTAACTCTATTAGGGAGCGTGAGAGGAGAAAATCAGAAAATGCCAGAGACACCCAGGTTGGGGCTGAGTTCCCCAGATCTCCAAGGCTCCCACTGGGAGAAGTTACAAGAGTGTGGGCCCTCCAAGGAGGGTGCCATGCCCCCCGCCTGCTTTTGACCTTTGTGAAGAGTGCTTGCATGAACACACTTCACTTTCAAAAGTTTAGAAATACGCACTTGGAATTGTAGATGATCAAGCATGAATCCCTGGCCGTAAGCGTGGGAGAATTGTGCTGATCTGGGCATGCACAGGGCCATGTGCCCTGCAGTTTGACGTCAGCACCGTCCGGGAGGCACACAGTGTCTGGGCCCCTCTGCGTGGTTAGTCTGTGATGCAATGTGCTTTCACGGCCTGTGAATCAATTACCTCCAGGAAAAGAAAAAAAAAAAAAAAAAAAACCCAACGAACACCATGCTGATGAACTGGCTATACCACTGTTGAAATTCCTGATTTTGCAATATTTAAGCACTTTCTCAGCTAAGATGGTGAAATAGGGTAAGCAGAAAATAAAAAGCCACATGGCGTCATTAGAATCAAGCCCTTTCCTTTTTGAATGTTGACCTCTGAGTTTCCAAAATGGGCAAAGGAGTAATTATCAGGAATACCTTTGATAAAAGGTTGTACAGTCACAATTTTGGAAAACAACTTTGTATTTATAATTCCTTTGTATTTTTGGTAGCACTTTAATATCCATTTTCTAATTTAATCCTTCATTCCAACTCTGTAAAGTAGATGGAATATTCATCATTCGATTATAGATGAAGACAGTCAGGACAGAGAATTTGTGACCTGTCCCAGGCCCTTACGCCTAAAACAGAGGGGAAAGGGAAGAGGGTAAAGGCCATGAATATTCAGTGAGTAGCTACCATGTGCTTAGGTGTTTAATACGCATTTGAATTTAATTCACCACACAGTCCTGGGGGGCTGACTATTCTTATTCCTATTTTACAGACACTTAAACCAAGGTCATACATTTAATATTTAGAGGCTGAGTTGGGAATTGGATCCCAGATCTCCTTAATTCCAAATCTATAGCTCTTTCTCTACATTTCCAACTTACGTATTTTTACTGTTCTGAGCGTTTGCCTTCGGTTAATGTGTACTTGTTCATACACAAATTACTTGCATGCACTAGTGTGCTACTACTTTAGGATCACAAAACATACACAAGAAATGGAAACATCAAGGGGCAGGCAGATGAACAGAAGACATACCATTTTCTTCCTGCTCTTCACTTTGGAGACTACCATCTAGGTAGGCTATGCTTCTTTCTTGGCAATTTAGAAGCATAAAGTTCATTCTATGGCTCATTCTCTTAGAAAAATCCACTAGGCAGCATAGGGCTATTTTAAGGCAGGGATTCTCAACAGTGAACAGTATTGACATTTTGGACCAGAGAACTCTTTGTTGTGAGGGGCTCTGCATTGTAGGATGTTTACAGGGGCATCCCTGGCCTTTAAGCACCAGATGCCAGTAGCATACCCTTACCAAGTCACAGAGAAAAATGTCTCCAGGCACTGCCAGATGTCTCCTGTTGGGGGTGGGGGAGCAAACTCATCCCCAGTTGAGAACCACCATTTTAGGGTGATCAGTAGGAATGTTCTCTTCCTTGCTAATGCCCAAGACGAAGGCGTCAGGCAGCCCAGTTTGGAAGAAACTTTTTCTTGCCCATTGAAGTTCATCCGGAGGACCCTCAGGCTCGGTTCCAGCCTGTATCCAGCAGCTCCTGAGACTGGCCAGCCAGAACGGAGGTCCAGCTGTTCAGTGACGCTGTCAGCCTCGGGATGGCTCCTGTCTCCATGCATATCACATCTAATTTTAACAGTCTTGCGCTTCACTGCCAATGGACTTTGACAAAGCCCAGTGTGGAAGACCATAGTGGTCCAGCGTGGGGCAGAATCAGGTAGACCTGTGTTCAAATCTGTCTTCTGCTATTAGTATCTATGGTCTTGAACAATTCCCTTGACCTCCCTAAGCCCGTCTTTCCTCATCATGGTAAGACGAATAAGGGAGGGGAACACTTGTATCATAGGGCTACAGTATTTAGCACAGTAATGATTACTGGCTCTTAATAAACATAGTAGCTGTTATTTTGATTATGACGATGATTGTGTAAAATGCTTGGACTCTTGCCTGGCATATAGTAAGCACTCAATGAATGATCCAATGTTTCTGAGTTTGGTGAGTTTGACTAGACATTCCATGAAATAGGGACAAGATCTGTCTTACTTATCACCTGATCTTCATTCAGCCTGGCTTATAATAGGTGGTCAATAGTTGTTTGCTGTGAATCTATGAATGTGTGCATTCTTCCTTGTAAGCCATCCAACATGTGTGACCATTCTCTTTGCTGGTCTGCTTAATACCCAGCACTCCCAGAAATTCTCCTGCCTGCTTCACTGTGTACAGCTCAGTGTGAGTGAATATATTTGGCTCAATCATGGAAGGAAAAGAAGGAAGGCAGCTCAAACTTTTCTTATGACCTGAAGTTTAAGAAGAAGGAACTCTTCATAATTTTATCTAGTCAATGGAAATGCAGAAACTTAATCATCGGAATTGTCTAACCGTTCCCTTGGAATTGACCGAGATGTTTGCTGTCAACGATATTTTCCAGAAATTCCATTTCATAATGCAAGTTTGCTTATCTGGTTTCAGGTTTTGATTTATTCTTTGTTTCCTCTGGCTAGTTGTAGAAAAATTAGAACTCTTTTGTGGCTTTGCAAAAAAAAAAAAAAACTTACGAGGTTGAAAAACATTTTTTTTATTGGGAATACATCAAAAATCATCAATAAACCAGGCATAACAATGATATGGTAAATTTGGGAGAAAATTGATTACAGCAGCAATAGCTGATTTAAACTAATGCCTGGTTGTGTCATTACTCAAACAAACACAGGAGCTACATCAGTTTTAATTTCTGTCTTGTTTAAAAATGAACAAGTTTCTTTTCAGTAAATAACTGTTGATGATCTGTATCTTAACATTAAAAAAGGAAAAATTTCCACCATTTTCTGACTCACTGATGTTGTCTGTTCTTCAAGTTTTCAGCACCTCAAACCTGTAATTTTCGGAATATGCTTTGTAAAAGCAGAATTAGCAGTATAGGCTTGTGTTTTGTGTTTGTATGGGTCTGGGGAGTGTGTTAGAGAGATGTGTCTGTAAGTACTTGTGTGGCTTTTGTCGTTTAACCTAAATGAGATATGCAATTGGAATGTTTTTTTTTTTTTCGTTCAAAAAGCATGTATTCAAAAAACGTATTGCCTCTCAACTTCATTGAGTAACCTCTCTTTAGGTATTAATGGAATGAGTGAATAGAAGCTTCCATTTTGCCTTGTCTGGTATCACTCAAAAGCTGATTTTATGTTAAATTATATGTAATTGCCTAGCCACAGCAAAATATTAGAAAAAAAAAGTGAAAGCAAGAGTAACCAGCCTCTTTCTACCCACTGTGTCTAGGAAAGGCCGTTGAGATTCAAAGGAGGTAAACAACTGAGAGACGGGAGGTTTCAGTGTTCTCCCCCCTCCCCCATCACCTCCTTCCCTCCCCCCTGCTTTATGAAAGTATGTGAAAAATGCAGAAACATTTTTTAAAAGTCAAAAGAAAATATTTAAAAGTTACATAAATTTCTGTCACCTCATTGCAACTACTGTTAGCAGTTTTTAATCTGTTCTCAGGCTTTTGCCTATAGAAA
The DNA here is from genome assembly GCF_009834535.1 of Camelus ferus. Taxonomy (NCBI): domain Eukaryota; kingdom Metazoa; phylum Chordata; class Mammalia; order Artiodactyla; family Camelidae; genus Camelus; species Camelus ferus. The sequence continues at coordinate 17,076,196 of NC_045697.1, read as the reverse complement.
TGTTCAAATAAAAGATTTGAAGTAATATTGCACATACACTTTGGTAGCCTAATTTTTCTTTCATGTGACTTAGAGTCATGTGTATTGTGTATATATATATATATATTTTTTTTTTCCACACAAAATTGTGGACTTCTTAATTAGGGGAAAGCGGTCTGGCCCAGATATTTATTCCTATTCTTATGGTTTTGTGATTTGCTTATACCTCCTGTGGTATCTTAACTTGGCTTTTTCACTTGGCCAAATAGCCGTCTGTCTTTTTTAAATAAAATTTCTACATCTTTACCAGGGGATGAGTTCAGGCATAAAGGACCCAGGTAGTTTACTGCAATTGACCTCCAAGTTTTGACTCCAGTACGGAAACGTTATTGCCCTGAGCCCAAAGAATGGAGCTGGAGTTGCCCTGAGCCAAGAGAGAGACTTGGCTGAACTTGGCCTTGCCTCTTGGAAAGCTTGAGTTTTAATCATTCAAGATTTCATGCCCCCCAGACCTGCTTTAAATCTCCAATTGTCAAAAGTTTCTGATGTTCAGCTATATGTTGCTCTTATTGAACATGGGTTACTTTACACCGAAAATGCATGGTTTCTTAACCGTAGCAACGGACTTTTTAATATGACGTGCGGCAGGAGTCCCAAATATCCTGACTCTGACATCAGTGTTTTCTACATGGGGACTGTGTTTAGAGCAAAAACTGTGCCACACACTGATGACGTTTCTGTGAAGAAGAGCCCTGGTAGTTCTTATCCAGGTTGGAAGCGTAGAGTCAAGACATGTGGGTGCAGATCTACTGTGTAGAGAGGTCAAGGGTGGACATTTTGAACATCACTTTCAAGTTACCTTTTGCTAATTTCACATCATAATTTTTATGACAGGTGTCACTTGCTAAATGTCTGTAGGTTATATGAAGTCTCTATCTGTACTCTTGACATCTCTCCTTTTGGTTGGTAGTCTTCCTTCTGGTCTTGTTGTTTTTTTTTTTTTTTTTTTAATTGAAGTATAGTCGGTTACAATGTGTCAGTTTCTGGTGTACAGCATAATGTCCCAGTCACGCATATATTCATTTTCATACTCTTTTTCATTAAAGGTTATTACAAGATACTGAATATAGCTCCCTGAGCTATACAGAAGAAATTTGTTTTTTATTTATTTTTATATATAGTGGTTAACATTTGCAAATCTCAAACTCATCTACAAAACAGAAACAGACTGATACACATAGTAAAAAGTTTTATGGTAACCGGGGGAAAGGAGGTGGGAAGGGATAAATTTGGGAGTTTGAGATTTGCAAATCTTGTTGGTTTTTGATCGCCCTGGTGTCTGGTCCCAAAGGAAGTTTTCATGCACTTAAAAGGTACATCTCGAGCTCTCCCTACATTCTAAGGTACTAGAAATGTGAGGAGGATAACTTAGTATGAGATACGATGATGGGTGGTGACTTGAGATGCTCTGGATCCCATCACTAGGTGGACCCATGGTCTAACACCATCAAAAAATAAGAGGAAAACATGACATTTATTTCATGGAGCTTTCTGCTGTTAATACTCAGTGTTGAACTTGAGAGGCCCCTGTGTATGTCTCTGCCAGACCCAGTTTCTCCATGGACAGGATCAGGTAACAAGCTCGTAAGCAACTAATAAGGGCGCGTGGGGTTAAGTGCTGGAAAGGAGTTGGGAATAAAAGCGCTATTCTGGAAAAGAGGGGCGATGAGTTTGGTGCTCACACCCTGACGTTCACAGCTCTCCTGCCAGCTCTCATTCTCCACTGTCATCTTTCAGGATGCTGAGGGGTCTGTGGAGGTGGGAAGGAATAGTTTCCCGGAAAATTATCCTAGGAAGGGGGTTCACTGAGGAATATAGCCTTCTCTGTCCTCTTGCCCTTCAGTCCTGCCTTCCTCCTTCCCTCCCTTCCATCCCTCCTGTCATTTATTATTTAATTTATTCAACAAACATTTCTTAAGCAGCCTCTGTTTACCAGGATGAGGAATATAGACAAGATTCTCACCCTCTAAAAGCTTGGATTGCAGTGGGTCAGCCTACGGCACTGATTAGAGGACCAGATTCCAGTGCTCAGTAGACAGATGTATTCGCTGCTGTCAAACCAGGCTGTCTTAGCAGAAAAGCTCCTTTTGGCTCCGTTAGTCCTTTAACTCTTTGCTGGCCCTGTGTGGGTTTTACTGACATCACACTGTGCTCATGGAAGGTCCTCATTAAATACTTGTTGATCAGGATGTGGCTGATTCTGCCAGTTTCCTAATCATATTCCACTTTTTTTCCCTTTAAAATTTGGTTTTCTACCTCTTTGACTTATTTTCAGGCAGAGTCTCCACGAGAGTTGACTCAGTGAGGGTTTCAATCCTACATCTAGAGTAAGCAGATCCCTAAAACATTTATTTTTAGAGCTCACGCTCTGCTCTGCTCCAGCCACTTAATTTCACAGTAACAACGAACAATACATTTTTCCAAAGAACACTTCAAAGCGCCTGTAGGCGTAGAGTCAAGTTCATTGAGTTCAAGTCATCCAGAATTTAACCCTCTCCTAAATCAGTACTTTGGCTCATTCCTTTTCCTTCAAAGAGCTCAGAGCTACTTGCCCTCTCTATCTCCTTGGTCCTCACTTTGTCCATCAGACGTTCACATCGGGGCTTCGTCATGGCTTCGCCCCCTGGGAGTCTGCAGGCCAAAAGATTTTCATATTCAAAGATGTTTTATGCTTTGTGCCAAGCTTGTAAATACTTCTTTATTCTCTCTCTCTTTTCTCTTTTCTTTTTTCTCGTCTATCTTTCTCTTTAGTTACTCCCTCTGTCACTTTCTTTGAACAGTTCATTATTTCTGTATTGAAAGGATGACTCTCCAGTACAGTCTAGTCTTAGTGGAAAACAGCCACAGGAGGGGTTTCTGTGCTTCCAGACTGCTGGAGATGTGTCACCTTCCATCATGAAGCCTTCTCGTGCGTGGACCTCAGGTTGGATTCTCAAAGCCGTGCCCTGTTCAACTGGTAATTGTTCGTTTTCAGAGCTGCCTCTGTGGTTACGGATCCCCAGTCTCTCTTGTAAGTGCTTTCTAGGGCCACAAACCTTGTTTGGAGAGAGAACTTTTTCCTGGCGACGAGGGCAGACACCTCCTCGGCCTCCTCCCTGCTGATTTGATGACTTGGCCTCTCAAAAGGTCATGCACACGGTGGATTCTGTAAAGCTTGTTTATCTGGGAAAGGGCTTTCGAAGGGAGATTGAATCCCTGTTGTCAATGACTCTTTTCTGAAACAGGACCAGGGAGATAAGGAGAGTTCATGTTGCCAGGTAATGACCTTGCCTGGACCCACTTGAGAGAGGAGCCTGGCAGGCGTCTTGTTTGGAGGGGCCTGGTGGAAGGATGAATAGGCTGACCCTCTGCTGGGGTTGAGGATGGGGCATGTGTCCTCTCTGCCCCTAGAAGGCCAAGGAGGAAGAGAGTTGACTCACAGGGACAGTTTTCCAACTTTCTGGCACAGTGCTTTGGTTTATTCAAGTTGTTGGAATCACTGAATATTTATTAAAGTGTCTGAAATGCACGAGATGCCAGTTGTCAGCTTTCACCCCGCACACTCCACTCATCAGAAGGCTAGAGACAGTGGGAGCACCAAGGTCACAAATGTTCTCAGTTTATGAGCGTCTCTTGAGTACCTGCACATGCCTGGCTCTGTGTTATGGTCACTGGAACCACAACAACAAAAATACATGACTTACTCTCGCTCCCGACTGTTCTTTGAATCATACCGGGGCCTGAGACAGAGATATATGAAGCAGCTAGAAAACAGTGCCTGGTTGTGCAGAATTGAGCTTCACAAGGAAATTAATTGCAGCATTCTTTAAAATTGCAATGAAATTAGAAACACTTGTGATGTCCATCGGGACAGGAATGCTTACCAAAAATGATTTTGTAACCATACTGTAGAATATGCTGTACCTGTTTAAATGAAGGCTACAAATAAAACTATTAGCAATGACATTGAACAATTGCCAAGACTATTGTCAAGTGAAAAAAAAAAGCATTTTCCTTGCATGATAAGCCATTATGTTACAAACATATACGTTTGTGAACGTGGATAAATGCATTGAAGAGAGACTTCCATACTATTTACATGTGGACTTCTGTTTTTCTGTTTCAGAAGGATAATGTATTTATGTATTACTTTTATAATTTAAAAAGTCAATAAGGAAGTAAGTGCTGGATTATACGAGATCAGAAGGGAGCAGGGACAGAGTGAGTACTCTCTCCTTCCTGACTCTGGATTTTAAGCCACTGTCTTAGTTGAGCAAAAGACCGGGGGCCTGGCTAGAGTTGCTTTTTCTGTCCCAGGCCTGGGGAGTAGCTGCAATAATCAATATGACTTTAAAAATGGCTGAGTCTGCTTGTGAACGACATGCAGGTGGAAGGAGCTACCATTTGTCTTCATTTTCTCCTGGCCAGTGTGTTTGTGTTGATGGGGGTGAGGGTTAGGAATGTAACTTTTGACTCCTTGTCCTAAGAAAAGTCATAAACTGAGTGTGTAAGGTCCTTTCCTGTCATTGCTTTTTTAGATCTTGACAACTGCCAAGATAGGATGCTCCAACTGTATTTCACACTGATACCAGCCATATACTAATAAAAAAATTAAAGTGCATTATGGGGATGTGGTTTTCTAACATACAATTTCTATATACTTATGTGTTTGGGAGCTATTTGAACGTATATGTCCTTTGACCCTTGATAGCTTGTATGTGCATTGAAGTTGGGGATTTTGACTTTTGCGCACATAGGAATCCTCTCCAGTTATGCAGAATGGTAGCTTTTAAAATAATGGACACTTAATAAATGCTTGTTGATGGATTGAATGATTGAATGAATGAGTAGAGCAAACAGTCCCTGACTTTTTGTTTGAATGTAGAAAACAGAGTCAACTCAATAGCAGTGAAGCCATGGACTGAAAACTGTATGAGTCTATCTTTCAAGTGAATTTCCTTTGGCCATTTAAGAAAATACAAAATCTTTCTGAAGAGTAAGAAAAGCGCAGAGACGAATATAACAAATGCCTAAAAACACCCGTGTGTCCAACATCCATATTTAACAAATACTCACAGTTTGGCACACTTACAGCAATTTTTTTTTTTTTTTTTTTGCTTAAAAAATAACACATTTCAGATACTTTAAATCTCCCTTTGCCCGCTTTCTAGTCCCATTAGCCTCTCTCGCATCTCACGGGTCCCCACTAGTCCATGGAATCTGTACCTGGTTTTACCTTTATTATATAATCATATGGTCCACACACAGTCAGGGTTCCCTGAGTTGTAAGATTTACATAATAGTATCATGATGCAAGTACCCTTCTGTGACTTGCTTTCTTTTCTCAATATTACAGCAGAGATTTCTCTGTGTGAATGATGTAGGTCTCCTTCATTCATTTAAACTCCTCTAGACATAAATTTCATGATTTATTTATTGCTTATGCATAGGTATCACTTCCCCGATGGGTGGAGACCTAGATGTCCCCCCCATTTTTTCACAATTATCAAAAGGGCTGTTCATGACATCCTCAAGGATGTCTTTCCCTTTGCTTGTGAGAGCGTCTCTCTCGGGCACGTACCCAGGAGTGAAATGGTTCAACTGTGGGGGAATTACATTTTTAGCTTTACTAGATATCAATAAATTATCCTTCAAAAAGGTGGTACTGACTGGCAGCCCCACCAGCAGCGTCAGAGAATGCCTGCTTCTGTACCTTTCCACCCACACCTGGTATCAGAGTCTTTCACTTTAGATTTTTTTAAGGGAATTTATTGGCTGATGAAGGCTACGCTGCAGAGTTCAGCCCCCGCCAACGTGCTCCGTGCTCCAGATGGGTGTAACGTCACACGCTATCTGATCGTGGCAAAAGCCACCCCCTTTGCCAGGAATGCATTTATTGCCCTTGAGTGGCAAACTCTTACTCATTCTTCAAGTCCCAGTGGAAATGTCCCTGCCTCGGTGGCACTTTCTCTGATTCCCCCGGATCATTTGTTGTTCCTTTTCCTTGTGCTCATGGCTCTCTGTATAGACCTCACTTGTCGCCCTTGTGATGTTATATTATTACTACTTTCTGTGGCTATTTCCACCCGTGGATTGTGAGATTTTCCAGGCCAGGGATTTTCCAGGTGGGCAGCTCCGTTCATGAGCATATCTTGAGAACCCTGGCCTCTGCTTAGGTTCTGCAGAACCACAACAACAACATGGTACAGTCTCTCCTTCCTGAGTGTGGTTTGAATCACATGGGGACCCCAGGCAGAGATTTAGGAAGCAGCTGGGAAACAGTGACCAGCTGTGTATAACTGAGCTCCTGTCACTTCTGACACCCTAACACTTAGCCCAGGTACAGCCCAGTCCATGGTTATTACAAAAATATCTGAACAAATACATTAATAAAGGAATTTATCTAATCAAGCCTGCCCAGCCCTTGTCTAGGTGTTGAAGACGTAGCAGAGAACCAACCTGCCAGCTCTCTGTTCTCCTAGAGCTTACGTGCGTGTGTTTTTGGGGATGGGAGTGGAGACGGAAAAGGGAGAGATGATCAATGAGTCAGCCAGTCACCGTATACTACGTCAGGGGTGAACAGGAAGAGGCATCCTAAGAAGGCGAGAGGGGCGGAGCGGAGGCCGAAGTGGTCCCGCATCACGCCCCTTCAGCCCCTCTCTGACCTTGGCTGCCGGTGGGGAAGGTGCCTTTGCCTACAGCAACTGCCCACCTGCGGCACTTCCTCCAAAGCTGAGGAGCTGGCTCATCCTGGGCAGGGAGCAGCCTTCTCTCTGGCAGGACTGAGTTCCAGTTACCTGCAGTGGTCACCAGCTCCATCTTCGTCTGCCGTTGGCTTTCTCTCCCGCCCCACCTCACACCAGCTCCCTGAAATCACTGTTCAAATAAACATTCTGCTCACAGAACCCAACTAAGAGGATTCTAGAGGAGCTGCCAGTCAAGAAAGGAGAGGTCTCTGAATGGGGGACCTGTGTGTAAAGAGACTATGCTTGGACTCCTGGAGGAAGGGTGTCTTAGCAGAAGGAACGGCACATCTAACCCCAGCCCTAACCTTGCAGTGAGCATGTGCTTGGCGTCACTGAGGAACAGCTAAGAGAAATGGCTGGAGCAGAAGTGAGTGAGGGAGGAGCAGGAGATGATATCAGAGTAGGAGTGGGGACCCTGTGGGCCAAGGGAAGGGATTTATAATTCATTCCAGATGAATGAATTGGATGGCTTTGATCAGAGGAGAGGCTGGATGCAGCTGAGGCTTTAAATGAATGAATGTGTGTATGCATGTGTACTTCCTACTGAAACAGACCTAGTAAGTAATTTTATTGTTTAGAGATCCCAACTCATGCAGGTCTGAGGGGCAACTGTATTTCATAAGACAGCGTTGAATCACAACCAGCTATTCTAGTGGGGACCAATTGGATTCCACGCTTAGAGAGTCCCGAAATGAGCTGCTGTCAAAAGTTGCTTGGCCTTGGTAAACCCGTGCAGGAGGGAGACAGTAGGGAGGGAGGAAAAAGGAATCTGAGGCTGTTTATTTCCCTGAGCACTGAAGGGATTTTTGAACATGATGTCTGAGGCTGCACAAAGGTTGCAGACTCCTTGTTGCTTTGTGATGGGGGTGGGTTTAAGTCAGAATGTCCGCTGCTTAGCAACGTTTTCTAGCAGGTGAGCTCCAAGTAAAGGTAAGCTTCCTTCACAAAGCCCAGCTCCACCGCCAGGGAGAAGTTAGCTGATTCATCAGGTTTGTGAGAAACTGCTCCCTGGCAGCTTGCTTACTTCTGCGTTTCCCATGGCAAAGCCGTGCCTGGTAGTTGGGGTCTATGGCAGTTTCTCCTCTGCAAGGTGGCACCTTCCTGCTGCAATGCTGGGATCTTTGACAGAGGTGTTTATGGAATTTATTTACTGCTTTGTTGAAAAAATGAGCACCCCGCTCGGATCTCGGAATGAGATAACTCAGAGAAACGATCTCTCTTCCTCTTTAAGTCATAAGAGCGAAGGGGCTAGCGGTGTAGGAAGGCAGCAAGGCTGAGTGTGGAATTACTCAGGCCAAGTGGTCAAGATGTGGGCACCAAGCGAGGACCCAGAGGAAGGAAGATGACAGAAGTTCTAAGGAGAGAAGTGCCCCCTTCCCTTGGGGAAACTCCAGGATGAATAATCCCACCCTAATCTGACTCTCTCTCTGGCCTCCTGTTCATTTGCTCTGCGTGCATAAAATTTATCATCACCGGCGTAGCTGGAAAATGGAGGTCAAATTTCATTTTGGCCTGCAACGCGATAAAAATGACCTGCAAAAGGTAGATGACAGGTTGTTATTTTATGCCCCAGAAAATAGCAAAGATCAGATAGTACCTTCTCTGTGTTCTCCTTTTTTTTTTTTTCCCCTTGGATGGCTGAGACTAGCTTTCCTTAGCAATGCATCATCAATGCACCTCCTGATTTGTTAGAAGGGTGGTCAAGGTTTAAAAGAAGAACGATCTATTTCTAACTGGCAATTTCAATCAGTCCAGGTTGACTAGGCACCTTGTGCTGTGTGAGTTCTTTACGGAACCACTGACAAGTCATAAAAATATCCAGAGCACAAGCGTGACATTCAAACACACTGTCTCTTCTGCTTATAGTTCATTGACTCCCAGAAGTCATCTATTTATAGCAATTAATGATTTCTAAGCAATTAGATCCCCCTGTTTCAACAACTATCATGTTGTAGGCTAAATCCTTCCCCACAGAAATGTGTGTGGTAGGCAGTTTCAGATATGAGAATCGAGGCCAAAGTTGGCTTGCATGAGGCAGGGGAAGAAATCTTTTCCATTTGAGGTGGGTAGGCTTCACAGCAAATAAGGACTCTCAGGAATTGTCCCTACAACAGGAATTTTTTAAACTTACAAAGTGCTTATCCTCCATGTCGCCAGGCTTCCAGGGATGAGAGTGGTAGCACCTGCCTGTCACTTTTCCAGGGGACGATCTGGCTACTGCATGCAGCCTTCTCCACTGGAGGTCCTTCATGAGTCAGTCCTACTTCTGCTCTGCTTTGCTTTGTAAAGATCATTGCAAGGGCTTATCTTGGGTAATTGTTATTACTACCATCTGCATTACGGTATAATTACCTTTCGAAAATGCTAGATCTCTTTAGCTGATGTTTAAAGATAAGTAATAGCCAAATAATTGCAAAGCCTTTGGATACAGAGCAGGCGCTCTGCAATAAAAGGTGGGCTATGTTTACAGCATGTGCTTCTCTCTCCTGTGTTTTTTTTTTTTCTTCTTTCTCTGGGAGCAGTAGAGGGGTGACTGATTTTCCTCCCTAGCTCTCTCTTTCTTTTCACACAGACTGATGACTCGGTCAATGTTGTAGAATTTATCCTTACTCCAATCTGATACCTGTCCTACACAACCAGCCGGATGTGGATTGTGGCATTCAATAAAGTTAATTTTCGAGAATCAGAAGTTACGATGGGTAAATTCTTTCAATGTTCCTGAGTCCCGAAAGTGACAGAGCAGATGAGACGAATTAGAGACAAGAAGTCCCCTGCCTCACTGGGATCAGTCAGGCAGATCTGGTGTCGTCTCATCCTGACTCCTCCACTTTCAAATAAAAGATTGGAACTTCTTTCTTTGTGATCCTTGATGCTCTGAAGTTTGGGCTACAGTTGGTGATAAAACCTCGAGTGTATTTCTTTATTAGCATGATCAATCTGCACAACCTTAGCTGCATGTGGACCTGGAACTTTTGCTATAAATCCTAGAGTATCTAAGACACAAAACAATGGATGGTGAGGCATGAAAAGCAGAGAATGGGGAAAATGAAGAAAATGGGGAGAGAAATATGGATTGATAAAGCAGAGAAGAAAAGCGTGATAATATCGTGGTGGTTTGCATAAGGAACAGTACTGAATTTTAAATTCAATTGCCATTTTAAATCCTGTTTGCTGTTTGGCATTCCCATTTTTTTCTGGAAATTCATTTAATGAAGCAAATCTGGCCCAAATATTTACCTTCCTAAATTCTTAAACAAGCAAGGCAGATGAATTACTTTGAGCTATGTGGATTCAAGGAGTAGGTACCATTTGCCCACAAAATTGGGGGTAAGTACCAGCTTGTAAAATACCATCAGTCCCCTAAACTCACCTGTTAAAAGCCAGGATTTATACTGGGCAAACCTGGAAGGATGCTCGTTTTTAAATCTCAACGGCTAGTCATATTCTCCACTCTAGTGGAGAAAATACACTGGAAAAGATTTTGATGGGTTGGTATTTGTTAGACTGAAAATTAGCTTCTCCCCAGTTGAAATAGCATCCTTTCTCTTGCTCCATTCCCACCACCAATTAAGCAATCATTTTAAAAGCATTTCATGTAGCACCATTTTAAGAAAAGTCTGTACCCATCAGAGCTGATATTCAAACAGGCGAACTGTGTAGCTTCCTGACTGTACTTGTGTGCATGCGTGTGTGTGCGTGTGTGCACGTTTGCATTTGCTAGGGGAAGACTAGAAATGTACCTTACTCCCTAGTCCACCGGTGTCTGGAATTCCTCTGTTAGATCTTGGTTCTTTTGACATAACATTTTATTCAATGTTCAAGACAAAACTCCTGGAAGGGGTGCTGGAGGAAACTTTGCCACTTCCTGTAAGCAATTTTAGATGTTTTCTAGGGAAGCAGACTTAGATGAGGGCAGGGGAAAAAAAGCATGAGAAAAGTGGAAATCTCGTGGCAGTTGATGGGAGAAGTGAGGTTGGAGAATAGAAAAAGAAATGCTAAGGGTGAAAGCAAACTTCACCTTCTTCCCTATTTTTTTCATTAAACCAGCTCGAACTCTGGTTATTTGGTTGGTTTAACCAAGGAAAGAGTTGAAATCAGTGCTGGGTGCTTTAATGAAAGCTTCTGTACTTAGCACTGAGAAAATATATTCTTCTTAGTAGAGTTGCCCAGTCTTCTTCCTTCCCTTTGTTTGTCAGTGTGCTCTTGAGCCACTGCTTTGCAGGAGTCCCCGTGCCTCCTGGAGCACGAACAGAGCAAACCGATAGCTGCCCTCGTGGAGCTCCTAGCCTGGGTGACAACACGAAGAGTCAGCATGACCCAGGCTTCATGAAGCTAGGGCGGGGAGTGACTCAGCCTGGAATTGTTGGGATAGATTTTATAAAAGATGATATTGAACTCTGTGTCCTAAAACATGAATGGCATCCTTCCATGTGGAAAGGAGTCAGGGTGTGGAAACTTCAAAAGAAAGAATCATGGAGTCAGAATTTTCAGGTCCTGATGAAACCTCATACAGTTTGCAATTAGGGTAAAACCCATCAGTCTCCAAGGAGTCTCATTGCAGGATGTGCCCACGGGGATGCGCTTCTCTGGAAGGCCAGGGAGAGGTGAGGGGCTGCTGACTGAGTTCTATTTCCTTTTCCCTTGCATTCCTGGCCATCTCTGGAATTGATGCTAATTGAATTTCAAAGCAAAGGCAGCACTCCTCTGTTAACTGTGGTGAATATCCCAGTCATTGAAAACTGGCATGACTTTATACATTCCCAGCCTTGCCTCTCGCAGTCTGTTTGGGAGTTACAGCTAGAGGAAGGCTCAGGTAAGGGGAAATACATCCCAAACAGAGAGATTAATGCATTTTAAACAAAGCAAACCAGGAAGTCCTCTAAAAATGGAAACATCGAGTAGTTTGATATTTTTGAGAAAAGTTACTAAACACTCTTAAATTTGCATTACGACTTAAATACACTAAAGCTTTGGCATTTCTAGACTCAGTAACTGATCTAGCTGTCTCTTCTTGCTTTCTCTTTTCTAACGTTCTGGTGCTGAGAAAAATCAGCATTTCTAATTTGCATGTCCAAATTAGTTTCAACTTACTTATATTGAATGATAATAGATTTCTTTTTCTTATAATTAATGTTGTCTGAAAACATAATACAGATTTAACTTATCATTGTAAAGATCTTAAGATTTTAATATTTTTGCAGAGGCATAAATACAGTGTAGCTATAATTATTTCATTATGTATGTATAAAAATAGGATACAGCAAAAAGTACATGCTTTCCCTCGCTGATTACTCTTAATGTCTCCCAAATTTCCTGATTTACAATATTCTCTAAGGATGTAGATTTTTCTAATTGAAGTACAGTAATTTGCATATTTTTAGACCTTGTTGACACAGTTAATTGATATGTCATTACTTATATCATGCTGAATATAATTTACACTCTTTATTCACGGCAGACTTACAATGCTGTCCTTTTGGGGAAGAATTCACAAAGTAGTGTTCTTTGTTTGGCTTTTCTTTTTTGCTTAGCCAGCCTTTGCCCAAGGAAAACCAGAAAGAATGACAGCCAATTGGCAGGGTATTCTATTCAGCTGAATATTAACCATTAACATAATAATCGAATAAATCTTAGCATTGGTGGTAAAACGAATCTTTTTTCCTTAGCAGTTTGCTATTTTCAAAGGACTTTCACCTATTATTAGCTCAGTTAATCCTCACATAACCCGTGACGTAGGGATTGTTGCATTTCTTTTACTGATGAGGAAGTAGAGGTTTGGGAGACATGAAGACTGGTCCAAGGTCACATAGCTCGAAGACGGCAGCCCTGGATGGACACAGTTTTTTATCTCCAGGACAGCGTTTTTTCCACTGCCCTGCACACTCCACCAGAGAGGTAAGGACATAGGACTAGAGGAGTATGAAAGAAATAAGGGGGAATAAGGAAGAAGTCCTAGTGGAGACGTGGACCAAACATCAAAGCTTAGAGACAGGGGAGGAAGTATCTTTCTAAGTGTGTCTGAGAGATGTAATATTCCGCAGTCCCGTTGCACATTTTCCTGTGTCTCAGGGAACCTGAATGGGAGTGTTGTGTACTCCCTAAGGGTTGGACCCAAGCTTTTTGCTCCTCTGTCCCTCCCACAGTGCTGTGCTATGTTCAGACGAGACACTCAGAAGTCGTTGTTGAGGGGATGAATAGCATTCTTCAGAAGTTGGAGTTATGTCTTCATTGTTCTCTTGATGAGCTGTGATAATATCTGTGCGAGCTTCGGCCACCCACACCCATCCGAATCACACGGGCCTCCTCTGCAAATTACTTTTTGCCTTTCTCCTTTTCTTTTTTTTTTTTTTCTAAAGCCCCATTACTCTGGCCGGAGAGTTCTCTTGTTTTAAAAGATGGTTGGATTTTGGCCTAGTGTTTACGTGGATTGCTAAAGATGTAGGATCTGCTTTTGGTGGATTTCCAAGTATGCGATCCATCCAAGCAGCTGAAAATCACAACAAACGGAGTTCAGAAAGCATGCAAAGGCGAGACATTGTGGTATAATGGAAAAAGCATCAGCCTGGGAGTGAGACAGACCTGGCTGTGGATCCAAAATCTGCCACTTGCTGGCTGTGTCATCCCTTGAAAATCACCTCCCTGAGCCTCAGTTTACTTTTCTGCCCAGTCAGACTCTAGTTAATGCTTCTTCTCTGAAGGCAGTTCAAACAGCGGGTATGTAAAATGCCTAGCCCAGTACCAGGTTCCTCTGGGGTGCTATTTCCCTTCCCTCATTCATGTTCAGGCTGAAGTTGACCCCATTTAGATGAGTTGTAACTGCTGCTCAGAGAACACAGGCAGCTCAATTCTTTGTTCATGGTCATCGGGTCATGTGACTCAGCATTTGTTAATGTTATGGGTTGGGGTTGAAAACTGTGGAGACCTGCCTCTTGTCCACTCTAAACACACCGAGCTTTCTTCACCCAGCAGCGGTGGGATCTGCTCATCTCATGGCATCTGGGGGATCCCTGCGCTGCCCTGTTTCACAGAAGGGGGCAGTGTTGGGAGCCATGTAGGCTCCTCTTGAATTTTCATTGGGAAGCTCTTTTTCCAATGAAAGACAGGCTGATCTTCCTCTTGAGGATGTGCAGCTGTTCATCACTTTCCACCAGCAGTGGGAAATATGCTGAGCTGGAGAAGAGAATAGGGGTTGGCCACTGGCCATAGTCTTCCTTTATTTCTAGAGGCATGAAGAGGCAGAGTAGAACAAGCCCAGGTTACAGAGACGAGCAGCTGAATCCTGCCTTGGGATTTCCACGGCATGGCATGCAGAAGTCACTTCATCTCTTTGAGACTATCTCCCCCTTTGTAAAGTGGGGCTAATAAAACCCAACTTACAGGGCTTGGAAGGGATTAGAACCTGGGAGTTAGTAGAGGTTCAGGAAAATAATGAAGATAATTATTATTATTTTTTTAATTTTCCTGAGATTAATTACAGGCCAGTTGTATCCATGAGTGGAGTTGGTAACAATTCATCTGTTGTGAATTTACCAAAGACTGGCCTGCAGTAGAGGACCCCATACTGGCCAGAGGTTCACAATTCTTACAAGTCTCTGTAACTCTGGGCGTTTTGATTGGATTATGATGTGAGGTTACCTGGGAGGAAACCTCCTCAGCTAGGTACTGTGTTAGCAAGGATTTGTTTATTGGATCAACAAATTTCCTTCCCTTGTAACCTAGCAGGAGTAGCAGAGCCTTGCAGAAATGGGATACAGAGCAGGTGTGCTTGGGACGAGGCTGCTGAGAAATGGTGGAAGACCAGCACTGTCAGGTGAAATCATTTGATGGGCGCTCAGGGCGGGCTGGTAGGGATTGAGTATAGGAGGCAGTGGAAGAGTTAGGGATACAGATGATTAAATCTGTTAAACTAAATGCATGAAACGTGAGGGTCTCTTCTGTGCAGCCACTGTGCCAGGTGCCAGCAAGGAGACCTTTGACTAAGTCAGCCCCTGTTCTCAAGGTGCTTACCACCTAGCAAACAGATTGTGAATGCAAGTCAGAGTAAGCTAACCATCAATGCAGGGAGGATGCAGGAACCATAAGTTGTCAAAGGAGTGAGTGCTTACTTGTAAGAGAGACAATTGGAGAAGGCTTCCTGGAAGAGGTGACATGAGAATGACCTGGAAGTCTAAAGAGGACAATTACTAAATGCTTCCTATTTCATAGTCTTGCCAGAGGGTAGGCTAACACACTTAGCTAGGGCTTTCTCAGGGTACAGAGGAACTTCGTGGGTTCGCTGTTCTGTCTACATGTGCAGAGTGAAATGGAGAATCCAAGTAGCTATTTGGATCACTCAGGTCAATTTTTGAGGCAGTATTAGAAACTTGAATTATGCGGGTAGTTGTCCATTTTTTTCCCTTCTTTTCTCTATTTCCCCCATGGATGGACAAAGACCCCAGTGGTCTGCCCCTTGCCTGCCTCACCAGACCTATCTGGTACCACTGTTCTCCCCTACTCACTATGTCTTAGCTATGGTTGCCTTTTCTCAGTTCCCGAAATACAGTGTATTTTCTCCCATGTCAGGCCTTTGCGTGTACTGTTTCCTCAACCTGGAATATCTTCTTGCACACTTAACCTAACCAACCTCTGCTATCTTGCAGTCCTTATTTTAAATATCACATCCGCAAAAGATCCCTCAGTCTAAATCTGGTTCTTCACATTACTCTCTTTCACGGGACCCTGGTACTTGTCCCTTAGGGCACTGATAAAAATTTGTGATTATATATTTACTTGTATGCTTACTTACCATTATCCTCTTCTAGACTATGAGCTCCAGAAAGGTAGGAAGCATATCTGTTTTTTTTTTAATCTCTGTTGCATAAGGACCAATCCAGTGCCTATAATGTAGTAGATGCCTAGTCCCCAATGATTATTTACCAGATGAAAGAATAAATCACACAGCTGTTGATCTGAAAGAGACCTTAGCAGACATTTAGTGGAAAAGCTTCTCTTTCTTAGAAGAAGATACTGAAAACAAAGGGGCAAAGTGACTTAAGCCAGGTTAGTTAAACAGATGCAAAGGTAGCTGGGCAGAACCAGAACCAGCAACTGGATTTCCTGAATCCCAAACTAGTGATTTTTCTATTAGATAATTTTAGAGGTATCATGAAGAATGAAGATTCTGGAGTTACCTGCTGTATGACCATGGCCAAGATTTCTAACTCTTCAGCACCACAGTTTCCCTGTCTATTTAAATGGGTATAAACAAGGCTACTCATCTCCTAGGGTGGTCATGAGAAGTAAATGGGATAATCTAGGTAAAGCATGTAGAGAAGTGCCAGCTGACGGAGCGTGCTCAATAAATGTTAACCATCATCAGTACACCACCACCACCACCATCATCATCACCACTACCACCATCACCATCATCATGTTGACTCAACGATGGTATTTGCAGTTGACAAGTGACATCATCTGAAGTTGCATAGGCAAAGAGGACTAGTATTCATGGGATCTTACTGCCCTAAAACAGCAAAGTCCTTTGAGGCAATGGGAGCTGCAGTTGCACTGTCTGCACTCTAGGTGGTGCAATGTTTGGCAATGAAAAAACAGGTGTATTTAAAGAAAAGGCACAATAAGTTTTCTACAAATAGATGCTCATCTGGAAATCACCTCTAGCTGCACATGCAGAAGCAACTTCAGTGGTCATAGCAGCTGCACAAGTTTTTTCTGGCAATTAGCGGCTGTCTTTCCTTGGCAGTCCCGCCCGTGGTTTTGGTGACCAGTGACGCTGAATGGATTAGAAGAGCCATCATGCACCCACCCAAAGGAGCACCTGCTCCAAGGGGGTCCCATTGGGTAGCAACGTCTTTGCAACCTGCCTTCAAACACGATAATATAATGATAAGGTGTGAGTAACGGCAGTGAATGTTAATATATTGAGTCCTTCCTTCCCGTGTGCCAGGCACTGTTCTAGGTCCTTTGTCAGCATTTATGCTCATGTAATCATTCCAACAGCTCTACTATATGGGCTCTATTTGCAGACACCGAGGACACAGAGAGTGTGAATAAACTACCCAAGGTCACATGTGGCATGAGCCTGTGGAAAATGGCGGGTCTCCACCCAGGTGTCTGATTCAATAGCCTTGATAACTGGGCGATCTTTCTCATGAAGCACGGATATAGGGGGCGACAGGTGGGGTTATTTGAAGCCCAAGTACTCATTCTGAGGTGTTTTGACTCTAACTTAATGGTTGCACAGAAGGGTCCTCTTTGCATTCTGAGGCATTTGGCACCATGTGTGCCTCCACTCCATCTGCCTGTGTGTCTCTATTCATGTGTCTCTCTTATCTCTCTCTTGCTTTCCCTCACCGTCTCTCCCTCTCTCCCTCCTCTTTCTCCTGCCTTCTCTCTGCCTCATGTGGGGCTGAAGGTCCCAATCTGCCCACAGTCTGATAATCGACACGTTTGGCAGAAGTATCAACACACTGCAAATTCATGAACATTCAGATTGAACTGGCTGAGTAAACAACGACTGGTTTAGGAAATGTTTCCATTTCTCCCCATCCCCCAAATATCTGTAAACAGAATCTGGCCCAGGGATGATTCCTCATACATTTAATGCTTTTGCTGCTTTAAAGGAGAGGGGGAAGGTAAAAATTCCAAAGCCCTGAAAGAAAGCAATATTCTCAACTGAAAAAAAAAAAAGTCTGTTCTCTCCAGCTATAAGCATGTAATAAATCACCCATACAAAGAACTAATCTTTGAACTGAAAGTTGGCGGCTGCTTTCCCTTGCTTCTTGGGCTGGTGAGGAAAGAAATACTATGCTGATGTCACTGCCTTTGAGAGGACGGGGGTTACATGTGATTGTGTACGTTCAGAAGACTGCATTTTCATCGATGAGTGTTTCTGGAGTTCTGGAGACATACTTATCCTAGTTCTTTTGGAGAATTCCAAGGTTTGCTTTGTAAATATGAGCCTGATCTGGTCTTCAGTTTTAAGATGAGAAAAATCACCTACTTCTTGGTTTTTCTCAATTTCTCTCGGTTTCTCAAGTATATGACTTAAGAATTTTAACGACTTGGGAATTATATTGTGACAGGCTGAGGGGTTTTTGTGTGTGTGTGCATGTGTGTGGAGGATGGTGAAGGACATAATTACCCAAGTTTCAGGAAATATCTGGTATTTCATGAGGGAAAATGTCAACATTTGGTACATCTGATGATTTCATTTTATATGTGTGAAAACAAAGGCAAATGTCTGTATTTGAGGAGAGTAATTGTATAGATCAGTGTCTGTACTTTTCTTGAACACACTGTTAAAATAATAATTAAGCCTCCACACCTGTTAGACTGTGAAAAAAATCCTCTTCTCAGAAAACAGTGCCTTTCAAGAAGCTCATAGTATCACCGAGACAGGATGGAGAGGAACATAGCTCTCTTGTCTCTAATTCACCTTTTCCCATCCCATTCTTTTTCTTTCTTTTCTCTATTCGTTTTCCTTTTCCTTCTGCCTCTTCTCATCACTCTCTCCTTCCTCATCACTTTTTTCCTGGGGAAAAGCTGTTTCTTGACCCTAGAAAAGTATTTTAGCTGGGAGTCAGACTGGGATTCAGTACCTCCTTCTGTGTTTCCTGAGCCATGTGGAATTTCAAATGGGCTCTGAAGGACAGAAAAGAAAAAGAAAGAGATGGTGAATAAGGAAAGAAATTTATCACCAGCACCAAGGACAGCATCCCCGCTATCATCTGCCCCAGGCTGAGGCTGGGCCCAGAGGAGGGAACTAATCAACCAGCAGGTATTTCCTGAGCACCTACTGTGTGCAAGCTAGGTCCTGGGGAGGTATCCCATCTGCCTCTGGCAACCTGATGGGATTGGGTGTTGCAAAATGAAGAGATCTCCTACACTTGGTATGGACTAAACACCTGGTAAAAATAGCAGATTAATTTCTCCAACTTATCTTCAGTGTTAGTTTCAGAGGTCTTTAAAGACCCCTGGGAGGTTAGGAGGAAAAATATAGTTCGGTGCTCACCTCTGGACCATCTGTTTTCTCACCAGAAAATAGAATATTCTTTTTTTTTTTCTGGTAAATTTACATATTCTCCTTAAATCAGTTTCCTAATTTCCAAATTGGGGATAATGAAAGTACCAAACTCCAAGTGATAGACATAGAACAGTGCCAAACACGTTGTTATGTTCAATAACTGTTCGCTACTATTATTGTTGTTGTTATTGTCCATTGGCTTCCTAGAATTTGCATCACCAATTCCAGGTAACTTAGCAATACTTTTACAACTCCACACTTCCTCTAATGATGGCAAGGACAGATGTGCAACTAAGAAAGTCGGACACAAGATGTCGAGGAAGTGCATTATTTTAGGAATGCAGCAAAGAAAGATTCAGCAGGTATTTTTTTTTTTTTTTTTGTAAGTAAGTATTTTTCACACCAGGCCTTGCAAACACCGAGTTTTATACCTTTTCTTCAACTTGCAAACTGATCATTTCCCAGAAACTAGACTTCTGTAAGATTCATTAAAAAAAATCTCTGCTGGGCAAGGCACTAAGTTGCATCTTGCATTTTTCCTTTTATCACAAGCAGATCCTTTTCAAGATCAGATGTTCCTGATATAGGTAACAAGGTCATTGAAGGGAGGATGAACGAGCTGAGAGAGGAGGGAAAACCAGCGTCCACAAGATTATTTTATATCACAGGAACGCTGCTCCACTTGCTGCAAGTCTGTTCTGAATATAAACGTGTTGTTTTCACCAGTCTCGTGCCTACCAGGATGCAGGAAATATACCCATATCCGAGGACCATTTGTTGATTGATATTCACAAGGCTCTTTTTCAAAACCTTAAAGGAACTCCCTGACTATGGTTCTATTTCTGTGCCCTGGTCCACCTCAGAACGTAGACACTTCCTTTCAATGAGATGATGAGATGATCCTTCAGTACCTGGAAGGCATAGCAGCCAAGAGCCTAGGCTTTGGAGCCAGGCTGCCTGCTCCAGAGCCTGGATCTCACTAGCGTGTACCCAGTGTGATTGTAGGCATCTTACTAAGTGCCCTGTGCCTCGGTGTCTTTACCTATGAAATGGGGTTGATAAGGATGCCTACCCGACAGAGATGACTTAATGCATGCAAGGTGCTTAGAGCAGTGTCTAGCACTCAGTGAGTGCTGCAGAAATATGTGCCCGTGTTATTGTTGATGGTACTACCAGCATTCACTATGTGCCAGGCACTTTGAGAAATGCTTTACATCTAACATATTTTCTCCTTATTTCCATAGAAAGGCATCACATAAGCTATTTTCCTTGCAGCGCTTTTCGCCCGAGGTCATTTTTGCTCTTTCTTTGATTATTTGTTTGTTGTGTCACTCTCTGCACTAGGATGTAAGCTTTTTGAGGGCAGAGATGCTGTCTGTCTTGTTCACCGTGTGACTCCTGGTGCCCTGGCCTGGCACCTCATTGGTGCTTATAAATGCTGACTTATTGATTTGATTCTCTTGCTCAAGTGGAAATATCCCTAAGACCCTTAGCTATTTCTCAGGTGACTTGATTTCTACACTTTCTCCAGCCTGCTATTCATCTTATTCCTTTTAAAATGTGGGACCAAGAACTGAGCACCACATACCAGCAGTGATCTTGTCAGCCCGAGGGCCATGGAAACAAACATTCCTTCTCAGGAAAATGGCCTCCATACTGTCTACCGGAGATCTCAAGAGGTTTCTTCATTTCTGTCTCAGCCAGGTAGCACATATCGGCTACTGGCCAACCGGACTTTATGAAGCAAGGTTTTCCTCACAACTGCTTCAACAATTGTAGTTGACCATGTGGGACTTTACTTTTATCCTTGTTCAATTAAGTTTTCTTGGCTCTGTGCCCAAGGTCCTGTTTGTCAAGGTATCTTAGAACTTTCATTCTGACATCTGTTGTATGTTCTCTCTCTCTTATCTTCAGGTACCCGTACATAGTTAATCAGCATGATTTGTACATATTCTTTCAAGGAGCTGGCAAACACGTGGAGCCAGATAGAGCCTTGGCACCCAAAGTAGACATCCCATATTGACATAAAAAAGAACTTACCAGAATGACCTACAGCAATAGCTAGTGTTAAGTATTTAGCACATGTGAGATGTTGTTCCTTAGAACCCTTAGGTTTTGAATGAATTAGCTCATAATCCTCACAAGAACCCCATGAGTTAATGACCATTATTATCACCATGTGTACATGGAGGAAATAAACAACTAATAAGAGAAACTAAATAATTTACCCAATATACTTAGAGTCGGTATTCAACCCAGAAAAGATCTGAACCTGTATTTTTCACTCTTAACACGCTTCCCTATGATCACTTCTGTAGATACTAATCCATTAGTCAAGACTTCCTGGTTACAGTGATTTTTAGCTATTAGAATTTCTCTTAAGTCTACTGTCTTAGAGAAATCATGGAACAGTTTAATTACTGTTTTGATGAAGAGTCACTCTGTTTTATAGCATTTCCTTGATACTGTTTGTGGGCAATAATCAAAGGGGCAAAAATATGTTCCCAAGGCTGAAGCTGGTTTATTGTGGACTGTCAGAGACCTACTTGGATAAATCAGAAGCAACTGGTTTTGTCCCAGAGTGGTCATTTTTTGAGTTGATTTTGTAAATAATGCAGGAATCATGGCTTTAAATGCTTCTACTTAAAGAATTACATCGAGGATCAAAAGTATGAAAAAAAATGTTGTGGGACATCGGGAATATTGATACTTTTGCACATCCATCTTCTGGTCCTCATGGGTGGGAATGAACAGTTTCATGGTCTCAAGGCCATCTGAGGGCTGAGTGAGATTTACCCCGCTCTACATCAAGTTGCTTATTCAGATCAAGAGTCCTGAAAAGAGTCAAAAACTCAGCTGAGCCAATGAAATAGCATTTGGTTGTTGGGCCCAGGGCTAGAACACTGTGCAGACTTCTTCAGATGGCATGGTGTTGGTCAACTAAGTGACCAATGGAATTGTCATCTGCATCAGCTTTCCCTTTGGCATATAAAAGCCTTGTAGATGCCCTTCCCCTGTAGCTAATAGTCAAAGGTAAAGAGTTGAAGTCAATCAAATGTGGGTCATGTAGTATTTTTCAGAGTATAGCGAGCAGGATGATTGTAGGTGATACACAGATGAATGTATGCATTTATTTTACTTTTTTTTTTTTTAAACAGGGGAGATAATTAAGTTTGTTTGCTTGTTTGTTTGTTTACTTAATGGAGGTTCTGGGGATTGAACCCAGGACCTCGTGCATGCTATGCATGCACTCTACTAGTTGGGCTATACCCTCCCCCTGAATGTATGCATTTTTATTTTAACAACTGTGTAGAAAAATATATTATTAGTTAATGAAACAAGTGATCACATGGTTATTATCCCTTAGGATTAGGCAAAGTTAAAAAGCGTGAGTCATTTTGAATCTTGTTTAAAGAAAAATACTCAGTAAATAACAATATTGGTAGTTTGCAGTTGAGCAAAGATTGTGAAAGGGATGTGTAAATGAATAAGAGTTGGAGAATATTGAGCTAATGCAATGTTAATTAAAAATGTAATGTTATGTATGTAAATGCCGTTAAAAGTTTTTCATGCTCATTGTATTTTCAGAACTCAAATTGGACATGTAGTCACAGTGGATGCAGTCTTTCATGGTAGGAGGAAGCATTGATAGATTGGAGAAGTAGGGCAATAACCATAGAAAATCCTAGTCAGACATCACTCCCTGGTAGAATGGTGGGTAGGATCCAGTAGTAAAACACACTCATGCAGGAATAATTAACCCCTACCTATTGTTTAAGTCAAATAATTCATCTTTTAATGTTACTTTAAGCCTCTTGCCCTCAATATTTATGTTTTACTTGCAAAGTAATCTAGTTTTTCTGTAACAAATAAAAAACACGCAAGTTGAGACAGCCTTGATTTCTGAACTCTGTTTTCAGCAGTGCTGCTGTATCAGTCAGCTCTTGCTGTGTAACAAACCACCCCAAAATTTAATGGTTATAAATAGCAATCTTTTTTCTTTGGCTCACAGTTCTGTGGTTCTTTAATTTGACTTTGTCTCACCTAGGTTTATGTCCACATTTGCAGTGATCTGACTGTTAGCTAGGCACTTTGACTTGGGGCTTGCAGGCTGTCACTTGAAGTGATGGGGGTGGCTGGGCCATATGTCTCTCACCATCCATCAGGCTAGCACAGCTCGTTCTCTTGGCAGAGAGAGCACAGAAAATGCCAGACCTCTCGAGCCTGCTTCTAACACAATGGATTGTTCAAAGCAAATCCAAAGGCTAGTTCAGATTCAAGGGGAAAGAGGCTCCACCTCTTGGTGGGAGGAACTGCAAAATTACATTACAAAGGGGAGTGGTTACAGGGAAGTGAAGCGTTGTGGCCATTTTTCTGCTGTCTGTTACAACCACTTGTAATCATGTCAACTTGGGCAGGTCCATTCACTTCTGTAGGTTGAGATCCTTGTCATATATATTCATAAATGTCATATATATTCATATACATATATTCACTCCTCAGTGCTTGAAGTTGCAACTAGACCACAAAAAACAGACCAGCTATGTCAAAACACTTTGAAAGTTACAAAGTTTCTTAAAAAGGTATGCATTTGTGCTCACTTTGCACAAACCCCTCTGTAGAACAGGATGTTGTAATAGAATTTGTCTCGTAAAGAGATGCACAGACTCAATAAGATAGTGACTGCAAGCTGCTTAGCCCAGTCCTGGCACAAAGAAGTATTCCATAAATGGAAGCAGCTCTTTTTATTATTAACAAAAAAAAAGAAGATAAGCTGTAGGTGGAGAATACCGAGTAGGTTGTGATTAAAAAAGAAACAAAAACAAAAGATAAAACAAACCCGTGGTAGTGAAATATGAGCTTACCCCCAAATCTCCAACTGCTTTACTATAAAATATATTTGTTTATCACCAGTTGATGGCTTTTGAAATCATTTATTTTTATTGTCTAACAAAGGGGACTTTGTTGAGAGCTTCATTATCTGTAGAAATGCTTCAGCGTTTGCACCAAAACCCTGTGTTCAAACGCTGGCACCGGGAATACCTCTTAGTGATAATTTTCGAGTTAAGTATTATGCATCAGGTAAATGATTGTGCATATAAATGGTCATTTTAGATGGTGCATTAGCAGGTGGAAATGGACAATCTTTCCCAAGGAATATTCAACTTTTTTCCCCCCACAGTCAACAGCTTCAAGTAAGTTGTAGAGCATGCTGTGATTTAGTACAAAGGCAGATTAAAAAACAAATCATAAAGATCTCAAAACTGGTAGCTCTTCCAAGAAAGGACTTGGTACATTTGCTGTTTCTTTTCTTCTGCTGGGCAGCCTCCCATGTGTTTATGATGTCATTTGAGTAATGCTACTAAAAAAACCACTGATGGTGACTTGCCTTTTAGAACTTGTGGCCCTTACTCATTACAGGCATTGTTTTAAAGTATAAACACCTAGATATCATGATAGCAGGTATCCTCTTCTAGCAAAAGTGCTTCTTTGCTTGCTGTTTTTGGCACTAGATTGTATGTCTCTGGAAGGCTAGGCTGGAATTTACTTAAATTTCAGCGAGTTGCAAATACTAGGTGCTAAATAGTTATGCATTAAAATGAATTATTCTGGGGCTATTATGAAGGTGTTCTTTCACATTTCTCCAAATATTTTGATCCAATCTGACTTTGGCTTCCAACGAGACAGCCTAATGAATAAAGAGATGCATTTCAGTTCAAGAAAAGAGTAATGAATGGACGAATGATGATGGCTTGTGGTGTTCTTTTTCATTTATGTAATATTCTTGAAGGCCATCTTTTAACTAGAATCTCATATAATTGATTAAAGACACAAGCGACATCCCACTAAAGATGTCTTCAGTTGTGCTGTTTTCCCCCATGCTGTTTGCAGGAGTGTGCTCTGTAAGATGACCTGTATATGGCATACAGAGTAACTTATGCTATATGGCATACAGAGTAACTTATGCCCTTAGAAGTTAACCTTCAAGATTGCAGACAATTTCCTGGAAATGAAATCTGCATCATCGCATATAAGTGGTGGTTGACTCATTACCTACGTCTATCCTAAGATATCCCAGATGTAATGAAAGTGATCTGTTTCCTCTTGGTTCCCTTCTTTAAATGGTAAACTCCTCGAAGACAGAGCAACTGTGTTTTGTCACTTGAATGCCTGTCACCTCTCAGAATGCCTGGTGCCTACGAGGCACTTAGAAGCCCAAGAAATCTTCCATGCCTTGAAGACACTGTCCAAACCCTGCTCTCAAGAAGCTTCCCATCCAGTATTGAGAGAGCAGAGTCTTAAAGATTGGGTTTTAAGACTTCTTTCCAAAAATCATGAGGACTTTTGACTGACTTTTGTGCAGAATGCATAAAATAGAGCAAATTGGCACTATCCTCGTGGTGTGAGCTGTGTTGCTTGCACTCCTCACCTTTGACCTTTCCTCCTCAGCTCTGCCTTCTGGTCCCTAGTTCTGTCTTTTCCATGTGGTTCTCTGAGTTGGTATTATTATTATTGTTATTATTTTTATTATTTCATTTGGGTTATGCTTCTCTGAGGAAGCTGACCCTTCTCTGATGAGTGCTATGGGTCTTTGGCTAAGAAGTAATCATTGCTCTTCTCCATGCCTCGGAGAGGAGGTGTGTCTAGCACAGAGCTTTGCATGCTCTGTGTGTTCAGGAAATATATTTTTTAATGACTAAACAGATTCATAGCTGTTTTCTAGCTCCTCACTTGTAATCTTCCTGATCCTCTTCTGGCTTTGAGCGTCTCTTTGCTCTCCTTGACCCCAGTCTGCCTTCAAGGATGATTCTTGTGTTGTGTCCCTCATTCCCCTCCTCCCATTACAGTTTTTTCACTGGGGGAGACGATGGAGGCTCAAGAAATAAAGGTGAGGGGGTGGGGGGGGCGGTGTAGCTCAGTGGCTGAGCGCACGCTTAGCATGTACAAGGTCCTGGGTTCAAACCACAGTATCTCCATTAAAAAACAAAAGAAGAAATAAAGGCGGTGTAATAAAGTAGCTGAGGCCTGTTGCAAAAGGAAAAAAAAATCACCAGCTGCAAAGGTAGCTCTGTTCTGTGTCAGCACTGTTCCAGGTGCTGGGACAAAGCGGTGAATATAGTGACTGAGTTACAGGAAGTGAGAGCCAGAAGAAGGGACCTTCTCAGGGGGACACATGTTTATCGTGTAGCCTCAGAATGCCAGGGGCCCTGGTAGGTCCTGGGGACACAGCCCTCCTCCAGTCTCAGGCTCTGAAGAGTGGCTTTTCGGGGAGGAAGCAGAGGCCCAGGCCAGCGAGCCTCCAGACTGGAGATGACGAGAGTCAAGGTTAAGTCCTTGTTGCTCACTGTGCTTCGCTATAGCTGGGGTCCCCAGAGTGGCTGCATTTGAAGGTGGGTCAGTTGACTGTAGGCCTGTGGCTTCTAAGCTTCCGAAAGCCCTATGAGATGAGACGCTGCCATATGCTGCCTGTTTAAGTGGTCATTACTGCAGTCGTGAAATAAATGAGATTTCGGAGGATTTTGCACTCCCTTCTGCTAAATAAAGCTGTGGATGGGATTACAATGAATTTTTTAGGTATTTTATAATTTATGGTTGGCTTGGAGCCATTAGCTATATACATATAAAGAAAAGCAACAAAAGGATTTTTGAAAAAAAGCCTCAGAAATCAGAGTCAGCTCGATGGTTGTTATCACAAAATGGGATCATCTATTTATTACGAAGAGCAGGGATGGACCTCTGTGCCTCCCAGGGTGGCATTCCATTTTCTCCAGTAAATAATACAGGGCTTCCCCCGTAATTACCTGATAGACTGGAGGAGCTTCTTGCGATCCATTTCAGTCCATTGGGTAAATGATATGTTTTCTAAAGGCATCTTTACCCAATAGCGCAGCTTGTGAACTAATGACAGATACAGCGCAGCCTCTGTAGGGAACTGTGTCGGGGCGGCAGTTACTCTGATAAAGTTATACGTGGGCCCCAAGCTACCAGATTCCAGGGGGACAGCATTTGTATTTAGTATTATGAGAGAAAATAAACACTTTGCAAGAGCATTCTTTGGGCATTTTCACAGGATGTCTAAAGAGGCCATGCGTCGGGCAGGGTGCCATTTCCAGCCAGCGACATCCCATTTGAAATGCAGCTGCTCTTTGTTGCTATGAAAGACATGTCAGAATTAGTCTGGGAGGATCCCATGACTAGTCCCATATGGCTGCCTGGATCATCGGTCTTGGAGTTGTTGATAGAGGAGTGATTCAGATTACTGAGGCAACCGTGAGATCATGGAAAAAGGCCCTGGGCGGCAGTCAGAAGATGTGGGCTGGAGCCCCAGCTCTGGCCCTTAACGGGGCAAGTCACTTACCTCACTGAGCTTCAGTCTCTGTCTTTGAAAATGGGGATAACCGTCACGGCATCATGGGGAAACTGGGAGGACTGGGAGGCATGTTTCACGTGTGTTACAAGAGGAAGGTTCTGGCATATATGATGAGTGCTTGTTAAGGAACCAAACCAATAATCGATGATTTGGCACTAAGACAGTTGTTCTCCAAACTTACCTGCCTCCATGAATCACCTGGGATGCTTATTAAAATACAGATTTCCAAGCCTTCTAACTGACGGATTGACTGAGAGGCCCCAGAACCTGAATTTAATAAGCATCCTGGTCTAGTCTTATGGTCAGATTAGGTTGAAACACAGGAGTGAAGACAAAGAAGCTGCAAAGGACTCATTTGATGTTTTGTTATCTGTTTTTCCTTTGTCATCCATAGGACTAAATCAGGCACATGGTTTGGTTATTCCTCCCTTCTGCTTGGCTCTCCTTTTCTACAGTTAGCAATATAACCAACCATCATGGTCAGGTATCTGCTGATCCAGGTGTGTGTGTGTGCAGATGTGGCCTGGGACTCTCTCATGACCATCTCTGGGTGGCTTGCCTACATTTCTCTGACAAAATGAACTTTTTTCTTTTGGTATCAGTCCACATTGCCGGGTACACAAAATTATTCTAAACTTAAAATGAGTATCAGTCCAAGAAGCAGGATTCTCCAGAGAGACAGACATCAAAGTGACATGTCTGCATAGCTGTCTCAGAGCTGACCCAGCCTGCTCCATGCGGTCTCCATGCTGGTTGTCTGATGGGTGGAGCTATCATGAAAGTTCTCCCCCTGGAGTGGGGATGAACCTTCCAAGGATTCAGGCATCTTCACAGGATGCCTAAGAGGCACCCCATGAGTTAGATCTAGGGTCTATCCAGGCTGGCATTTTATCTGGGGCTGCACCTCTTACTACAGTCTGTGAGGTGTCTAATAATTCCTTTCCATGCTGACAGCCAAGCAAATTAGACACTTCAGTGGAGTAAGAATTCGTAACAATGAACCTCAACATCTGGGAAGCTTCCTATGTTCCTGGGACGGCGCCCCTTTTCAAATGTTATCCCATTGAATCTTCATAAAAGCTCTCTGAGTTCGTATTCCCATTTCACAGATGAGGAAACTGATGTCTGGACAGAGGTCATATAACTTGTGTGAGGTTGCTGAGCTACCATGGTGAATGGCAGAAGTGATACTGGAACCCAGTTCAATCTCACACCTTCAGCTGTCATGTTGTCATGGTCTCCATTGTAATGTTCCCCCATATTTCTGACCCTTCCAGCTGTTCTGAACGGCTGTAGCCCCACTGACATTAATGCACCCTGACTCTACCGCCTTGGCATCAGTTTGTCTGGTCTTTGACAGTCTGCTTCTCTCCAGGTGTTTCTGAAAATTTCTGTGGGGAGGGGGCTGATTCGTCCAGGCCAGTACTGACCAAGGCTGTTTGGCTTTTATAATATCTTAGGGATCTATTGTTCTCACTTTGACAAAATCTCAGAATCAGAAGAACATTCGTGGTCATTTAGCCCAACCTCAAACAATGTCAGAGTGTTGAATCCAGGATCTCTAATGAATCGTGAGCCCTCTGTCTGAATGCCTCCAGGGATGGGGAACTTGCTACCCTCATAAGCCATCTCTGACATCTCTGGGCAGGCGACACACCTGCCCACGTTGACTTCCATGCACAGTCTTCTGTTGGGCTGATGGAAAAGCACCAAGGGACTAAAATACAACGTGTGGGAAGTGGTGGCTGACTGAATCCAGGACACAGGATCCCTGGGTTTTGGAAGAGTCACCTTCCTTGGATGAACAACAAAGTGACTTCGCATCAGAGCGGAGGAGAACCGTAAGATGGCAAAAACTGAAGAGGCTTTTAAGTCACCAAGGGGGCTGCTGTGAAGGAAACACTGTGGTGTTTTCAGGTTTGAAAGGAGAGAGTCTAAACCAGCAAGGGTGAAGGGCCGTGTTTGCATTTTATTGATTTCCTATTGATTTCAACGGATGAACTGTCTGCCTGAGAAAAAGAGACTGACAGGGAAGCAGAAACCCAGAAGGCTGGACCTTCAAGGGAGGGAGGGAATTACATATAAAACACCCCAGGCACCTACTTCTTTCATGGTCAACCCGGGAGCACAGTCCAGGGCTTTAATCCTTCTCTTGGGATCCTGGCGGGAGAGATTTGTGAGCTTGCCAGAGCCTTCTCCCCTGGCCTCCCAGGAAATCTCAGCTGTCAGGAGAGAGAACTAGGGGATCTCTTTTGGAGCTTCCTGAGCCTTGAGTGATAGTATGAGAACGATTCTGAGCTTCATTGGATCTGATGCATCTGTGCGTCCCCAACCCCTACCAGGTGATTGTGCAAAGTAGAAGTTCAATAAATGTCTTGAAAACTGAATGAAGGAATGCTTGATGAGTTGCTTTCTCTCTCTTTGGGGGCTTGGGCATGAAACTATTCTTAAGTTGGGAGTTTATCTGCACATTTCATTCCTTCCAGTTGGAAGAAACCCAGAAGGGCAGAGACAACCCTCAAACTTCTTTTTCAGTGCTCTGCTGTGACACTGGGCTATATCTTGGGGTTTGGTATCATCAGCCTTTTCTCCTTCTGCTAAGACTAGACAGAGGTCGTTTTTGCCCTTGTAGGGAACCACTGTTGGAGGCTCTTCCCTGCCTCTGTTCAAGGCATTGACTCGGAACACAGTGCTCATGTGAGATAGTGCCTGGCTGGTTCCCACTTTGTTTTTCTTTTAAAAATATCTTTATTGAAGTATATTTAACACTCAATAAAATTCACCTGTTTTCACTGTATAATTCAATGATTTTCAGCAAATTATGTTATTGTGCAACCATCACCACCATCCAAATTTAGAATATGTCCATCACTCCAGAGAGATTCTTCACACCCATTTGCTGTCAATCTTCAATTCCACCTCCAGCCCCAGGCAACCACTACTTTACTTTAAGACTCTATAGATTTGCTTTTTTTTGTAGTTTATATAGAAGAGAATCATATACATGTGAATTTTGCTGCTTTCATGTGGCGTAATGTTTTGAAGGCTCATCCATGTTGCAGTGTGTATCAGTAGATCATTTCTTTTTATTGCTTAATAGTTTTCCATTGTATGGACATATAACACTTTGTTTATCCATTTACTTGTTGATGGATATTTGTATTTTTTTCTTTTCTCTCTTGATTTTTGATTCTTATGCTGCTATGAACGTTCGTGTGCAAGTTTTAGTGTGGACGTACATTGAAAGCAACATGCTAGGCTCCGTGTAGAAGATAGGAGGGCAGAGATGAATGACAAATGAATTTCAAATGTATGTGTGAATTTCCCCACTCACTACCTAAGTAAGAACAAAAGAAAACCTATGTCATAATCATCACTTTTAATACATAAGGTGATTGTATTTTCTACACTGAAAGTCAGTCTTAAAAGGCATTTTGACAAAAAGTTTATAATACTATAAACTGGAATGTCATAAACTGGAATGTACACATATTGTGGATTAACTTTTTTATAGGGTGGTGTATAAAGTTTCTATAAATATGACCCAATCAAACAAAGTTTTGCTTAGGAGTTCAGTGTTCATTCATTCTTGAATTTATATGAATTTAGTGACATAGGCAAACCAGATTTCTGAGTGCTGGGGGTAGAGTAATGAATAGAGAACCCTGACCTGAGGGAGCTTATATTCTAGAGGGGAGACTAAGACAATGAAGAAATAAGTAGTAAAATACACACTATGTCAGATGGTGATACATGCTGTAGAGAAAAATTAAGCCATTAAGGAGGATAGAATATTGGGAATGAAGGTAGAAATGGGACAATTTAAAATAAGGTGGTCAGGGAAAGCTTCATTGAGAAGGTGACACTTGGACAAAGACATGAAGAAGGCGAGGGAGCAAGACATGTGAGTATATGGCAGAATAGCATTTCCGGTAGAGGAAAAGGCAAGTGCAAAGACCCTGTGGCAGGAGTGTGCATGGAGTGCACAAGCAACAATGAAGAAATCAGAGATGGCTGGAGTGGAGGTAGTAAGAGAGGATATCAGAGAAATGGGATCAAGCAGGGACAATGACACCCTTGGAACATGCCTTGAAAGGTAGTGGAGTTCTGGTCCCAAAGAGAGGCTGAAGGATCCCTTGGCAGATATCCTGTGGTGATGGATCAGGTGTCAAATGATCAGCTGGATACAATAGCTTTTCAGGTCCCTTGTAACTTTGGGACAGCATCGTGATTCTTGGAGATGGAAAAGGGCTGTTCTGTGCCAAACAGGTGGGATATCATAATGCATATCAGAGGGCCTCCACTCTGTCAGCGAGCTGCTGGGGTATTGCCAGGTATTTGCTACAGGTGGGCGATGTGAAGTGCTTGAGCTCGGAGAAGGTCAGCACATCTCATTTCACTGACTAGAGTCTTACTTGGGCCCCCTCCCTCCCCTGGCCTTGCACTTTAGCTCAATTTAAAAATCAAGAATTCTTTTTTTTCCCCTCAGTAGATTATACCCTCTTGGTGTATACGTAGGAGGGAAAATAACTTAGTTTGTGAGGTTCCAACAGGTACTTTGTAGTACATTAATGTCCACTTAGCTGCCACATAGATTGCTCTGTCAATACCCAAGGCATTTAAAGTTGCAATTTTCAGATCTCTTTCACACCAGGTACACACACACTCAAGCTGAAGGTGTTACCTCTTAGTGCCTGAGCTGAGAGTGACTCGCTGATTTTTCACCCTTCACCACCACTCAGTAGAGGATTGTTGGGGCTGGTATCAGACAGCACAGGTGGAACCACGTGCCACACTGTTTTTTTAAAGCTTCCTTTGTTTCCTTAGCAGCTGCTGCCTCTGGTCTTTTACTAGTTTGCTCAATGGTAAGGAAGGATGACCCACAGACCATGGGTGATCTTATAGTTTTAAAATATTCATTATAAAACATTTGGTGATTGAAGCCTTTGGGCTGCCATGAAGGCCAGTGTATACAAGTCATAGTTAAGTTTCCTTATTTTACCCTGAATTAAATCCCATCCTTAGATCATGTAAAATGGTTTATGTGGCATGTATGTGGCTTTGTCGCAAATAGGTTATCTTTTTTTTAAATTATCATTTAATTTTAGAATAGTTTTAGAATTACAGAAACATTGCACAGGTAATACAGAGTTCCCATATACTCTGCACGGAGTTTCTCCTAATATTAACATCTGACGTTAATATGGTGCATTTGTTACAATGAATGCACCAGTATTGATACTTTACTATTAAGTAAAGGCCTTGCTGTATTCATATGTCTTGAATTTTTTCCTAATGTCCTTTTTCTGCACCAGGATTCCATCCAGGACACCACATTAGATTTAGTTGTCATGTCTCCTTTGGTTCCTCCTGGCTGTGACCATTCTTTGACTTTCCTTGTTTTTGATGACCTTGACAGTCTTGAAGAGGACTGGTCAGGCATTTTGCAGGATACCCCTCAATCGAGATTTGTCCGATGTTTTTCTTAGGATTAGAGTAGCCTCGTGGGTTTCTGTGGGGAAGATGACAGAGGTAAATCGCATCGTTTTGCAGGTGCATACTGTCTTATCACTGTTGCTATTGAACTTGATCATCTGGCTGAAGTCATGTTTGTCAGGTTTCTCCGCTGTCAGGTTATTTTTTAGTTTTCCTTTCTTTCATACTGTACTCTTTGGAAGGAATTTGCAATGCATTGCCCACACTTAAAAATTTGGAGTTACACTCTGTACCTCTTTGAGGGTGGCATGTGTACAGAAATTATTTGGAATTTTGCTGCATGGGAAATTTGTCTCCTTGCTTTCATTTACTTATTTATCTGAATTATTTACTTATATCAGTATGGACTCGTGGATATTTACTTTTGTACTCTTGACTTACAATCCAATACTATGTTATTTATTTTGTCACAGCTTTGGCAGTTGGGAAATCTTTTAGTTGGCTTTTGGGTCCCTTTGACATGCTCCTATCATTGTGTGTGTGTGTGTGTGTGTGTGTGTGTGTGTACACCTGTTTGAGCACTTCCTTACTTTCTGGCACTGCAAGATACTCTAAGGTTATTTTGTTTATTTCTTACCCCCGTCCAAGAATCAGCCATTTCTGCAAGGCTCCTGGGTTTCTTTTACTGGAGAATGGTATTAGAAACCAAAAACTAGGCTTCAGGAGTGCTCATCGTCACTGAGATGTTACTGTTCTACACTCAGAGGGGTTATCTTTAACACAAACCTTTTTTTTTTTTTTTTGAGGAGACAAAGTTGTAATATGGTAGAAGGGGTTCTGAACTTGAAGCTGCTGCTAGCATGCACCCATCTATGTAACTGTGTGAATGCAAGCAAACCACTTCACTTGTGAGCCCATTTCCTCTGTGACACACAACGTGGGGAAGGTGATATCTTGCGCACCTCATTTACAGGGCTTCATTGAAGATCGAAAGTACTTTGGCATACACTGTGCCTGTTGCTGTCGTAATTTTAGTTTGACCAAATTGCATGCATTTTCAAGTAAGGATCGTAAACATCAGCATTCAGCTATTTTTTAAATGAAAAAGAAATTATAATTTTTAATCTTAGAATTTATTTGTTAATATATCCTTCAGAAATTTCTGTTATGAAAAGAAATTTCTAATATTTTGCTTTAATTATTTTCCTTTCCTTAAATGCTTAAGAAATTTAAAAAAGAGTCAAGTCAGATATTAACCAGGAGAGCTTTGTGTTACTCCTAGTATTTGTGTTAGAGTAGCTTGGGGGGACTTGGAAACTTCCGTCTCACCAGGCTCCCCTCCCACACCAAGTGAATGTGCTACGTCAAAACAGTACGTTTGCAGTGCAGAATGTCACACTGAGACAGGTCCCCTCAGCCTCCATTCCAACCTACTTGCTCCCCATTTCCCTACCATAGAAATTCTGGATTTGCCACTATAGCCAGAACGTTTCTTTATCTTCTGATCTTGTGCACTAGGAACAAGGTATAGACTAGGTCATGCTTTCACCATCTATTGCAAGCTCTGAAATCTATGCCTTATAGGTAATGTGGTGGGGCTCTTGGTAATTTTAAAACAGATTCTCCAAGGCAACTCATTTGAAAGGGTCCAAGAAAATCACATCAGCCTCCTTCTGTTTGATGTCCCTTGTGTAAACCAGCTAGATGGGAGACATATGTATACACACACACACACAGACACACACACACAATGGCACCGTGGAGATACAGAGACTGAGGACGGGAGGCTCAGCTCAAAGCTGTCAGTCTCTGGGTATTGCTCCTGGCCTGGTGACCCTGTGGAATAACCCCCAGCTGTGGGCTATAAGTGACGTAGAAGAGGCAGTGAACCATCTCAGCATGAGGGGAGATGCATTTCGCTGGCATGGCTGTGTTTGTGTTGCTTGTTGGAATTTTAAAACATGGTCTCATCTAGAAAAAGAAGCCCCGGCTCTCTCCTCACAACCAAGGATTCTGAGCTTTTGCTTCTGCACCGGGTGCCAGCTTGACTCCACTCCTGCCTGACTCAACTTCGTTCTCCTCTGCGGGGAGCTCAGCTCACTTCCAACGCCTGTTTAAATCAGATTATTTGCCTTTTCTTTTCATCAAGCGCTGACGTTACAGAGAGGAAAGAAAGAAACATGCGAGGAAGGTAGTTGTCTATTGTGCTAAGGATGCAATATAGAGATGCTCATTTGGAAAATGGGAATTATTTGGTTCAAACAAGACTTTCATTTTGCTGTAAATAAACCAGCTTAAGGTGAAATGACTGAGGAAAGAGAGGGCAGGGCAGTGGAAATCCAGCCTGCTTGAAAATGTGTTTATTTAAATGAACAGTTACGGTGTTTCTAGTCTGATGTGGGAAGGAGAACTTCTCGTTGGTTTGGGAAAAGCTCCCTATGGGCTGTTCATCTTAAACACAGCCTAACGGAGAGCTACTTAATGAGAACGGTACGGATCTCAAATTCAATTTGGCTTCTAACTGGCTAACGTGTGTCTTTAACTTTGATCTGTAAGTAGGAGTCAGGAGCGTGATTGGCTAATGTTTGACTTCCACTGGGCCTAATGAGATTTTATGAATATCAATATTGCTAGAGCATCATAATGTATTTGCTGGCTTTTTGTGGCAGTGAAAAAAATATTGCTGTCTATTAGTCAAATAACTTGGTTCCATAACCCCACAGTAATTATTCCGATTTCCCTTCGGTGAGAGTGGGACAACCGTTCCTTAATTTTGGGGGAGGTCAGCACATTTTTTTAATTGATGCTTAACTCGACCACATCTAATGTCAGTCAACTGCTGCTAATAGGCTCTATGATAACACAAAAGTGCTGATAATTTTAAATGTCGCTGGTGAACCCCAACAGGGCTACGTATTCAGGACTGCTCTGTGAGGGTTCATTAGTCATTCAGCAGCGGTACCGAATTTATGTTGTTAAATTCATTTCAGCCATTGAAACTTGACAACTAATTTTGGATAAGAATGATTGGAATTGATAAACTCTCTTATTTTTGGAAGTGGCTGTTTTTCAAAACAAATCTTTTATCTAGGATGGCACATAATTTAGTGGAAACATACACAAATCGTCATTGCTGTTGATCATGAGGGCGGGGGAAGCATTCAAATCATTAGATCCTTTATTTTTCAGGAAGAAATAAAGACTATGGTAGGAAGGCCGTGATGCTCATCGAAACCAATACACATACAGTGATAGTTTATATACTAATATTTTTTTTTAGAAAGGGAGATGGAAAAAAATAAACTTGGTGTTTGTTTTCCACAAATCTATTACTTGTAGATGGAAACAAAACACATGGACATTCCTGGCATGGTCGAAAACTCCAGTAAGGAGGATATAAGGAAAGTCTGTTCCATGAATGCCTTCTCCTATAGGACTGACTCTACCTAGCTATCTTGTTTAATCTAAGAACGCTGTGAGGTAGGTAACATTAACCTCATTTTACAGCTAAGGAAATAGCTTTGGTGAGCTTGAATCACTTGCTCAAGACCGATTGTTACAAGATGTCTGAGCTGGGATTCATTCCCAGGTGGGCCTGACTCCAAAGGCCACTTCTGTGCATTAAAGTGGACGCTCACGAGCGAAGGGGTCATCTCATTTTTGGTCACCTCTGCGTCTCCCAGTGTCCTATGCAGTGGCTGGTACTCAGTGACACGAGAGTTCCCTGCCCATCTCTTCCCTGACCTCCAAATTTACCATCAGAACCTCTGCAAACTGCCTCTTTCCCTTCTCTGCTCCTTTGTATTTTACTCCCAGCTAAACCAAAACCCCCTTGCAGTGCTGACTTACAACCTGCTAGCTGTCTGGCCTCTGTTCTCCTACCTAGTCCTCTTATGGTATCTGTAACCCATGAATGAAAAAGATTTTGTCAGTTCCACTTGCCAGGTGAAGAGAATGGTTCGGGGGAGTTAAGTGGCTTCCCATAGGCACACATCTCCTGTGGGATGGACCTGGTATCAGATTCCAATTGTGCTCTGCTTCAAAGCCTGGGCTCCTTTGGCATGGAAACTGAGTTGGGTCTTGTGTTGAGGTGGACACTCTAGGTGGGAGCAGGCTAGAATTAGAAAGTGCGAGTGAAAGCTCAGAAGTGTGAGAGCACGCGGCTGGTCCTGAGAAGAGGGACCACTGAATAAAGTCATCGGGATTCTGGTGTTTTAGATTTGTTTGCCAAGGGAGGATCTGAGCCATTTAACAATGCTGTGTTCTTCCTTCCTGACCATTGCAACCCTCGGTGATGCTCTTGCTTGTTTAGGACCAGCCTGCAGGACTTGGGAACCATTTGGTTGGAGGGTAGCTCTAGCTCTTTGACAACCTCCTTTTCTGATCACTCATCCTACAGCCAGCAGTGGCCTCCCTCACGTTTTGAGGGATCCATACCCACACCTTTCCTCTTACTGCCTTCCTCCAGGCATGGAAGGAGATTTGGCTCAGTCCCCACTCCGAGTGTTCACTCCAAAGGCACAGCGAGGTGCACTGGTTAACACATCTCTGCTGTCTCATACCCCATCTTCCGCAGTTACTCCTCCCAGAGAACACCTGGTTTTTGACATTAGGACGAAGAACATTTGACAAAGCCAGAGATTCTCAAAAGCCCATTCCTGATGAAATGGTTTTGCTCTTTCTCCTCTCGTGCTGTTGTTTAAGTTTCAGGTTTCCGTCTGGGGAGCCTCTTGAAGTCAAGAAATTAGACCGCAAACAGTGTCACCGCTGAGCTCCCGTGACAAAGTGGTATAATATGAAAGTCCAGTAGCAGCAAGCTTGTCAAGTGTTTATTTTAGATCGTGCAACAAAGGAAAATCCTTAGGTGCTCAAGTCTTGCACTGCTAGACGGAGGGAAGCAAGAGAGCCTGGATTTTCCAAATGTTCTCATTGGACAAAGGTCTGTGTTGGCCGTTTTGTTCAGGCTGAAAGTTTCCCACCTTCTTCTCTCCACCCCATTTCTTCCCTATTGTCATGAGAATCAGAGGTCTTGACTGTTGCTCAGTCAACCCGTTGTCTGCTCAGGTCTCAGGAATAAAGAAACAAGGCTGGCTCTGAGCACAATTTTGGCTCCTCCCCCTCCTTTCCAATGCCTCCACCCCGCCTGTGTCTTGAAATCCAATGAAAGGCGTATCTTAGCTTAGACAGTTTTCTATGCTCACAGAGTTCCTCCGTTGCTATTCTTCTGTGCTTCGGGTAGCGTTGTGGTGACCTCTTTCTGCCCTTTATTCAATCAACTCAGTATTTTATTAACATGAAGAGTTTGTTTTGTTCAGCAGAGAGTGGAGAATCGGGTGCATGCTTCTGTATTAGATCTTTACAAAAATACTAAAGAAAGCCAAACTAAGCGTAGCCTCTGGGACTCTCTCTTGCTGCTTTCTCTCTTATTTTTAAGCCAATCACTTGACACAGGTTAGGTATATAGTATATGCTCAATAAATTTCTTGTTGATTCATTGATGCTTTTTCCTTGTCAGGCCAGTTCCCACAATCCCAGGATGTCTCAGTGTTTTAATGGCCCTGGATTCGAAATATTGTCAGAAGTTTTACTGAGGCTAAATAAGCCATGTGAATTTGTTCCTCCCAGTTGCCTTCTCAGGGAAGTTCCATGATCAAAGAGACCTGAATTCATTTCTCCTACCTCAGTCCTATTCCTGCTCTCCCATTGATTTTGTTGTCTTCAGTGTTCACTGATCTGAAAACTTTGATTCTAAGTTTGCAGGTCTCAGAATGCAATGAAGTGATTTGTCTTTCCAGGGTCTGGAAGCCAGCCTCTGTAGCCTTCTGCCAACTCTGCATTGCTCTGGCTACTGGTAGCAAAGTTCGAGCATTTGCCCAGGAGGTCCCCAACTTTATCCTTGACTCAACGTGTTTATACATTGCAGCTATTTTCTGGCAATGTAAGGTGTATCGTCGATGCTCATTTGTGCAAATATTAAGTCGCAGGGATTGTTCTAGATGCAAAGAGCATGGGTCACCATGTTGGGGAACTTACATTCTAGTAGAAGATAGGACATTCAATAAGTGAACAAGCAAACACATTTAAAAATGAGAATTTCAGATTGTGGTGAGTGCTGTGAAGCCAATAACTAAGGTGAGGTGATAGAGACATGGGGTGAGGCAGGGAGCAAGAGGGGCTGGAGAGCACCTCCTCTTTGAGAGATGACATTGGACTGGATAGGGCACGATGAGGAGGCAGACAGGTGGTGATCCTGAGGAAGGAAGTTCTTGACAGAGGAGCCCTAGGTACGAGGACCTGAGGTGGGATCAGCGTGGTGCTTTACTGAGAGTTGCTGGGTGAATTCCGAGTGGACACCAGTTCCAATCATCATATTGGATGTGAATATTTCTACATAATAGTTTTAACAATAACTATAGTTTATGAATCACCAAGTAACATGCTAGATGCTCTACATCCACCAGCACTAGTTGCTGAAATGTAAGCCAGATGAAGGCCCGGATATTTGTCTGTTTTGTTCCATGATGTATCTCACATTCACATAGAAAGTGCTCAATAAATATTTGTGATCTAAATAAGTACTTCTTGCACCCCTATGGCAGACGTAGCACCCCCTCTCGTTTAGATGAGAAGACTAAGGCCCAAAGGCATGAAGAAGAGCTGGGACTTGAGCCTGAGGCTGTCAGACTCGAAAACCGATGCATTTCCCACTGTGTCCACCTCCAATGCTTGTTCTAGTGCATCTGACCCAGCTGCTTCCAAACTCTAGTCTTGTCAGCATCCCTCTGAGTCAAGACTGAGACTAGGAGTTAATTTGGCTGTTCTGCTCACCCCTGTTCATTAGGAAGTGGTCCTTCGACAGCCCAGTCATCATACGGTCCCACTGATTTCCAAGCTAACTCGCTGCCTTTGATACGGGCTCAGATCTTTTCAAACACCAGACCTCGAACTCTGACTGTCAAAGCTTGCCCTCCAAGAGGTTTTCCATAAACCACAAAATCAGAGCACAGTTTACACACTCACATTTGGGCAAATGTAAAAAGAGAGGAAGGGAAGCACCGTGAATTAAATACCTGCTATGTGACTCATTTGCGATTTTGTATTTTATGTACAGAACCTAATTTGACAATGAGTAATTACTATAATAGAATGGTGATGAGAATTGCCTTGAAGTTTGTGTAGATCTGGATTAAATTCTGGGCTGTAGCACTTAGAAGCTGTATGACTTTGGAAAAGTTACTTAATCTCATGTTCCTCAGTTTGTTAGTTATAACAAAGGTCTGATGTTACCCATTCAGCCTTCTTGTGAAGATTAATAAGATAACATGAAAGCCAGCCCAAAGCCAGCATCCAGTGACTGTATCTTATAATAAATTGCTGTACTTTATTGAGTCTAAGATACCGTATATTAAGTACCATCGTCATTATATACTACTAAGAAAAGATGCTATCAATTTAACTATCAGGCACTATCAATTGTAGGATACACTCTGGTATCAGAGATGGGGAAAATGTGCATCTTGGAACGGATGAGATATGTGTATGTTATAGGTTGCGTAATCCACTAATAATGACAATATGTTAACAAATTACTGAAGCAATTAAGGCAAATCATGGACTACTGTTTGTCAAGTGCTTTAAGAATTGAGTACCAGCACCTTTCTTTACAGCCTCTCTCAATTATTCATGACCTTCAAAATCAAAAAGATTTTTCTTCTATCAAGTCAAGCTGTCCGACCACAAATTCAGCCAGATTCTCCTTGTTTATTCCACTTTGCAGACAATAAACAAGTGGTCAGAGTCCCCAGAACACTCATCCATCTGCTTGTTAACTTACAACTTAAAAATGCTTTTCTTTCAATCTAATTACAGTATAATTCTCTACATCTGCAAAACATCTCACCAGTGTAATGTGGATGAATTCAAGGAATTAAGGGATTTAAAAAGTTTGCTATTCATTCATTAATTCATTGATCCAACACATATTATGGAGAGCATAACATGTGTGTGGTCTTTTTAAAATATTGGAAATAGGATTGTGAACTAGACAAGGTGCCTGCTCTTATGTAACTGGGGGGGAGACAGGTAATACACAAGTAACAGAGAGATGCTATTTCAGATGTGGTGAAGTTCATTACACAAATAAAGCTGGATAACGACATAGAAAGTGACTGATGCTGAGGCTCCGGTAGGTAGAAGAGCAGGGAGATGTCTTTGGAGATGTTGCTGTTGCATGGAGACCTGAATGATGGGGGTGGGGGAGAATATTCTGGTCAGAGGCAGCTAAGGCAAGGACCTCTTCAAATAGAAATGGGCTTGGACTATTTACAAAACAGAAAGAAGTGG